>NC_092338.1:384605000-385205000 GCF_046630445.1 Rutidosis leptorrhynchoides
TATATATATATATATATATATATATATATATATATATATATATATATATATATATAGATATATTAATATAATTAAACGTATAGATATTAATCATTTTAAAAATATATACAAAATAAATATATATAACATATAATTTAAGATATAATATAAGTATACATTTTTAAATGGAATTTTGTATAAATTCTATATAACTACAAATATATAAATAATATATATTAATAAATGAAATTATGTGATTTCCATTATATGCTTTAATAGATATACAATTGATATAGGTTCGTGAATTCGAGGCCAAACCTGTATTGTTCAGTATCGTCGTATGAATATTTTTACTACAAAATATTGTATCGTGAGTTTCATTACACCCTTTTATTATAATTTTGGGACTGAGAATACATGCTCTTTTATAAACGTTTAACTAAATAGGTACAAGTACTTGAACTACATTTTATGATGAATTGTTATACCGCGTATCCCTTTTTGTTTAGCTTGGTAACCTAAGAATTAGTGAACCAGTCCACTAATTGACGCGGATCCTAAAGATAGATCTATGAGCCTTGACAAGCCCCAGTCAAAGAATTTGAACTACTTTAGTACTTCGAGGTTTATATTATATACATACGAGGTACCTGTATAGGGATATGCTAGATGCATTTTTGTTAATGTCGGTTACCAGGTGTTCATCATATGAATGGATTTTTACAGCAGTGAGCAGACCTGCACTTTATTATGAAAATGAAATCTTGTGGTCTATTAAAATTATGGAAATGATTGATTATGATAAACTAATGAACTCACCAACCTTTTGGTTGACACTTGTAAGCATGTTTATTCTCAGGTATTAAAGAAATCTTCCGCTGTGCATTTTCTCATTTTAAAGATATTACTTGGAGTCATTCATGACATATTTCAAAAGACGTTGCATTCTAGTCGTTGAAGTCAACAAGATTATTATTAAGTCATTTATAGTTTGAATATATTATGAAATGGTATGCACGCCTGTCAAATTTCGATGAAATGAAAGTCGTCTTTTAAAAGCGAATGCAATGTTTGTAAAACTTATCATATAGAGGTCAAATACCTCGCAATGTAATCATATGTTATTGTATTTGTCCTTATGGATTAGGACGGGTCGTTTCATGTGGTATCAGAGCGGTGGTCTTAGCGAACCAGGTCTTGCATTAGTGTGTCTAACTGATAGTTGTTAGGATGCATTAGTAAGTCGGGACTTCGACCTTAGCTGCATGTCAAAAAGTTTTGCTTATCATTTCTTGTCGGAAATTACCTGCTTATCATTCTTAAGTCTAGACACATTTTTATGTATTTATTGCATAGATAGCGTACAGACGAATTCATATCTTAGCATATTTGTTACTGTAAACTTTATCTGGTATCTTTCAAAGATTCCTCCGTGATTTATGGAATTTTGGTATTATATATACATATGTAAATTATGTATTGAAGAATACCATTCTAAATCCTACAATCTATTTCATATCAAAAATCATTTCCCTGACGATACAAGATGGATGCCGCAACCCGTTCAAGTTCCTCGGATTCCGATATGGATTTCCACTCGAGCTCCGAAAGCAGTGTAACCGGAATGGATCAACCAATCAGCCATCACCTATTCTAGATGAATTGGGGATGGGTTCGTAGTCTTCTTAATCATTGGAGACAAGAAGAAGGTGATCCATTCCATCCACCACATTCCCCTCTTGGCGAAGAACCTGAAGCACTTACCGACGAACCTGTTCGTAATACCATTTTCTCTCTCGTTTCCAGAGTATCTCATCATGATTATATACTATCTCGAATTTTAGATCTTATTCATCCGCTCGTCCGAACCGACAATCACCTCGGTATAATAGAAGAAGTTAACGAACTTCGCGCTAGGGTAGTGGCTTTGGAGAATATGGTGCAAAGGTTACAAGTACCAGCAGCGACACCGGCATCAACAGTACCACCATCATCAATACCAACAGTACCATTACCACCACCAACAACATCCACATCCCATGCTTCAACATCACAAAATGTTCCACGAGCATCCACGTCATACGCACCATAGATACCAAGGAATACCAACAACAACAAACGATGAAGTATTAATTCATAACTTCATCGGAGAAATATTCTACGGTGATTATGTAATCTTTAAAGTTTTAGAGATTATTTATTCTAATCATAACCGTAAACCAAGATGAATGGATGGATAGAGATGATACAGGGAAAAATAGAAACTCTGACAGGAATGGTGCATGCGTTACAAAATAGACTTGTTATACAAGCAGCACCAGCGGTACCGACAACATCGCTAGCACCAACAACACCTATAACATCACAAGCCTGCCAGTTCTATAACCACCGACATCATCACAAATCAACAACGAGTACATTGTATCAACGAGTTATGAAGTATTAACTCATTTCCTCTGAAGAATTTATATGTATATTTTATATATATGAATTTTTTTAAACTACAAAATATCTTTTCGTACTAAGCTATTACGTGTGAATTTAAAGGGTAGATACTACTTGGTTAATTCATATTACTAATATGCTATAATGTACATTCTTCGTTAACAACTTAACCATCGTCCATATCCGTATCCATATCCATATCCACATATCCTTATCCATATCTATTTAGATCGTCCATATCCACGAATACTCGGGTGGATCGGGTGGATATACACTGAATCGGGTATCCATTGCCATCCCTAACTGGCGAGTATAAATAGAAGCCATTGTAATAGTGTTAGTTAGCTTAAGATTTTTACTGTGTGAGAACACATTTTCACTCCCTATTCTCTGTAAACTATTAACTATCAATTGAATAACATCAATAGAAGTTCATTTTGATTCAATTATGAAGCTGATTCTTCCTTCAACACTTCCCGATTGTTTATCTTTCTCGATTCATTTGAATTCAGAAAGATCATATCAATTGGTATCTAGAGCACTTTTCTAGACCTTTTTTTTTTTTTTTTTTTTTTTGTGAAATCAAAGATCAATAAAGAAATTTCAAAGCTCTTCAATGGTTGCTGACTAGGAAAATTCTATGAAAAACAATAATGCATATAAGGTGTATGAGGAAATGCCAATCTTAGAAAATGTCAAACAAGATGGCACCATTCAAGACTATTATAAAGTGTTTAACTCTCTCTTAAGTAAAACAAGGGATTTGAAGGAAATTCAAATTGTAAGTTACTTTACAAATGGGTTGCAACCAGAAATCAAGAGTAGTGTTAGCATGTTCAAAACATGTTCGTCAAATGATGCGTATATTTTGGGTAAAGTACAAGAAGATACAATCGTGGTAGTTAGGCGCAGACAAAAGCAAAAAGAATTAAAAGCTTTAATACCTTATTTAAAGGTTCAAGATTCAAGTGTCGTAGAAAATAACGATGATGTAGCTGTTGCGGCTAATGATATTATTATTGTTGCTACTGATATTTTTGAAGAAATTGATAAAGATGATCGAGGTGAGTTTAACTCGACATTAGAAGAAGGGGAAATAAAAGAAATAGGCGTGGCTAGGAAACGATTGAAATATGAGCATGTCCATACCATTCGTACTTTAGGGAATTCTGATTTGTTTGAATCTTAGTTTAAATAAAAAACAATGGCACTATCCACATCTATGGTGAAATTCAGAATTATAGATCAGTAGGGGTTACCAGGGCTATGACTATTAAACAGGTTCGCCTCGGGTGGCATGATGCTAGTACCTAAAATAATAATATTGAAGATTGGCCTCTGCAAAGTGGATCTAATGGAAGCTTAAGGTTCGTTGTTGAACAAAAACATGCTGCATTCGTTAGTGATGTAAACGCACACAAGCTACTGTAGCTTATTAAGAATGAGGTGTCGCTTGTTCTGACTTGTTTCATTTGGCTAGTGCTACTGCTGTAGAAGACGCTGAAGGTCCTGAAATCCCTATAAAGTATGGACGCTTTGAAGGGAGACTCTCAAATTCTGGTCCTCCTTCTCCAGTTTCTCACATACGTCAGAACAAGGTTAAAGAGTTTAATGATGAAGCTAATAGAGCTGTTTTTCATGTACTGGTTTTAACCTATCAATAATGAATCAACTTTTCATCAAGCAAGGATTGACAATAGGGATTGTAAGTGGTTTATTAAGAAAAAGGCAAAAGTGAATTTTGACACAGATTACAAGTTTATGGTCATTCAAGAAGGAGACAAGGGAAACTCAGAACAAATGGAAGTTATTAGTGGAGGACTTATCAGACACTATGTTTGTGTAGGCATGTGATACAAGAACTAATATTCTGAGGCCTGTGATCATCAAACCATCACACATACCTTTTTTTTTGCGAAAAACATATTATTATAAATAAATAAAAAGGAGATCCGATGATCCAGTGCGTTACATGAAGTGTTACAGATACAAATAGCGTATCTATTTGAAAGTAAATCTAATGTTCAACATGAACTTGACTAAATAAAACTATAACATTGATGAAAAACCATTAGCCGATACAGAGAAGCTACTGCTTCTGTGAGAAGTAACCGCCACCAAGACCACCGAATCCCAAAAAAAGTCCTCACCTAAACTGAAGTCTGCAGCAGCGTACCTCAATCCACAAGCCCCCACAACCAATAGTATAATTGATAGTGCTCCAAATGAACATATATTTAGGCACAATATCCTTCCAATATGTAAAGCTTTTAGTTGCAATTGTTCTATTTTTATGTAATATTCGTTTAAATAAATAAGTGCGAAGACAAAAGAAGAAAACAACAATTTGAAGACGCAAATGACCAAAAAGCTCAAATGAACAAGATATAATCCAAGAGGTTCAATTTATTGATGAGAAACGTCTCAAAATTACAAGAGTACGAGCCGCGAAATGCAAAGTACAAGATATTAAATAGTACGCAAGGACGTTCGAAAATTCGGAACCGGGAACAGAGTCAACTCTCAACGCGCGACGTAACGGAGCTAAAATTACAAGTCAACTATGCACATGAATATAATATAATATATAAATAATTCTTAAAATTATATATATATATGTATATATATATATATATATATATATATATATTATATTATATTATATAATAAAATGTCGGCAAATAAGAAAACAAAAATATGTGAGCTGTCCCAGGCAGCCATGCGATCGCATGGCCAGAAGGCACAAAATCCATGTGATCGCATGGGTATCAGAATCTGGCCAAGTGCTATAAAAAGCGACGAATTCCGCGCGAAATATACACATCTTTTTCTATCTACTCTCTATCTCTCAATATATATATATATATATATATATATATATATATATATATATATATATATATATATATATATTATAATTTTAATTTTAATTTAAGTTTAATAATAATAAGGTTATAGTGGCGAATGTTTTAAGTTTGTAAGTCAAAATTCTGTCCGTGTAACGCTACGCGATTAATCACCACTGTAAGCTATGTTCTTCCTTTTTAAATTAATGTCTCGTAACTAAGTTATTATTATGCTTATTTGAGCCAAATTAATCATGATGTTAGACTAAAAATTAAGATTGGGTTATTAAATTTTGTACCATAATTAAAGTTTGGACAAAAGACCGACACTTGTGGACATTGGACTATTGACTATTAATAGATAGGGGGTATTGTCTAATCGAATGACAACTCATTGGAACCTGTCGAACCTATCTTCAAATTAGTTAATCTAATAATTATTAAAATGATTATGTATGTTCTATTTAGTGACGTTTATACGACATCTTTTACGATCATTTAATTAATTATTCGGGTTGGGTAATTGATTATTCATTCTGATCAAGTGGGTAAATTAATATTCATATCTCATTAAAACAGGGGTGGATTACATACAAGGATAATTGGTGTAATTGTTAACAAAATATTAAAACCTTGAATTACGCGCAGTCGATAACCTGGTGTAATTATTAAACAAAGTATTAAAACCTTGTTACAGTTCGAATCCCTAATTAGTTGGAATATTTGACTTCGGGAATAAGGTTAATTTGACGAGCATTTTATAATTATGACCGATGGACTATTATGGACAAAAACCAGATAGGTATCAAATAAATCAGGACAAAGGACAATTAACCCAGATAAATAAATTAAGATCAAAACGTCAAACATCATGGTTACAGAAGTTTAAATAAGCATAATTGTTTTATTTCATATTTCGTCGTACTTTTATTTACTGTCATTTTATTTACTGCAATTTACTTTATCGCAATTTAAATTCTGTCATTTATATTATCGTCATTTATCTTTACGCTTTATTTAAAATCGACAAACCGGTCATTAAACGGTAAAAACCCCCTTTTATAATAATATTACTATATATAATTATATATATTTTATATAAATATAGTTGTTAAAAATATAGCGTTAAACTCAGCTAGCTCCCTGTGGAACGAACCGGACTTACTAAAAACTACACTACTCTACGATTAGGTACACTGCCTATATGTGTTGTAGCAAGGTTTAGGTATATCCCATTCAATAAATAAATAAATAACTTATGTAAAATTGTATCATATTTAATAGTATTTCGCAATAAAAATATAACTATTTCGTACCCCTCTGCTTTAACATCAATCATCCCCAAACCAGTTAATCTATAACCCATCCACTCGCCGGGCAACCCAAGTACACCTGCCTCGAGTTCGCATCAATCTGAAGACCAGAACAAAACCCCCGTTAGCTAGCACATCCAAGCGACCCCCAAACAACAGTCAACTCAGAAACCCTAACCCGTCGATTCCCTACCCATCGGAAGGTCGGAAGACAACCGAGAACAATACTCTAAAAAACCAAGCTTTTGGCACTTAACAACCCTATAGTCGCAAAGGTGGTAACTACACCGGACCGTTCCGAACCGAATCCGGTGACGAGGAAGATGGAACGTGTAGTGACCCGAACTTTTCCATGTTAATATATATTAAATGAAATTGTTATTTACATGATTAAGTATTTCCAACATGTTAAGCAATCAAATTTGTTAAGACTTGATTATTTGAAGTGAGTTTCATTTGCCTTTTTACCTTTTATATTTTTGGGCTGAGAATACATGCGAAATTTTTATAAATGTTTTACGAAATAGACACAAGTAATTGAAACTACATTATATGGGTGAATGATCGAAGCCGAATATGCCCCTTTTGCTTGGTAACCTAAGAATTAGTAAACCGATCTACTAATTGACGCGAATCCTAAAGATATATCTATTGGGCCCAACAAACCCCATCCGTTGTAGCGGATGCTTTAGTACTTCGAGTTTTTATATCATGTTCGATGGATGTCCCGGAATGATGGGGATATTCTTATATGCATCTTGTTAATGTCGGTTACCAGGTGTTCAATCCATATGAATGATTTTTATCTCTATGTATGGGATGTATATTGAAATATGAAATCTTGAGGTCTATTATTATGATTTGATATATATATAGGTTAAACCTATAACTCACCAACATTTTTGTTGACGTTTAAAGCATGTTTATTCTCAGGTGATTATTAAGAGCTTCCGCTGTTGCATGCTAAAATAAGGACAAGATTTAGTGTCAGCATGCTTGTATAATATTGTTTAAAACTGCATTCGAGATTTACTTTGTTGTAATATATTAATATTGTAAACAAATATGTATTGGTAGTGTGTAAGTGTGATATTTTAGATTATCATTTCTGGATAATCTAGGTGATGTCCTTTTAATCTTGTCGATAAAATAAAGGTTATGGTTTGTTTTTAAAAACGAATGCAGTCTTTGAAAAACGTCTCATATAGAGGTCAAAACCTCGCAACGAAATCAATTAATATGGAACGTTTATTATCAATATGAACGGGACATTTTAGTTGGTATCTGAGCGTTGGTCTTAGAGAACCAGAATTTTTGCATTAGTGTGTCTTACTGAGTTTGTTAGGATGCATTAGTGAGTCTGGACTTCGACCGTGTTTTTCTTCAAAAACGATTGCTTAACATTTTTTGTTGGAAACTATATATTATTAACATGCAAATATATTAATCTCTTAACGTGTTTGTTATTGTGTGATAGATGTATACCTCTAGTACAAATCCCATCGACTCACCTAATAATAATGAAGAGTCGAATATACTTTGGGAAGATTCACAAATTCCCGAAGAGGAACTGGAAGAGGAGGAACCGGAAGAGGAGGAACCGGAAGAAGAGGAACCAGAAGAGGAGGAATCGGAAGAGGAGGAACCAGAAGAAGAAGAGGTTCCGGAGGAAGAAATATTGATACATACTGTAAATCAATTAAATAAAAGAAAATCCTCAACCAACGGACCAAAGTTAAAAATGGTCAATGGTGTTTCAGCCGAGGAAGAAAAATATTGGGAAGATTACCAATTTTCCGATGAATCGGATCCCGATGAGGATTCCGATGATGTTATAGAAATTACCTCGACCCAATTTAATAAAGCAAAAGAAAATAATAAGAGAAAAGGTATAAAAATAGAGAAACCTGATTCCAACCCCGATGAGCTTTATATGTATCGGCAACCTCCGTATTTCCTAAATTGTAACAATAACTCGGGAACCTCTAGACCACCAGGTTTTTCTAAACCATTGTGGAAAACGATAGCTCGTATTAGAGGAACACCATATATCTCTAGAAAATTAGGAAAACGAACCAATTCCGAAGAAGAAGAAAAAGTGATTCAGATTAGAGGGTTGTAATCATGTTATGTATTATATGTATTGTAGTGTGCTTGTACTTTTATGTTCTATGTAAAAATTGCTTGTATTGTTTGTTAATTATCTTTTACGAATCTAATCCTTGTCTATTTTACAGTATAAAAATAAAATGAACGTTAAAGGTAGACAACCGAATATTTTAGAAGATCTACCAGAGGATATGATTGAGGAAATCTTGTATAGAGTCAGTCAGAATTCATCAGCACATTTAGTTATGGCGAAATTAACTTGTCAAACATTTGAAAAACTTTCCAGAAATGCGTTAGTTTATAAAAGGCTTTCCTTTGATAGGTGGGGTATATCACATTGGGGAGACTGTAAGTTACGCCGTGTTTTCTTTAAAGCATTAAATGCGGGGAACCCAAATGCAATTTTACGCTACGGGTTAAGAACCTATTTTGACTCAACATATCCCAACATAGGATTTCGTGAGTTAGAAAGAGCTTCTAACATGCAACATAAAGAAGCATGTTATACTTACGGGTTAGTGATGTTCGCTTCTTACCAAAGTGAGAAAAAGAACATCGGATTACAACTTTTAAATAAAACCTTCCCACAAGTGACGGATTTAGTAGTTGGGGTGAGAAACAACGTTTTTAGATTATTACGGGGCTGTTGGACATTACGAAACCCTCGTTCTTTTGACGACATTACAACATGCTGCCTGGCCAATGGTCATAACGGTTACTTTCCACAAGACCACGGATGGGAAGTCGTCTTAGTAAAACCAGAATGCATGACTTGTTTCTAGACTTATGAATTACGTGTCTTTATTTCTTTTGCTGAACAACTTGCGTATTAACTAGAATTGCCTTTATAGCTGCCGAGTAGCAAAGTTATTATGTGCTATATTTCATCCTATATGTATAATAGCGGTATTGTAAGTTTGTAAAATATTGTATAAAATTTGAACGAGAAATTTTATTATAATCAGTTTTTTCATATAGAATTGTAGTAGTTGAATTGTATATTAGCTACTAAGTATGAACTTAACGGGTAGGTACTACCCGAATTAAAAACTATAAAACGCTAATATGAAGAAAAAGCTTTTATAAATAAGTTCATACTATGGTACGAAATACTATTGACTACTCTTAAAATTCTATATGATTAACTTAATTCTTTTGGGCTATTTTTGAAGGAAATGGCACCGGCGACTCGTCAGAATTTGAACATGAGCGAGGAAGACTTCTGTAACATAGCCGCAGTACAGTCTGCGATGCAAAATAACAATAAATCTGGATCTAGCAGTGGAACTAATTTCACAAGAAATCGTGTAGGATGCTCCTACAAAGAATTCACTGCCTGCAAACCTTTGGAATTTGATGGAACCGAGGGTCCAATTGGATTGAAACGATGGATTGAGAAGGTTGAATCGGTGTTTGCCATAAGTAAATGTACTGAAGAAGACAAAGTAAAGTACGCTACGCATACCTTCACAGGTACGACGCTAACATGGTGGAATACCTATCTCGAGCAGGTAGGGCAAGATGCTGCTTACGCACTACCGTGGTCAGCATTCAAGCAATTGATGAACGAGCAGTATCGTCCCAGAAACGAGGTCAACAAGCTCAAGGTAGAGCTTAGAGGATTACGAACGCAAGGTTTCGATATCACCACGTACGAACGAAGATTCACCGAATTGTGCCTATTGTGTCCCAGAACGTTCGAAGACGAAGAAGAGAAGATCGACGCATTTGTAAAAGGGTTACCGGAAAGGATTCAAGAAGATGTGAGTTTACACGAGCCCGCCTCCATACAAAAGGCAAGTCGAATGGCTCACAAATTTGTGAAATAGATCGAAGGAAGGATTAAAGAGCAAGCGACCGAAGAGGCTAACATGAAATAAGTCAAGAAAAAGTGGGAAGAAACCAATGACAAGAGTCACCAATACAACAACAACAATCACAACCACATTTGCAATAACTATTCCAATAACCGCAACATCAATCGCAACAACAACTTCAACAAACGTCCCAACAACAACAACAATAACAACAACAATAACAACAACAACAACAACAACAACAACAGCAACAATAACAATCCCAACAACAATCTCAATAACAACAATGACAACAAAAACCAAAAACAGCCATGCCAAAGATGTGAAGAGCATCACCTGGGGTTCTGCACGATATTTTGCAACAAGTGTATAAGAAATGGTCATAGCGCGAAGAAGTGCGAAATCTACGGACCAATACATAACAGAACTAAAAGAACAAATAATGTCGGAACAAATAACACCACCATAGTTTGTTTTGGATGTGGGAAACTGGGCCACTTTAGTAGAAATTGCCCGAATCAGGGGAATACTAATGGGCAGGGCCGCGAAAGAGTTTTTAATATTAATACGACAGAAGCGCAGGAAGACCCGGAGCTTGTTACGGGTACGTTTCTCATTGACAATAAATATGCTTATGTTTTATTTGATTCAAGTGCGGATAGAAGCTATAAGAGTAGAGATTTTTGTGCTAAACTAAGTTGCTCACCGATGCCCTTGGATAATAAATTTTTACTCGAATTAGCAAACGATAAATTAATTACAGTAGATAATTTATGTCGGAATCGAGAAATTAAACTGGTTAGCAAAACATTTAAGATTGACTTGATACCAGTAGAGTTAGGGAGTTTTGATGTGATAATCAGTATGGAATGGTTGAAAGAAGTGAAAGCAGAGATCGTTTGTTACAAAAATGCAATTCGCATTATACGAGAAAAAGGAAAACCATTAATGGTGTACGGAGAAAAGAGCAACGCGAAGTTAAATATTATTAGTAACCTGAAGGCACAAAAACTAATAAGAAAAGGATGCTATGCTGTGCTAGCACACATCGAGAAAGTCAATTCCGAAGAAAAGAACATCAATGATGTTCCTGTCGCAAAAGAATTTCCCGATGTATTTCCGAAAGAATTACCGGGACTACCTCCACACCGATTCGTTAAATTTCAAATAGACCTTGTACCGGGAGCTGCACCAATAGCTCGTACTCCATACATACTCGCACCCAGCGAAATGAAGGAACTTCAGAGCCAATTTCAAGAACTTTTAGAGCGTGGTTTCATTCGACCAAGCACATCACCGTGGGGAGCTCCTTTTTTGTTTGTCAAGAAGAAGGATGGTACATTTAGGTTGTGTATCGACTACCGAGAGTTGAACAAACTTACCATCAAGAACCGCTACCCACTACCGAGAATCGACGACTTATTTGATCAACTACAAGGCTCGTCGGTTTATTCGAAGATTGATTTACGTTATGGGTATCATCAAATGCGGGTGAAGGAGGATGATATTCCAAAGACTGCTTTTAGGACATGTTACAATCATTACGAGTTTATGGTTATGCCGTTTGGATTGACTAACGCACCAGCTATGTTTATGGACCTCATGAACCGAGTGTGTGGGCCATATCTTGACAAGTTTGTCGTTGTTTTCATCGATGACATATTTATTTACTCGAAGAATGATCAAGAGCACAAAGAACATTTAAGAAAAGTGCTAGAGTTGCTGAGAAAAGAAAAACTGTACGCTAAGTTTTCAAAGTGTGCATTTTAGTTGGAAGAAGTTCAATTCCTCGGTCACATAGTGAACAAAAAAGGTATTCAGGTGGATCCAGCAAAGATTGAAACCGTTGAAAAATGGAAAACCCCGAAAACTCCGAAGCATATACGCCAATTTTTAGGACTAGCCGGTTACTACAGAAGGTTCATCCAAGATTTTTCGAGAATAGCAAAACCCTTGACTGCATTAATGCATAAAGGGAGGAAATTTGAATGGAAGGATGAACAAGAGAAAACGTTTCAATTGTTAAAGAAAAAGTTAACTATGGCACCTATATTGTCATTACCTGAAGGGAATGATGATTTTGTGATATATTGTGACACTTCAAAGCAAGGTCTCGGTTGTGTATTAATGCAACAAACGAAGGTAATTGCTTATGCGTCTAGACAATTGAAGATTCACGAACAGAATTATACGACGCATGATTTGGAATTAGGCGCGGTTGTTTTTACATTAAAGACTTGGAGGCACTACTTATATGGGGTCAAAAGTATTATATATACCGACCACAAAAGTCTTCAACACATATTTAATCAGAGACAATTGAACATGAGGCAGCGCAGGTGGATTGAATTGTTGAATGATTACGACTTTGAGATTCGTTACCACTCGGGGAAGGCGAATGTGGTAGCTGACGCTTTGAGCAGAAAGGGCAGAGAACCAATTCGAGTAAAAGCTATGAATATAATGATTCACAATAACCTTACTACTCAAATAAAGGAGGCGCAATAAGGAGTTTTAAAAGAGGGAAATTTAAAGGATGAAATACCCAAAGGATCGGAGAAACATCTTAATATTCGGGAAGACGGAACCCGGTATAGGGATAAAAGAATTTGGGTACCAAAACTTGGAGATATGAGAGAAATGGTACTTAGAGAAGCTCATAAAACTAGATACTCAATACATCCTGGAACGGGGAAGATGTACAAGGATCTCAAGAAACATTTTTGGTAGCTGGGTATGAAAGCCGATGTTGCTAAGTACGTAGGAGAATGTTTGACGTGTTCTAAGGTCAAATCAGAGCATCAGAAACCATTAGGTCTACTTCAACAACCCGAAATCCCGGAATGGAAATGGGAAAACATTACCATGGATTTCATCACTAAATTGCCAAGGACTGCAAGTAGTTTTGATACTATTTGGGTAATAGTTGATCGTCTCACCAAATCAGCACACTTCCTGCCAATAAGAGAAGATGACAAGATGGAGAAGTTAGCACGATTGTATTTGAAGGAAGTCGTCTCCAGACATGGAATACCAATCTCTATTATCTCTGATAGGGATGGCAGATTTATTTCAAGATTCTGGCAGACATTACAGCAAGCATTAGGAACTCGTCTAGACATGAGTACTGCTTATCATCCACAAACTGATGGGCAGAGCGAAAGGACAATACAAACGCTTGAAGACATGCTACGAGCATGTGTTATTGATTTCGGAAACAGTTGGGATCGACACCTTCCCTTAGCAGAATTTTCCTACAACAATAGCTACCATTCAAGCATTGAGATGGAGCCGTTTGAAGCACTCTATGGTAGAAAGTGCAGGTCTCTGATTTGTTGGAGTGAAGTGGGGGATAGACAGATTACGGGTCCGGAGATAATACAAGAAACTACCGAGAAGATCATCCAAATTCAACAACGGTTGAAAACCGCCCAAAGTCGACAAAAGAGCTACGCTGACATTAAAAGAAAAGATATAGAATTCGAAATTGAAGAGATGGTCATGCTTAAAGTTGCACCTTGGAAAGGTGTTGTTCGATTTGGTAAACGAGGGAAATTAAATCCAAGGTATATTGGACCATTCAAGATTATTGATCGTGTCGGACCAGTAGCTTACCGACTTGAGTTACCTCAACAACTCGCGGCTGTACATAACACTTTCCACATCTCGAAATTGAAGAAATGTTTTGCTAATGAAGATCTCACTATTCCGTTAGACGAAATCCAAATCAACAAAAAACTTTAATTCATCGAAGAACCCGTCGAAATAATGGATCGTGAGGTTAAAAGACTTAAGCAAAACAAGATACCAATTGTTAAGGTTCGATGGAATGCTCGTAGAGGACCTGAGTTCACTTGGGAACGAGAAGATCAGATGAAGAAGAAATACCCGCACCTATTTCCAGAAGATACGTCAACACCTCCAACTGCTTAAAATTTCGGGATGAAATTTATTTAACGGGTAGGTACTGTAGTGACCCGAACTTTTCCATGTTAATATATATTAAATGAAATTGTTATTTACATGATTAAGTGTTTCCAACATGTTAAGCAATCATACTTGTTAAGACTTGATTATTTGAAGTGAGTTTCATTTGCCTTTTTACCCTTTATATTTTTGGGCTGAGAATACATGCGAAATTTTTATAAATGTTTTACGAAATAGACACAAGTAATTGAAACTACATTATATGGGTGAATGATCGAAGCCGAATATGCCCCTTTTGCTTGGTAACCTAAGAATTAGTAAACCGATCTACTAATTGACGCGAATCCTAAAGATAGATCTATTGGGCCCAACAAACCCCATCCGTTGTAGCGGATGCTTTAGTACTTCGAGTTTTTATATCATGTCCGATGGATGTCCCGGAATGATGGGGATATTCTTATATGCATCTTGTTAATGTCGGTTACCAGGTGTTCAATCCATTTGAATGATTTTTATCTCTATGTATGGGATGTATATTGAAATATGAAATCTTAAGGTCTATTATTATGATTTGATAAATATATAGGTTAAACCTATAACTCACCAACATTTTTGTTGAAGTTTAAAGCATGTTTATTCTCAGGTGATTATTAAGAGCTTATGCTGTTGCATGCTAAAATAAGGACAAGATTTGGTGTCAGCATGCTTGTATAATATTGTTTAAAACTGCATTCGAGATTTACTTTGTTGTAACATATTAATATTGTAAACTAATATGTATTGGTAGTGTGTAAGTGTGATATTTTAGATTATCATTTCTGGATAATCTAGGTGATGTCCTTTTAATCTTGTCGATAAAATAAAGGTTATGGTTTGTTTTTAAAAACGAATGCAGTCTTTGAAAAACGTCTCATATAGAGGTCAAAACCTCGCAACGAAATCAATTAATATGGAACGTTTATAATCAATATGAACGGGACATTTTAGAACAAGCGGGACAGGAACAAACAAACAACGCAACGAAAACACGGACCTAGAACCCACACACCAATGAGCCCCAAACGAACCCACCAAGTGACCAGACCAAAACAACTAAGTCGGACCACTGAAAACATAGCAGCCAGCCCTAAGCGGCTACGGGGACAATGAGAAAAAAATTGCCGTTTTGAAAAAGGTAAGAGAAATGCTCCTGCGAAGCCGCCGGAGAAAAGATCCCGCTCCCCCAATCAGATCGGAAAAACAACATGTGCAAGAACAAAAACAAAACAACCACTTACAAACAAGAACCCAGCACAGAACCCCGAAAGGCTCACCGCCTGCGCCTAGATCTCGCCAGAAAAGTGGCGCTCATCGTCGGAATAACGCTACACATACTGAGCCCAGTCCCAAAAGCCGATCTGGACAACCTCACCAAACCCAAGCCATGCCGAAATGAAATGTCCCATTCATATTGATTATAAACGTTCCATATTAATTGATTTCGTTGCGAGGTTTTGACCTCTATATGAGACGTTTTTTGAAACAACCCAACCCGTATTCCATACGATAAATTTTTTTTTAAAATAATACACATTTACGCGCCAATTAAATATGTAACCATTCCACACGTTCGTTGGAACATACAACAAGTTTTAGTGTTTACAAAAGGCACAAAGGCCATTAACAAATGAGATACAAGTTTGACCAATACAAAAATGATAGTTTTAAACCAAACAACACATCGAGCATGGTTTGGGACTAAACTACCCGAAACGCTAGGCCAACTTCCAAAAGCTCCAACAAAACATCATCAAAGGACACCTAATGCCCGATAACCCCTTGCCCTTATCCACACCTGCATCTAAAAAGATAAACAACGAGAGGGGTAAGTTAATGCTTAGTGAATGCAATAATTATACATGTACATATATAACCTACTTATTTGCAACCACTTACGCAACACCGCATACAAGCTAGCAATACGACGACCATGCAACCATCATGCATAAACTACTATCCACAATTTACAAGAAGCTAGCAACACCAATTTATGCTAATGCCAAACTCACACAACCATGGTTAACCAATAGTAAAAGGAATGGTACTCGAATTTCCCATCGGTGTTCATAACAACCGTTAGTGCACAACACATATATCACTAACCCTTGAACAACACATATCCGTTTATAAAATCGTTAGTGTACAACACATATAACACTAAATCGGACAACACATATCCATTCATAAATCATTAGTGTACAACACACATAACACTAAATTGGACAACATATATCCGTTCTTAAAACTATTAGCGTACAACACATATAGCACTAACTAGGATAACACATATCCTTACGTACAAATAAGCACATCATATACGTACAAGTATACTTATTCCACTCACCTTAACACCTCGGTGGTGATTTAATGCTTCCGAAGACTTCAAAGCATAGTACCTATTTACATAAGCACACATTCAATTACACACTAGTGGAATTAACCACATTACACAATACTTTCGCATTAAATGACTCAACCACACCAAAAACCGCCCTTAAATGGCCAAGACCCGACTTTAACCACTAAAGCTAGTGAATTAAAGTCTTCTAACCTCAACTAACATAAACTTAGGGTAATTCATACCCATTTCACCCAAACTAGGTCAACTAGTACATTTTGACCCATTTTAATTATTTAGCCTCGCAATCAACTCAAACTTACCCATTAACACTTCTTTCATAAATCCGAAAGTGTATAAGGGACTAGCAATACCATTTGACACTTACAACCTCAAATCACAAGACCAAAACCCTAGTTTGTGGCCATTAGGGTTTCATTACAACAACATAACCCAAATTCACCCATTTTACCCTCAAATGGGTCGTACGAGTCTCTAGTAACCAAAACCCTAGCCATTAACCAATTAAAACTAAAAACATAAAGTTAGAACTTACCGAGACTATCAACGTGTAGCTAGAGACACAAGGAACAACTTTAATTCTTGCTCCAAAGATCAACCCTCAATCCTTCACTCTCCAATCTCACTTTTAATTCAAATGGGTTTTAAGTTTTGGGAGAGAAAATGAAAGAAAATAGAAAAAGGAAATGAATTAAATGAACAAGTGGTGGAGATTTAATGCTCCCATCAGATCTACATGTTAAATTACCAACTTGCCCCTTGAAATCCCTTAAAAAGAGCAAAGTCCGGAATCTGTCCAGCAGGACTGCCGCGGCGCGGCTCATTCGTCGCGGCGCGATGTATAAAGGGAAAACAGACCCTTCATAACTCATTCTCTGATCCAGGTTTGCTTGCTATGCCGCGGCGCAGACCACTTTGTCACAGCGCGGCTTAAAGCTGCACCTGAACAGCTCGACCACCTTAAGTAAATTTTGATCTTTACTTAATTGTACACTCCATTCCCGCTTCATATATTCACCTAACCCTCAACAATAGTCTCACAAGACTTAACACTATCAAAACTCATGTATAAACCTGTATATGCGCATATTGTCAAGCATATCTACGTATATACACATATCTACACACATATCTATACATTTCCACATAAACTAACGAGTTACAAATGTACTAATGATTAAGTATGTACCTTTAGACGTGTACGGGGAAACGGGATGTTACAACTCTCCCCCACTTGAATCGGAGCGCGTCCTCGCGATCCAAGCCGCATGACAAGAAGGAAGATAAACCAACACAAACTCTTCAGGCTCCCAAGTAAACTCGGAACCCTTACTACGACGCCATTGAACTTTAAAAGTCCTAACCTCTTTATGTCTCAATCTTTTAACCTTCTCATCAAGTATGGCAATCGGTTCCTCAATGTACTCTAACTTATTGTTTAGCTCGATCTCGTCTAATGGCACCCAAGATGAATTATCCGCAAGACACTTACGGAGATGGGAAACATAAAATGTATTATGGATCCCCGCAAGCTCTTCGAGTAATTCCAAACGATACGCGACTTCACCAACACGAGCTAAAACCTTAAATGGTCCAATAAACCGAGGAGCTAACTTTCCCCATTTTCGAAATCGAATAATACCTTTCCATGGAAACCTTAAGCATCACCATGTCACCTTCTTGGAATTCGATCGTTCGTCTACGTTTGTCGGCATACGACTTTTGCCTATCTTGAGCCTTTTTCAAATGCTCTCGAATCATATCAATCTTGCTATTCATTTCTAATACCAAATCAGTACTCCCGATTTCCTTTTGTCCCACTTCACCCCAACAAATCGGGGTTCAACATCTACGCCCATAAAGCATCTCATATGGCGGCATCCCGATACTAGTATGATAACTATTATTGTACGAGAATTCCACCAAAGGTAAGTGCTCGTCCCAACTACCACCAAAATCGATAATACACGCTCGTAACATATCTTCTAAAGTTTGATTTGTACGTTTGGTTTGACCGTCCGTTTGAGGATGATACGCCGTGCTCAATTTCAATTGTGTACCCATATCTTCGTGAAACTTTTCCAAAAACTGAGATGTAAAACGGGTATCTCGATCCGAAATAATAGATATAGGAACTCCGTGTCGAGAGATGACTTCCTTGATAAATAACTTAGCCAAGGTCTCCGACGATATCGCTTCCCGAATGGGAAGGAACAAGGCACTTTTCGTCAATCGATCAACAATCACCCAAATCGAATCAAATTGGGTTCTCGCCGTTTTAGGTAACTTTGTGATGAAATCCATGGTAATGTGCTCCCATTTCCATTACGGGATTTCTAACGGTTGTAACTTACCATACGGATTTTAGTGCTCGGCCTTAACTTGCAAACATGTGACAAATTGCTCCACATACTTCACAACATCACGTTTCAAGCCCGGCCACCAATAATCCTTCCTCAAATCAAGATACATCTTCATTGTGCTCAGATGAATGGAATACCTTGACTTATGTGCTTCATCAAGTAGCACTTGTCGATACTCACCCATCTTAGGCACCCACACTCTTCCTTGAAAGGACAACAAACCACGCGAACCCATAGTAATGAATTCCGATTGCCCCACAATTCGCTCCGCATGCTTGTTGTGAACGTAAGCCTCTATTTGAATCACACCAAGTTTTTCAAGAAAATCGTTATTAATAATCATACGTAACAATCCTAATCGTAACGCCGGGTGATGACTCTTTCGACTTAACGCATCCGCGACCACATTCGCCTTGCCCGGATGATAAAGTATTTCACAATCATAATCCTTTACCACATCCATCCTCCTACGTTGACGATAATTCAAATCTCGTTGAGTAAAGAGGTGTTTCAAACTCTTATGATCCGAATAAATCGTACACTTGACACCATACAAGTAGTGGCACCAAATTTTCAACGCATGTACCACCGCAGCCAATTTAAGATCATGAGTCGGGTATCTCTTTTTGTGTTCCTTTAATTGTCGAGAGGCGTAAGCGATACCCCTTCCGGCAACACTAACACCGGAGCTTGACACAACTTCTCTTTTAACAATTGAAAAGCAAATTCTTGCTCGTTTTCCCAATTGAACCTTACGTTCTTCCTCATCAACTTCATCAAAGGAGAAGCAATCTTAGAAAAGTCTTGGATAAACCGACGATAATAACCGGCCAACCCGAGAAAACTTCGGATTTTCGTAGGCGTAGTCGGTCGTCCCCAACACTTCACCGTTTCTATCTTCCCCGGATCTACTTGAATACCTTCTTGGTTCACAATATGGCCAAGGAATTGAACTTCCCTTAGGCAAAATTCACATTTGGAAAACTTAGCATACAACTTCTCCTTTCGTAATGTCTTCAATACCTCACGCAAATGACGTTCATGTTCGTTCATACTTTTCGAGTAGACTAGTATGTCGTCAATGAACACAATCACCGACTTGTCCAACATAAGTTGGCACACTCGGTTCATAAGGTCCATGTATGCCGCCGGTGCATTCGTAAGACCGAAAGGCATAACTACAAACTCAAAATGCCCATAACGCGTTCGAAAAGCCGTCTTCTCAATAACTTCCTCACGGACCCACATTTGATGATAGCCGGACCGCAGGTCAATCTTTGAGAAATACGTCGCACCTTAGAGTTGGTCAAACAAATCGTCAATCCGAGGCAATGGATAGCGATTCTTGATCGTCACTTTATTCAACTCCCTATAGTCGATGCACATCCGCATACTTCCATCTTTCTTTTTCACGAACAAAACCGGAGCACCCCACGGCGAGGAACTCGGTCGAATGAAACCCTTTTCAAGCAACTCTTGGGTTTGATTTAACAACTCTTGCATTTCCGTTGGCGCTAAACGATAAGGAGTTTTAGAAATGGGAGTAGCTCCCGGAACCAACTCAATGCGAAATTCTACTTGTCTTTCCGCCAGAACACCCAGTAACTCGTCCGAAAAAACGTCTCCGAATTCACTAACCACCGGAATTTCACGAATGGGTGGTGGCTCATCACGAGTATCAACAACATGGGCAAGAAAAGCCATGCCACCACTAACGAGGAAACGACATGCCCGTGCAAAAGAACATATCGGCACAAGTCTTCTTCGTTTATCGCCGTGAATAATTAACTCTCCCCCACTTGGGGTCTTCACACGAATAGACTTCTCATGGCATGCAATATTGGCTCTATTTCGATCGAGCCAATCCATACCTACAACGATATCAAAATCGCCCAAAGTCATAGAAATGAGATCAATTTTAAAGTTTTCGGCACCAAACACAACATCACAATTTTTACATACGTCAACCACTAGCACCGTTTTGCCGTCCGCTATTTCGACTTCTACCGGACGACTTAACTTAACTAGAGGTTTATTTAACTTAGGCACGAATCTTGGAGAAACAAATGATAAATTGGCACCACTATCAAATAGGATTCATGCCGGATTAGAGTTAACCATGAAAGTACCTGAGATAACTTCATTCGATTGTTTGGCTTCATCATTGGTCATCAAATAATTTCGATCCCTAGCCGTACCCGTCGCCTTTTCTAACCGCTTAACATTATCATTGCGCAACTCGAGACACTCGGGCCTCTTGTGCCCTTCTTTACCATAATTGAAACAAGTAAATTTGGGTGTGGAAGGTGAGTTGGGGCAATCACGAGAGATGTGACCTTTTTGCCCACAAGTATAGCAAGTGGGTACATGACCACCGGAGCCACCCTTCTTCACGCTATTAACACTTTCGGAGCCCTTCTTGTTCTTTTTGTTGGAAAAGCTCGATTGACTCGAATTCTCGAATTTCCTCTTACCAAAAGTAAAACTACTCTTTCTCAATACAAGCGCTTCAAAACCCTTCGCCATATTGAAAAATTCATCAAAGCTCTTCACCATGTTCACACTAATTTTCTCTTGATAGTTATCATTCAAGATTCTATAGAAATCTTCTTTCAACATTTTATCATTCCCGACATACTCCGGGCAAAACTGGGTCTTGGACAAAACACGGATTTGAGAGTGTTCAAATCCATCGACCCTTGCCTCAAGGAACGTAGTTCATCCTTAAGCCTGGTAAGATCGGCCGAAGTTCGGTACTCATCGAAAAACTCCGCCTTGAATTCATCCCATGTGAACTCCATACATTGTTCTTCGCCATATACTTAGATTTTCGCGTCCCACCATAACTTAGCATCTCTCCTTAACATACTACACCCATACCTTGTCTTCTTATCAAGAGGACATTTGCAAGTACGGAAAGCCCCCTCCATATCGGAGATCCAACGGGCACTTTTAAGAGGATGTCTTTCGCCATCAAAAGTGGGAGGTTGAGAATCCTTGAAGTTCTTATAGAAAAAGTCTTGTTTTCCCGCATTATCTTCGTGAAGAACGGCCTTAACTTGTTCCTTTACCACCCCGACTAGTTGATCGTCGATTGAGTCTAGAAACATCTTCTTGATCTCCACAAGATACTACGCCTTTTGACTTTTAAGAATGGCCTCAATCTTGGCCGTCAACTCGCCGTCCTCACTTGTATTCCCGTTACCATTATCGGGTCCATTTCTCGTCTTCATTCTATAAAACAAAATGGATTAAACGACCAAACAAAAGAACATAACACGCATGCATCTACGTATACACCACTCTACTCCATCTTACTCAACAATCTTCGTACATTACTTGTTTGACACGATTTGCACCCGTAACAATGGTAGCTAATCATTGTTACGCGAGCACGTCGCATTAACTTGCTAGTACAACGTCCATCTCGCTTGATGATTTCGACTACAACACAAAACAATTGGTGCAAGGTTAAATCACATAAACCTAAGCACTAACAATTCCCGATCCGACCCGTAGTCCTACAAGTCCCGCTTAAAGCGCATACACATAAAAGTCTAAGTCTAGGCACCTATCTCAAGTAGCCTAAATCCCTTAGACCATGCTCTGATACCACTTGAAACAACCCAACTCGTATTCCATACGATAAATTTTTTTTTAAATAATACACATTTACGCGCCAATTAAATATGTAACCATTCCACACATTCGTTGGAACATACAACAAGTTTTAGTGTTTACAAAAGGCACAAAGGCCATTAACGAATGAGATACAAGTTTGACCAATACAAAAATGATAGTTTTAAACCAAACAACACATCGAGCATGGTTTGGGACTAAACTACCCAAAACGCTAGGCCAACTTCCAAAAGCTCCAACAAAACATCATCAAAGGACACCTAATGCCCGATAACCCCCTTGCCCTTATCCATACCTGCATCTAAAAAGATAAACAATGAGAGGGGTAAGCTAATGCTTAGTGAATGCAATAATTATACATGTACATATATAACCTACTTATTTGCAACCACTTACGCAACACCGCATACAAGCTAGCAATACGACGACCATGCAACCATCATGCATAAACTACTATCTACAATTTACAAGAAGCTAGCAACACCAATAGCATATAGTTCAATATTAATTATGCTAATGCCAAACTCACACAACCATGGTTAACCAATAGTAAAAGGAATGGTACTCGAATTTCCCATCGGTGTTCATAACAACCGTTAGTGCACAACACATATATCACTAACCCTTGGACAACACATATCCGTTTATAAAATCGTTAGTGTACAACACATATAACACTAAATCGGACAACACATATCCATTCATAAATCATTAGTGTACAACACATATAACACTAAATTGGACAACATATATCCGTTCTTAAAACCGTTAGCGTACAACACATATAGCACTAACTAGGACAACGCATATTCTTACGTACAAATAAGCACATCATATACGTACAAGTATACTTATTCCACTCACCTTAACACCTCGGTGGTGATTTAATGCTTCCGAAGACTTCAAAGCAAAGTATTTATTTACATAAGTACACATTCAATTACACACTAGTGGAATTAACCACATTACACAATACTTGAGCATTTAATGACTCAATTCGCATTAAATGACTCAACCACACCAAAAACCGCCCTTAAATGGCCAAGACCCGACTATAACCACTAAAGCTAGTGAATTAAAGTCTTCTAACCTCAACTAACACAAACTTAGGGTAATTCATACCCATTTCACCCAAACTAGGTCAACTAGTACATTTTGACCCATTTTAATTACTTAACCTCGCAATCAACTCAAACTTACCCATTAACACTTCTTTCATAAATCCGAAAGTGTATTAGTGACTAGCAATACCATTTGACACTTACAACCTCAAATCACAAGACCAAAACCCTAGTTTGTGGCCATCAGGGTTTCATTACAACAACATAACCCAAATTCACCCATTTTACCCTCAAATGGGTCATACAAGTCTCTAGTAACCAAAACCCTAGCCATTAACCAATTAAAACTTAAAACATAAAGTTTGAACTTACCGAGACTATCAACGTGTAGCTAGAGACACAAGGAACAACTTTAATTCTTGCTCTAAAGATCAACCCTCAATCCTTCACTCTCCAATCTCACTTTTAATTCAAATGGGTTTTAAGTTTTGGGAGAGAAAATGAAAGAAAATAGAAAAAGGAAATGAATTAAATGAACAAATGGTGGAGATTTAATGCTCCCATCAGATCTACACGTTAAATTACCAACTTGCCCCTTGAAATCCCTTAAAAAGAGCAAAGTCCGGAATCTGTCCAGCAGGACTGCCGCGACGCGACGTATAAAGGGAAAACAGACCCTTCATAACTCATTCGCTGATCCAGGTTTGCTTGCTATGCCGCAGCGCGGACCACTTTGTCGCGGCGCGGCTTAAAGCTGCACCTGAACAGCTCGACCACCTTAAGTAAATTTTGATTTTGATTTAATTGTACACTCCATTCCCGCTTCATATATTCGCCTAACCCTCAACAATAGTCTCACAAGACTTAACGCTATCAAAACTCATGTATAAACCTGTATATGCGCATATTGTCAAGCATATCTACGTATATACACATATCTACCCACATATCTATACATTTCCACATAAACTAACGAGTTACAAACGTACTAATGATTATGTATGTACCTTTAGACGTGTACGGGGAAATGGGATGTTACATTTTTCAAAGACTGCATTCGTTTTTAAAAACAAACCATAACCTTTATTTTATCGACAAGGTTAAAAGGACATCACCTAGATTATCCAGAAAATGATAATCTAAAAAATATCACACTTACACACTACCAATACATATTGGTTTACAATATTAATATGTTACAACAAAGTAAATCTCGAATGCAGTTTTAAACAATATTATACAATCATGCTGACACCAAATCTTGTCCTTATTTTAGCATGCAACAGCGAAAGCTCTTAATAATCACCTGAGAATAAACATGCTTTAAACGTCAACAAAAATGTTGGTGAGTTATAGGTTTAACCTATATATTTATCAAATCATAATAATAGACCACAAATTTCATATTTCAATATACATCCCATTCATAGAGATAAAAATCATTCATATGATTTGAACCCTGGTAACCGACATTAACACGATGCATATAAGAATATCCCCTATCATTCCGGGACATCCATCGGACATGATAAAACAACATCGAAGTACTAAAGCATCTGCTACAACGGATGGGGTTTGTTGGACCCAATAGATCTATCTTTAGGATTCGCATCAATTAGTAGACTGGTTTACTAATTCTTAGGTTACCAAATAAAAAGGGGCATATTCGGCTTCGATCGTTCAACCATAGAATAGTAGTTTCATGTACTCGTGTCTATTTTGTAAAACATTTATAAAGCTGCATGTATTCTCATCCCAAATACATTAGATTTTAAAAGTGGGACTATAACTCACTTTCACAGATTTTTACTTCATCGGGAAGTAAGACTTGGCTACTGATCGATTCACGAACCTATAACAAATATGTACATATATATCAAAGTATGTTCAAAATAAAATTACAACATTTTTAATACGTTTTAATGTTTTAAGTTTATTAAGTCAGCTGTCCTCGTTAGTAACCTACAACTAGTTCTCCACAGTTAGATGTACAGAAATAAATCGATATATATATCTTGAATCAATCCACGACCCAGTGTATACACGTCTCAGGCTAGATCACAACTCAAGGTATATATATTTTTGGAATTAACCTCAACCCTGTATAGCTAACTCCAACATTACTGCATATAGAGTGTCTATGGTTGTTCCAAATAATATATATACATGGGTCGATATGATATGTCAAAACATTTACATACGTGTCTATGGTATCCCAAGATTACATAATATATTAGAATACATGTATAATACAATATGAGTTAGCTAGGATATGATTAATATAGATTTGTTACCAATTTTTATGTAGCTACAACAAGAAAAATTATCCAATCTTGTTTTACCCAAAACTTCTTCGTTTCAAATCCGTTTTGAGTGATTCAAGTTGCTATGGTTTCATATTGAACTTAAGTTTATGAATCTAAACAGAAAAAGTATAAGTTTATAGTCGGTTATACAGGTTACAAGTCGTTTTTGTAAAGGTAGTCATTTCAGTTGAAAGAACGACGTCTAGATAACCATTTTGGAAAACATACTTTTACTTTGAGTTTAACCATGATTTTTGGATATAGTTTCATGTTCATAAGGAAAATCATTTTCCCAGAAGAAAAACTTTTAAATCAAAGTTTATCATAGTTTTTAATTAACTAACCCAAAACAGCCAGCGGTGCTACTACGACGGCGTATATCCGGTTTTACGGTGTTTTTCGTGTTTTCAGGTTTTAAATCATTAAGTTAGCATATCACATAGATATAGAACATGTGTCTAGTTGATTTTAAAAGTCAATTTAGAAGGATTAACTTTTGTTTGCGAACAAGTTTAGAATTAACTAAACTATGCTCTAGTGATTACAAGTTTAAACCTCTGAATAAGATAGTTTTATATATATGATTCGAATGATGTTATGAACATCATTACTACCTCAAGTTTTGTGGATAAACCTACTATAAATGAGAAAAATAGATCTAGCTTCAAAGGATCCTTGGATGGCTTGAAAGTTCTTGAAGCAAAATCATGACACGAAAACAAGTTCAAGTAAGATTTCCACTCGAAATAAGATTGTTATAGTTATAGAAATTGAATCAAAGTTTGAATATGAGTACTACCTTGTATTAGAGAGATATATTACTGTAAATAAGAAAGATTTCTTGAGGTTGGATGATCACTTGAAATGAATTTGCAAGATTGAAAGTAAGCTAGCAAACTTGGAAGTGTTGTTGGTGTGTTCTTGAGTAGTTGTTTTGTATCTTGGTTTATGTATGGATTTATGAACTAGATTGAGCTAGATTTTGATGAAGATGATGAAGAACACTTAGAACAAAGGAAGAAAACTTGAGAGAGAGTAATTTGATTCAAGAAAATTGAAATGGAAATGTGTTTGTGGTGCCTCTAGTTCACGTGAACTTAGGGTGGCAATATAGTCTTCATTAGTTTGTAATCTTATGAGATATTTCATGCTAGATATTAAATGATGGTTCCCACATGGTTAGGTGACTCACATGGGCTGTTAAGAGCTGATCATTGGAGTGTATATACCAATAGTAAATACATTTAGAAGCTGTATATTGTACGAGTACAAATACGAGTGCATACGAGTAGAATTGTTGATGAAAATGAATGAGGATGTAATTGTAAGTATTTTTGTTAAGTAGAAGTACTTTGATAAGTGTCTTGAAGTCTTTCAAAAGTGTATGAATACATATTAAAACAATACATGTATATACATTTTAACTGAGTCATTAAGTCATCGTTAGTCGTTACATGTAAGTGTTGTTTTGAAACTTTTAAGTTAACAGTCTTGTTAAATGTTGTTAACCCATTGTTTATTATATCAAATGAGATGTTAAATTATTATATTATCATGATAATATGATGTATTAATATATCTTAATATGATATATATACATTTAAATGTCGTTACAACGATAATCGTTACATATATGTCTCGTTTCGAAACCCTTAAGTTAGTAGTCTTGTTTTTACATATGTAGTTCATTATTAATATACTTAATGAGATACATACCTATCATAATATCATGTTAACTATATATATATATATATCCACATATATGTCATCATATAGTTTTTACAAGTTTGTAACGTTCGTGAATCGCCGGTCAATTTGGGTGGTCAATTGTCTATATGAAACCTATTTCAATTAATCACGTCTTAACAAGTTTGATTGCTTAACATGTTGGAAACACTTAATCATGTAAATAACAATTTCATTTAATATATATTAACATGGAAAAGTTCGGGTCACTACAGTACCTACCCGTTAAATAAATTTCATCTCGAAATTTTAAGCAGTTGGAGGTGCTGACGTATCTTCTGGAAATAGGTGCGGGTATTTATTCTTCATCTGATCTTCTCGTTTCCAAGTGAACTCAGGTCCTCTACAAGCATTCCATTGAACCTTAACAATTGGTATCTTGTTTTGCTTAAGTCTTTTAACCTCACGATCCATTATTTTGACGGGTTCTTCGATGAATTGAAGTTTTTCGTTGATTTGGGTTTCGTCTAATGGAATAGTGAGATCTTCTTTAGCAAAAAATTTCTTCAAATTCGAGACGTGGAAAGTGTTATGTACAGCCGCGAGTTGTTGAGGTAACTCAAGTCGGTAAGCTACTGGTCCGACACGATCAATAATCTTGAATGGTCCAATATACCTTGGATTTAATTTCCCTCGTTTACCAAATCGAACAACACCTTTCCAAGGTGCAACTTTAAGCATGACTGATAATGCTAAAAACAAACATATATTTCATAGCATTATCCCTCAAAAAAGACAAGCTTTTGGTTGCAATTGTTCTATTTACAAGTAATATTCGTTTAAATAATAAAAGGTGAAGACAAAAGACAGATTCGACGATTTGAAGACGCAAATGACCAAAAAGCTAAAGAGTACAAAGTACAATCAAAATGGTTCAAATTATTGATGCGAAATGTCTAGAAATTGCAAGAGTACGAGCCGCAAAACGCAAAGTACAAGATATTAAATAGTACGAAAGGATGTTCGAAAATCCAAAACTAGGACCTGAGCCAACTCTCAACGCGTGATGCAACGGACTAAAAATTACAAGTCAACGGAGTACAAGAATATAATATAATATATAATTAATTATATTATATTATAAATATTATAAAAATCCAGCAGCCCACGTTTTGGAATCTTTGTGAGCTGGAAAAGAAGGCCATGCGACCGCATGGCCTGGAAGTGCAAAAACCATGCGGTCGCCTGGTGCACTGTAGCACGAGAGGTCCTATAAATTTCGCGTGTTTTGGCCGAATTTTTACATCTTTTTCTACTCTCTATCTCTCACGATATATATATATATATATATATATATATATATATATATATATATATATATATATATATATATATATTAATTTTAATTTTAATTTTAATTTAAGATTAATAATAATAAGGGTATATTAGCGAATGTTGTAAGTGTGTAAGTCGAAATTCTGTCCGTGTAACGCTACGCTATTATTAATCATTATAAGTTATGTTCAACCTTTTTAAATTAATGTCTCGTAGCTAAGTTATTATTATGCTTATTTAAGCCGAAATAATCGTGATGTTGGGCTAAATATTAAAGACTGGGTAATTGGGCTTTGTACCATAATTGGGGTTTGGATAAAAGAATGACACTTGTGGAAATTAGACTATGAGCTATTAATGGGCTTTATATTTGTTTAATTGAATGATAGTTCGTTAATTTAATATAAATATTTACAATTGGACGTACCTATAAATAACCATATACACTCGATCGGACACGATGAGCGGGATATTTATAAGTACTAATAATCATTCATTTAACCGGACACAGGAATGGATTAATAGTCAATAGACTCATTAAAACAGGGGTGAATTATGTACAAGGACACTTGGCGTAATTGTTAACAAAGTATTAAAACCTTGTTATAGTTTAAGCCCCCAATTAGTTGGAATATTTGACTTCGGATATAAGGATAATTTGACGAGGACACTCGCACTTTATATTTATGACTGATGGACTGTTATGGATAAAAACCAGATGGACATATCGAATAATCTAGGACAAAGGACAATTAACCCATGGTAATAAACTAAAATCAACACGTCAAACATCATAATTACGGAAGTTTAAATAAGCATAATTCCTTTATCTCATATTTTATCGTACTTTTATATACTGTCATTTTATTTATCGTACTTTTAATTATCGCAATTTTATTTATCGTCAAATTATTTATCGCACTTTTAATTATCGCACTTTAATTATCGTTATTTACTTTACGCTTTAAATTAAGTTATATTTATTTTTAATATTTTACATTAGGTTTTAACTGCGACTTAAGACATAAAATCGACAAACCGGTCATTAAACGGTAAAAAACCCCTTTTATAATAAAAATATTACTTATATATATATATATATATTTATATTTATACAAATATAGTTTTAAAAAAATATAGTGTTAAACTTGGCTAGTTCCCTGTGGACGAACCGGACTTACTAAAAACTACACTACTGTACAATTAGGTACACTGCCTATAAGTGTTGTAGCAAGGTTTAGGTATATCCACTCTATAAATAAATAAATAACTTGTGTAAAATTGTATCGTATTTAATAGTATTTCCTAGTAAAAATTAATAGTATTTTGTACCCCTTCGCTTTAACATCAAGTATTTTTGGCGCCGCTGCCGGGGACTGCTTAAACGCCGGAAGCGAAACGCTATATATATAAAAAAAAGATTTTTAATTTACTTTTGTAAAAATACATTTTAAATATTAAAAATAAAAATTTAAAACATAATAAAAAAAATAGTAAAACGAAAATATATATTTTATAAAGTGTAAAAGTATTTTTTTAGATCTTAAAAGTATAAGTGTATTTTAATTACTTATTTTAAATTTTGTAAAAAAAAAAAAATAGAAACTGAGCCTGCATTTTTCGACCTGCATTTAAACTGAAACTGCAAGCCATGCGATCGCATAGCTCGAGTGTAAAAAACTCATGCGACCGCATGGTACCCTCTGACAGGTCTGATCATTAGCTGGCACGGTTTAGGGAGTTTTAATAATAATTATTATTAATTTATTAACCCTAATTAGGGTTTATTTATTTAATTAGTTTTTATTAATTAGATTTAGTTTTATTTAATTTGTACTTTTAAGTTATAATTAGTTTTAATAATTAATAAATTAATACTTTTATAAAATAAATAATATAAAAATAATATTTTTATAAAAAATTGTATTTTTATAACTTTAGTTTTATTTTTATATTTTCGTATCTTTTTATTAGTTTAATTCGTAATTTGTATTTTTCGTTCGTAATTAGTTTTAAGATATAGTTTTTGCCGTAGTTTACTTTTATTTCTAGATTTTTAGGCTTTGCCGTAAAATCCCTTAAGTGCTTTTTCTTTAGATTAAGATTTAGGCGCCTTAGAATTTTACGACGTCACTTATTGTTTTAGTATTTGAGATTTTAGTACTTTTTAAATAATTGCCGTTTTGGATATAGAATTCTTTTAAGCTTTAATACCTTTAGACGTAACTTTTAATTCTTAGTTTTTAGACTTTTAAGTTTCGATGCGCTACGTTCTTTTTATTATTTTTGACCTTTTATTTTTTCGACGTTTTTTCGACGCGCTCTTTTTCTTTCTTATTTCTCGACGCTCTAGTTTTTAGGACATAAAATTTTCTATTTCTTCTCTAAAATTTCTTTAAATTTCAAAACGAAAAATTATTTTAAGCGGTTAAATTGATAGACATTCAAAATTTTCTGGTTCGTAGTAATAGTTGGATTTGTTAGTGGCGAGTTGTGGGCTTCCGATTTAAAGGGTCCAGGCTACCTGCTGCATCTATTGGCTATTCGAAACGTGGGCAAAATCAGAAAAGTATATTAATTTGATAACTTATATAATTTTTATCTTTTATAACTAATAGGATATTCAGTGAATGCACCGAGCAAAACGTTCACCACCTTTTATACGTTCACCACCTGTAACCAGATCAAGACATTTAGCTAATATTGTTGCCGTTGATTTTTCTTTAGAATTGTCATCTAGTCGACCGAGTACTCCAATTCAAATTTCCGATAATCCATTTTTTGAACCCGACCTCACAATTGAGAATCCGGAGGATATTCAGGGACAATTCAGAGATCCTGAACCACTAATCATTCCTCCTGAACCACAAATCACTCACCCAGAAATTGTCGAGAAAGAAACCATTAAGTCAGAATCCCTTAGTGATTCAGATTCAATAAATTCAATCATGGAAAATCTAGAACCTCTAAGAATGGAAGACCGAATGAGAGCTAAACGCACTGGCCAAGGTCACTCAATTACTCAACCAGACATTAATGCGCCAGATTATGAAATCAAAGGACAAATCCTACACATGGTAACTAATCAATGCCAATTTAGTGGTGCGCCGAAGGAAGATCCAAACGAACATCTTCGAACCTTTAATAGGATCTGTACTCTATTTAAAATCCGAGAAGTGGAGGATGAACAGATCTATCTCATGTTATTTCCATAGACTTTAAAGGGAGAAGCCAAAGATTGGTTAGAATCATTACCTGAAGGGGCGATTGATACATGGGATGTCTTAGTTGAAAATTTTCTTAAACAATTTTTTCTGGCATCTAAAGCCGTGAGACTTCAAGGAGAAATTATTACGTTCACGCAAAAGCTAAATGAAACTCTATATGAAGCATGGACCAGATTTGGAAAGTTGTTGAGAGAATGTCTGCAACATGGTTTAGACACTTATCAAATAGTACAAATATTCTACCAAGGATGTGACATCACTACACGAAAAGACATCGACATAGCAGCTGGTGGTTCCATTATGAAGAAAACCGCAACTGAAGCTTACAAAATTATTGATAACACTGCTTCCCACTCACATGAGTGGCACCAAGAAAAAGATATCGTTAGATCATCTAAAACACCTAGAGCCGATTCTAGCCATGACTTTGATTCCATGTCCGTAAAGATAGATGCTGTCGAGAGACGAATGGAAAAGATGACTAAAGATATTCACTCGATACGAATTAGTTGTGAGCAGTGTGGAGGACCACATTTGATAAAAGATTGTCTCAGTATTGAACAAATAATGGAACAAAGAGAGAATGTTTCATACATGAACCAAAGGCCTGGAAATAATTATAAAAATAATTATCAACCGCCAAGACCAATCTACAATCAAAATCAGAATTATAACCGAAATGTTCCATACAACAATCAACAAGGTCCTAGCAATCAACAAGTATCTAATAATACTTACAATCAGCAAAGACCTATTTTTCAAAATAAACCACCACAAACCGATGATAAAAAGCCAAATTTTGAAGATATGATGTCAAAGCTAGTTGAATCTCAAACGCAGTTTTTCACATCTCAGAAATAAACTAATGAACAAAATGCTCAAGCATTTAGAAATCAACAAGCTTCTATTCAAAATTTGGAACAAGAAGTAAGCAACCTAGCAAGGTTGACAGGTGAAAGAAAACTGGGAAGTCTACCTAGCGATACAAATGCTAACCCCCGGAATGAAACAGCTAAAGCCATTACCACAAGAAGTGGTATTACACTTAAACCACCTGAAATACCTGTAATTTCTGATGACACTATTCCTACTCCACAAGAACCACAACCTGAGCAAGAGAAGGAATCAGAACCGGTAGTTGAAAAGGTTAATGAAGATAACACAGTTAAGGCTAAACCTTATGTTAAACCATACCAACCACCACTTCCTTACCCGAGTAAAATGAGAAAAGAAAGACTTGAAGCCGAGCAATCCAAATTCTTGGATATGTTTAAACAAATAAATGTTAATCTTCCTTTCATTGATATGATCTCAGGAATGCCTAGCTATGCTAAATTTCTGAAAGATCTAATCACAAATAGAAAGAAAATATTTAACGCCCTTAAACGATGACATTTTGTTTTTTTTTTTAGATCCTACTATGGGATCCCATCATCCCACTATGAGATCAGGTTCTGATCAGATTTCTTGAAAATCACCTTTGATCCCATTCTGGGATCTTTTAATCCCATTCCGAGATCAGGCCCTGACATGGTAGTTTTAACCAAATTAACACTTGTGACCCGTTTGACTATCAATGCATAACAACTCCGTTCCAACCTATTTTAATCGTCATAACACATAAACAAACTTAAACATCGTTTATCTTAATACACTTTTGACCCTTGGTGTTAATAAGTGGTTATCATAAAGCTAGATTCAAATAAGAGACTTGCATACCACTTGCTAAGTGCCGAATGCTCCTCTAAAACCTTGTCGTCCCATACCTTCTCGATGCATAAGAACCTAACAAACATTAACAACATAACGGGATAAACAATAAGCTTAGTGAGTTAATGGTAAATAAATATCTTAAACTTAAAACATAAACACAATCATAACGTAACCATAACCTTCCAACCCGAAGGTTGATTTCGTGTTTCGGACTTGATCATCTTGCATCCTAGGCATACGTCTAATCTTAGCACATGACATGTACATAGCTCAAGCTTAAACATTATCATAGATGTGTGTTAAAGATTACACATAACATGGACATCGTCCAAGCTTACACTTAACATGGATATAAATCCAAGGTTACTCTTAACATGGACCTCGTCCAAGCTTACACTTAACATGGATATAAATCCAAGCTTATCACGTGATATGGACATAGACATAAAGTCTAAGCTTTACACCTTGACATAGACACAAAGTCTAAGCTTTTCGCCTTATAATAGACATGAAGTCTAAGCTTTGCACTTTGACATAGACGAAAAGTCTAAGCTTTACCTAGTGAACTTAATTGTCACCCTCTTGCACGGATGCAATCCGGGAGCATTAAGTCACCCATATCATCCTATCTCGTATTCAAAACAACCACAAGTACACTTCTATAATTAAACTTAAAAACATAGAATAATCATAAACATCTCTTTTACATAACCTATGATCATGGATTCCATGATCACCCTTGACCCGCCCATATTACCCCCATTTAACTCATCTTGATTTAGAGCACTCCCTTGATTGGTTGAAGTTCCTTTGCTTTGACTAGCACCTATATAAGAGCTAGTCTCATTATTTACACAATCGAACTAACATAAAGCATTTAAATAAATTAACCTCATAGGCATAAACTTTCACTTCCATTCATTTAACACTTGAGGCTTAATCTTGCTTAACCCTGTTTTATCACTTCACATGAACATTTATAATATTCAAAATTCTTAAATTTCATTAAACTTAGTTTTACATTTTCCATTTCAACAAATAGTGCCAAACTTACAACTTTTTCAATATACAATTTCTCAAGTTCAATTAAGACATGTTCTCAAATCATCAACCTCCTTCTAAATTTAGAGGTAAACCTTAAACATTGACATTTCTTGAAAACACCTTTTTGACTTTCACTTCTTAGCAACAAACACTAATCTAGCAATTTCATCATCTCAAAATAAATCTTTTCACACAATTTCATCAAAATTACATATTTACTTTCATTGAGGCATTTCATCAAACACTTAGTGTGCATAAAGCCATATTCAACCATTTCATAATCTAAGAAATCACCTTTTCCACCATTCATCATCTATTAGCTAGTTTATGCATAAACATATGCCATAACATCATAAAAACTAGTATTTATACATAACCATGACATAAATCCATCATAATTTATTTATATACTTTCATTTCCTTTACAAAACTCATTTTACACATTCATTAATCCCCCAATCCGATTTTCAACTCATGAATACATTAATCCCACTCTAATTCTTAAAATACATAACTACTTAAACATAAACATAAATAAAATTCAAGTATTCAATCATACCTCAACTTCACTTCAACTCAAATATTTAAACTAGCAAAATAGATAAACAAGATGCTAGTTTCTTGCTTCCTTTTAGCTTTCTACACCTTTAATTACTTGCTTCCAAGCTTAATCAATTTTACTCTTTGGATTTGAAAACCCTAATTTCCTTGCTAGAACCGATCTATCTATCTATGTGTTTTAATTTGGGAAGAAGCTCAAATGAGCTAGAAACTTCCCTACTCTGCTCTTTATTAAACACACTATCATACTTTGGCAACATAGGCCCCTCCCCACCACTTTATAGTTTAGGTGGTCCTTAACTAGAATCTTAACCTTTGCATCATTAGTCCTTTATCCATTTAACACTTACTTATGATTATAAAATTCATTTAATCCTCAAATACCATATAAAAAAATAAATAATAAAGTATCTCAAAATTTGGGGCGTTACAACTCTCCCCCCGTTATGCTTTTCGCGTCCTCGCGAACTACTCTTAGTATTCTGACCATTAGTACATCACTAATCATTCACCTAGTATTTACATACATTCAATAAGATTCCTATCTTATTGCTCGACAAAATCATTTGAAACGTGTTATAAAAGATCCTTCATTCATAGGCGAAATATAACAATAGACAACCTTTCTGACCCCACTTTTCTTTTAAACCATTATATCTTTCTCGGGCAACTTTAAATATTACTTCACCCTTAGATTTCTAACTTTACAGTTATTTAGATTTACTCGAACATTCATGTTTTAACACTCTTACAAGTACTAGGCTCGCCCTAGCACTTACTGTCCATTATACCTTCCCCCTTACTAGTTTTAATATATTCATCGTGTCTTACTACTTGCACCACTTTAGTAATTTCTAAATACATCATTCTTTTCTACCTTAATGGTCACATAGTGCAAAATCACTCCTATATCGTTTACTTATCGACAACATCAACTTGTCAAGAAATTGACAACTTTCAGAACGCGCAACATGTACAAAACATAATCATAACATGTCAGTCCATAATCAATGAATAAATTTTTTTTTTAAGTATAGTTCAACCTCTTTAGTAGTTTACCACTTACACACTTAACCTGCTGTTTCATTAAGTTATACTTTCAATATCCCACATTTGCACTTTCACTAGTCTTAAAACGTACTCAAACACTTATATTTCATATGATAGCTAGTTCAAAATTCATACTTTCCTTCATAATACACAATTTAGAGTAGATAAGTACCTATTAATTTCTATATTACTGGGGTACTCCCCCCGTTATTCTTAGGTGGTTAGTAAATCAACTTACCTTGTCTGTCCGATGGAAAAAAATTTCAGCATTTTCTTGTACCTTACTATTTTGGTAACTCGTCATCAAATCCATTATAATCTACTCATTTTCACACCTTTAAACTGAACTTCTCACAGGGCACCATCAAGTTTAACCATTTATCTTATTCAGAACTTCTACAAATGAGCTTCCTTACAATTTACTTGTTTATTTCCTTCGACTATTAGTATTTCTCGTGTTCCTACACACATTTCTTAGTATCAATACACATACTAGGACTTCAACAGTATCATTTCGATGTTCCTTTATTTCCATATTAAACATTTTACACTTCACTATTTAGATTTTCTCTTACAATTTAACGACCGAACCTCCAAAAATATTACTTTTCATACTTGAATCTTAGCTAAAAAGTGAAAATTAGCCTTCATTATCGGATATCCCTTTCACCATTAAGGTGGAAACTGTTCTGTTTAGCGTACTGGGGTGGAAATTGTCCTTCAAAGTAGTGGCGCGTACCATAATTTTAAAGTTTTATCGGGTTCATATACTTCCATCACAGGTTAGTTCTTCCTTTTTAAGTGCCAGTTCATCACATTTACCTTTGTCCTCATAATTTCGAGTCTTCGTTCACTAACCTCTTTCAACTTCGATAACCAAAGTACTCAGCTTTTACTTAATCTCCTCTTAACGTTGGTAATTTCTTGTAGAATTTTGTGCACGTTGATCCATCAATCACACGCTAGGTGTTCTTTAGGCATACATTCGTTATATTCTGTCACCCTAAGTCTTAAATTTCCTGCATTAAGTATTCTTTCCTCATGTAGCTTTCATTAGATGTTTCAATTTATCCGCTTTCTATCTCCTTTCCCACATTATCAAGTTTCTATATCACAACCTTTACCAATAAAAATTCTCATAATTGAGAACTAATCCTTAATACCAAAAATCATTATATTTTTTTTTTCCAGAAAATTTCTCGTTGCACCATGTTCTCACATCTTAATTCTCTTCTTTCAAGGTATTAAAACATGTTATCACTCTAAATTCTTCACTAGCTTCTCTTAATTTTAAACATCATACATCATGCACATCTTATTACTTAGTCGCAACCAAGTCTTAAGTACCATGATAGTTGGATTGCTCATTCTCATGCAAAATTTTACTCTCCATGCTTAATTAGTTTTCTTAACTGTCTACTAAGTCTTATATCATACTACAATCATTTGATGTACCATATCTCTTCCTTTTTAATATAAGAAGAACTACTCATTTTCAGGCTCTCTACATTCTATCTTGTTCTTCTTATATTTATGTAGTCTTAAAGCTATGAAGATCCAAATATTTATAGGACCTTACAATCGATTCAATCTTATCTATCCTATCTTCCTCTTCTTCTAGGACCAAAGAGGTCTCTTGCTCATGACATTTCAACCTCAAAAGTAAGTAATTTGGTCCTCTTAACATTCTTACATTTGCCTAAGGGAGACTCTTTCTTTTCATTCAGTCCCTTCACTTGAAGGTTCGTTGCTATACATTTTCGTTGCAACACACTAACCCCACTCTAAGGGAACAAAATAATCATTTACTCACTATAGTCACAACTATATAGTTTCGTTGCCTCTCCAATTAAAGGTTAAGGCCTATACGCGTTCATGTAGAAAGTTACACAAAACATGTGCAGGTGTAAACGAAGGTACCTACCACATATCTCGTGACTCCTTTACCCTTCTTCTACTCTAGATCGGGTTCGGGTCTCAGTTTAACCCGGACTGAGTTCACATTCCCTTCATACTTCCTTCTCTTTTTATGACTTCTTAATATTCTAAACGATCAGGGATGCTAAGCTCCGCCCCTAAATCCATTCTTTTCACGCTTCAGTATTACTTGAACCGCTTTCATGCTTTTCTCGTTTCCGTTACATCGTTTGTAGTCATCATAACTTAAGGGTACATTCATTATACTTTTGACAACTACTTTACATGATTGTTTCTATTCATGTGTTTGTTCATCTTAAACTTGCAACTTACATCATCCAATATAGAACTCGTGGCCACGAAAACCCAAGAGCACTCTTAGCATTAGCATAATCATAACCAAAACATAACCTGCCAACCCGCAAGTGTCTTTCTTGTATAGGATCCGGTCATACCACACCATAGACACAACTTACTAGGGATGACCTAATATTGTGCCTAAGCTAAACACAAATCCATAGACATAAGGTCTAAACTCATCATGATTAACATGGACGTAAGTTCAGGCTCACTAACATTATCATGGATGCAAGTCCAAGCTCATTAACTCTACCATGGATGCAAGTCCAAGTTCATTAACTTTACCATGGATCCAAGCTTACCATTATCAACATGGACACAAGTCCAAGCTTATCATCATCAACATGGATGCAAGTCCAAGCTAATCCTCATTGATATGGACACAAGTCCAAGCTAACCATCATTGACATGGACAAAAGTCCAAGCTAATCATCATTGACATGGACATAAGTCCAAGCTAATCATCATTGACATGGACATAAGTCCAAGCTAATCATCATTGACATGGACACAAGTCCAAGCTAATCATCATTGACATGGATCCAAGCTTCGTTACTTAGTGGGTTTGATCATCACCCTCTTGCACGGATGCAATTCGGGTGTACCAAACCATTCTCGTACATCACATCACAAGTGCATAGTTTTCTCGAAAATACTAACAAACTCATGCATAACACACATTCATTCTTCCCATTCCTTTCTTCTAGTTTCTAGCATCATATACAATCCTAAGGAACATGGCATAATACTTTAAACATTATCTATCATGCAAGTCATAAACCGCTTATTAAAACTTAGAGTTGGTTTAAACCTAGATAACCCTACGGTGGATAATCCAAGTCCCTTAAACCATAGCTCTGATACCAACTTTTAAAGCCCTTAAACGATGACATTTTTTTTTAGATCCCACTATGGGATCCCATCATCCCACTATGGGATCAGGTTCTGATCAGATTTCTTGAAAATCACCTTTGATCCCATTTCGGGATCTTTTAATCCCATTCCGGGATCAGGCCCTGACATGGTAGTTTTTAACCAAATTAACACTTGTGACCCGTTTGACTATCAATGCATAACAACTCCGTTCCAACCTGTTTTAATCGTCATAACACATAAACAAACTTAAACATCTTTTATCTTAATACACTTTTGACCCTTGGCGTTAATAAGCTGTTATCATAAAGCTAGATTCAAATAAGAGACTTGCATACCACTTGCTAAGTGCCGAATGCTCCTCTAAAACCTTGTAGTCCCATACCTTCTCGATGCATAAGAACCTAACAAACATTAACATCATAACGGGATAAGCAATACACTTAGTGAGTTAATGGTAAATAAATATCTTAAACTTAAAACATAAACACAATCATAACGTAACCATAACCTTCCAACCCGAAGGTTGATTTCGTGTTTCGGACTTGATCATCTCGCATCCTAGGCATACGTCTAATCTTAGCACATGACATGTACATAGTTCAAGCTTAAAACATTATCATAGATGTGTGTTCAAGATTACACATAACATGGTCATCGTCCAAGCTTACACTTAACATGGATATAAATCCAAGCTTACTCTTAACATGGACCTCGTCCAAGCTTACACTTAACATGGATATAAATCCAAGCTTATCACGTGATATGAACATAGACATAAAGTCTAAGCTTTACACCTTGACATAGACACAAAGTCTAAGCTTTTCGCCTTATAATAGACATGAAGTCTAAGCTTTGCACTTTGACATAGACGAAAAGTCTAAGCTTTACCTAGTGAACTTAATCGTCACCCTCTTCCACGGATGCAATCCGGGAGCATTAAGTCACCCATATCATCCTATCTCGTATTTAAAACAACCACAAGTACACTTCTATAATTAAACTCAAAAACATAGAATAATCATAAACATCTCTTTTACATAACTTATGATCATGGATTCCATGATCACCCTTGACCCGCCCATATTACCCTCATTTAACTCACCTTGATTTAGAGCACTCCCTTGATTGGTTGAAGTTCCTTTGCTTTGAATAGCACCTATATAAGACCTAGTTTCATTATTTACACAATCGAACTAACATAAAGCATTTAAACAAATTAACCTCATAGGCATAAACTTTCACTTCCATTCATTTAACACTTGAGGCTTAATCTTGCTTAACCCTGTTTTATCACTTCACATGAACATTTATAATATTCAAAATTCTTAAATTTCATTAAACTTAGTTTTACATTTTCCATTTCAACAAATAGTGTCAAACTTACAACTTTTTCAATATACAATTTCTCAAGTTCAATTAAGACATGTTCTCAAATCATCAACCTCCTTCTAAATTTAGAGGTAAACCTTAAACATTGACATTTCTTGAAAACATCTTTTTGACTTTCACTTCTTAGCAACAAACACTAATCTAGCAATTTCATCATCTCAAAATAAATCTTTTCACACAATTTCATCAAAATTACATATTTACTTTCATTGAGTCATTTCATCAAACACTTAGTGTGCATAAAGCCATATTCAACCATTTCATAATCTAAGAAATCACCTTTTCCACCATTCATCATCTATTAGCTAGTTTATGCATAAACATATGCCATAACATCATAAAAACTAGTATTTATACATAACCATGACATAAATCCATCATAATTTATTTATATACTTTCATTTCCTTTACAAAAACTCATTTTACACATTCATTAATCCCCCAATCCGATTTTCAACTCATGCATACATTAATCCCACTCTAATTCGTAAAATACATAACTACTTAAACATAAACATAAATAAAATTCAAGTATTCAATCATACCTCAACTTCACTTCAACTCAAATCTTTAAACTAGAAAAATAGATAAAGAAGATGCTAGTTTCTTGCTTCCTTTTAGCTTTCTACACCTTTAATTACTTGCTTCCTAGCTTAATCAATTTTACTCTTTGGATTTGAAAACCCTAATTTCCTTGCTAGAACCGATCTATCTATCTATGTGTTTTAATTTGGGAAGAAGCTCAAATGAGCTAGAAACTTCCCTACTCTTCTCTTTATTAAACACACTATCATACTTTGGCAACATAGGCCCCTCCCCACCACTTTATAGTTTAGGTGGTCCTTAACTAGAATCTTAACCTTTGCATCATTAGTCCTTTATCCATTTAACACTTACTTATGATTATAAAATTCATTTAATCCTCAAATACCATATAAAAAAAATAATAAACTATCTCAAAATTTGGGGCGTTACAAAATGGAAGAACTCTCGGCTGTTACAATGAATGCAAATTGTTCTGCAATGCTGTTGAATAAGATACCAGGAAAATTATCAGATCCAGGAAGTTTCACAATTTCATGTTTTCTGGGTAGTCTTAGTTCAATAGAAGCATTGGCAGAATTAGGTGCTAGTATAAATTTAATGCCGTATTCACTATACGCTAAACTAGACCTTGGAGAATTGAAACCAACAAGAATAAGCATACAACTAGCCGATCGATCAGTAAAATATCCTAGATGGATAATGGAGAACATGCTAGTTAAAGTTGGTACTTTAGTATTTTCAGTAGATTTTATTATTCTGGACATGGAAGAAGATTCTCGAGTTCCTCTCATATTAGGAAGACCATTTTTAAACACGGCTAAAGCAATAATAGACGTGTTCGGTAAGAAATTGACCCTAAGTATAGAGGACGAGAGTGTTACCTTTTCTATTGATAGAGCCATGCAACAACCGCAATCTGCAGATGATACATGTTATTATATTCAAACTATAGATTCACATGCAGAATTGTTAGAAGAATTTCCAGAATTACAAGGAACAGGAGAATGTTCTTTAGGAGAAGGAACTGAACCAATTGATGAAGCTGAAATGATAGCTACACTTGTAACACCCCGTCAAAATCGACATTGACGCAGATTTTAACTATGGTCCCAGTGCATGGCTTGACTTCTAAGTACATTAAATTTCTACAGCGAAAGCATAATATATAAGTACCTGAGACAAAACATGCTTAAAAGTGTCAACCAAAAGGTTGGTAAGTTCATAGGTTTATCATAAACAATGATTTTGATAATAATGATAGATCACAAGATTTAGTTTAAAGTTGATTGATATAGAAATATCAATCTAAAAATGTTGCTGCAGTTTGTAATATCGCTACTAAACAAAATTTACCCTGTGACACCTTGTACTGTCAGTGTCGTGAAATCATTATTATGTAACCAAAGACCAACGGTCGAATGGTTAGAGACGTTACTCTTAATAGGCCTACTCACAATAATTAAGTTTGCATTTAAACATAGCAATTAACGATATTACGGTAGGGATTTAGCATGAATCAAAGCATGACAGCATAGTTAACAATTTAGTACTTGTGTCTAAGCGTAAAACAGTTATAAAGCAAGCATGTGTCTCACCCCAAAAGTTGTAAAATAGTTATGAAATAGTAAAAAGTGGGGCTATGTGTAGTGACCGGAACTTTTCCATGTTTATATATATTAATTGAGATTGATATTTACATGATTAAATGTTTTCAACATGTTAAGCAATCAAACTTGTTAAGACTTGATTAATTGAAATGTGTTTCATATAGACAATTGACCACCCAAGTTGACCGGTGATTCACGAACGTTAAAACTTGTAAAAACTATATGATGACATATATATGGATATATATATAGTTAACATGATACTATGATAAGTAAACATATCATTAAGTATATTAACAATGAACAACATATGTAAAAACAAGACTACTAACTTAATGATTTTTAAACGAGACATATATGTAACGATTATCGTTGTAAAGACATTTAATGTATATATATCATATTAAGAGATATTCATACATGATAATATCATGATAATATAATAATTTAAAATCTCATTTGATATTATAAACATTGGGTTAACAACATTTAACAAGATCGTTAACCTAAAGGTTTCAAAACAACACTTACATGTAACGACTAACGATGACTTAATGACTCAGTTAAAATGTATATACATGTAGTGTTTTAATATGTATTTATACACTTTTGGAAGACTTCAATACACTTATCAAAATACTTCTACTTAACAAAAATGCTTACAATTACATCCTCGTTCAGTTTCATCAACAATTCTACTCGTATGCACCCGTATTCGTACTCGTACAATACACAGCTTTTAGATGTATGTACTATTAGTATATACACTCCAATGATCAGCTCTTAGCAGCCCATGTGAGTCACCTAACATATGTGGGAACCATCATTTGGCAACTAGCATGAAATATCTCATAAAATTACAAAAATATGAGTAATCTTTCATGACTTATTTACATGAAAACAAAATTACATATCCTTTATATCTAATCCATACACCAACGACCAAAAACACCAACAAACACTTTCATTCTTCAATTTTCTTCATCTAATTGATCTCTCTCAAGTTCTATCTTCAAGTTCTAAGTGTTCTTCATAAATTCTACAAGTTCTAGTTACATAAAATCAAGAATACTTTCAAGTTTGCTAGCTCACTTCCAATCTTGTAAGGTGATCATCCAACCTCAAGAAATCTTTGTTTCTTACAGTAGGTTATCATTCTAATACAAGGTAATAATCATATTCAAACTTTGATTCAATTTCTATAACTATAACAATCTTATTTCAAGTGATCATCTTACTTGAACTTGTTTTCGTGTCATGATTCTGCTTCAAGAACTTCGAGCCATCCAAGGATCCGTTGAAGCTAGATCCATTTTTCTCTTTTCCAGTAGGTTTATCCAAGGAACTTAAGGTAGTAATGATGTTCATAACATCATTCGATTCATACATATAAAGCTATCTTATTCGAAGGTTTAAACTTGTAATCACTAGAACATAGTTTAGTTAATTCTAAACTTGTTCGCAAACAAAAGTTAATCCTTCTAATTTGACTTTTAAAATCAACTAAACACATGTTCTATATCTATATGATATGCTAACTTAATGATTTAAAACCTGGAAACACGAAAAACACCGTAAAACCGGATTTATGCCGTTGTAGTAACACCGCGGGCTGTTTTGGGTTAGTTAATTAAAAACTATGATAAACTTTGATTTAAAAGTTGTTATTCTGAGAAATTGATTTTTATTATGAACATGAAACTATATCCAAAAATTATGGTTAAACTCAAAGTGGAAGTATGTTTTCTAAAATGGTCATCTAGACGTCGTTCTTTCGACTGAAATGACTACCTTTACAAAAACGACTTGTAACTTATTTTTCCGACTATAAACCTATACTTTTTATGTTTAGATTCATAAAATAGAGTTCAATATGAAACCATAGCAATTTGATTCACTCAAAACGGATTTAAAATGAAGAAGTTATGGGTAAAACAAGATTGGATAATTTTTCTCATTTTAGCTAGGTGAAAATTGGTAACAAATCTATTCCAACCATAACTTAATCAACTTGTATTGTATATTATGTAATCTTGAGATACCATAGACACGTATACAATGTTTCAACCTATCATGTCGACACATCTATATATATTTCGGAACAACCATAGACACTCTATATGTGAATGTTGGAGTTAGCTATACAGGGTTGAGGTTGATTCCAAAATATATATAGTTTGAGTTGTGATCAATACTGAGATACGTATACACTGGGTCGTGGATTGATTCAAGATAATATTTATCGATTTATTTCTGTACATCTAACTGTGGACAACTAGTTGTAGGTTACTAACGAGGACAGCTGACTTAATAAACTTAAAACATCAAAATATATTAAAAGTGTTGTAAATATATTTTGAACATACTTTGATATATATGTATATATTGTTATAGGTTCGTGAATCAACCAGTGGCCAATTCTTACTTCCCGACGAAGTAAAAATCTGTGAAAGTGAGTTATAGTCCCACTTTTAAAATCTAATATTTTTGGGATGAGAATACATGCAGGTTTTATAAATGATTTAAAAAATAGACACAAGTAAGTGAAACTACATTCTATGGTTGAATTATCGAAATCGAATATGCCCCTTTTTATTAAGTCTGGTAATCTAAGAATTAGGGAACAGACACCCTAATTGACGCGAATCCTAAAGATAGATCTATTGGGCCTAACAAACCCCATCCAAAGTACCGGATGCTTTAGTACTTCGAAATTTATATCATATCCGAAGGGTGTCCCGGAATGATGGGGATATTCTTATATATGCATCTTGTTAATGTCGGTTACCAGGTGTTCATCATATGAATGATTTTTATCTCTATGTATGGGATGTGTATTGAAATATGAAATCTTGTGGTCTATTGTTACGATTTGATATATATAGGTTAAACCTATAACTCACCAACATTTTTGTTGATGTTTAAAGCATGTTTATTCTCAGGTGAATATTAAGAGCTTCCGCTGTTGCATACTAAAATAAGGACAAGATTTGGAGTCCATGTTTGTATGATATTGTGTAAAAACTGCATTCAAGAAACTGATTTCGATGTAACATATTTGTATTGTAAACCATTATGTAATGGTCGTGTGTAAACAGGATATTTTAGATTATCATTATTTGATAATCTACATAAAGCTTTTTAAACCTTTATTTATGAAATAAAGGTTATGGTTTGTTTTAAAATGAATGCAGTCTTTGAAAAACGTCTCATATAGAGGTCAAAACCTCGCAACGAAATCAATTAATATGGAACGTTTTTAATCAATAAGAACGGGACATTTCAGTTGGTATCAGAGCGTTGGTCTTAGAGAACCAGAAAATTTGCATTAGTGTGTCTTATCGAGTTTGTTAGGATGCATTAGTGAGTCTGGACTTCGACCGTGTTTTCTTTAAAAATGATTGCTTAACATTTTTGTTGGAAACTATATATTATTAACATGTATATATTATGTGATATATTAATCTCTTAACATGTTTGATATTGTGTGATAGATGTCTACCTCTAACACAAATCCCATTGACTCACCTAATAATAACGAAGAGTCAAATATATATTGGACTGATTCACAAGTTCCCGAAGAGGAACCGGAAGAAGAATCAGAACCGGAAGAAGAATCAGAACCGGAAGAGGAGGAACCGGAGGAGGAAATAGGACCGGTGGGGGAAATAATAAAATGGTTAAGTAAAAGAAAATCCTCAACCAACCGACCAAGGTTAATTATGGTCAATGGTGTTTCCGCCAAGGAAGCAAAATATTGGGAGGATTACCAATTCTCCGATGAATCGGATTCCGACGAGAATTCCGATGATGTTATAGAAATTACCCCAACTGAATTTAAAAAGGCAAAAGAAAATAATAAGGGAAAGGGCATAAAAATAAAGAAATCTAATTCCAACCCCGATGAACTTTATATGTATCGTCAACCCCCGAAGTCCTTAAGTTGTAACAATGACCCGGGAACCTCTAAACCACCAGGTTTTTCTAAACCAATGTGGAAAACGACGGCTCGTATTAGGGGAACATCATATATCCCTAGAAACTTGGCAAAACGAACTAAAACCGAAGAAGAAGAAACAAGCGAGTCGGAATAAGATAGTTGTATTCGTGTGGTGTAATATATATAATATAGTGTGCTTATGCTTTATGATATATGTAAAAATTGCTTGTATTAATAAGTATTTTTTTTTATGAATCTAACTCTTGTCTATTTTACAGTATAAAAACACAAAATGGATAGACAACCCAATATTTTAAGAGACCTACCCGGAGACATGATTGATGAAATCTTGTCTAGAGTCGGTCAGAATTCTTCGGCATAACTATTTAAGGCGAGATCAGTTTGTAAGACATTCAAAGAACGTTCCAAGAATGCCTTGGTTTATAAAAGGCTTTCGTTCGAAAGATGGGGGATATCACATTGGGAAATCCATAAGTTACGATGTGTTTACTTTGACGCATATATTGCGGGGAACCCAAATGCTATTTTACGCAACGGGTTAAGAAATTATTTTGACTCAGTATATCCGAATATAGGACTTCTTGATTTAGAAAAAGCGGCTAACATGCAACATAAAGAAGCATGTTATGCTTACGGGTTAGTAATGTTCGCTTCTCACCAAAGTGAGAACAAGAACATCGGGCTACAACTATTAAACAAAACGTTCCCACAAGTGACGGAGTCAGTAATTGGGGTAAGAAATGAGGTTTTTAGGTTATTACGAGACTGTTGGTCATTACGTAACCCTCGTCCCTTTGATGACGTTACAACATGCTGTCTTATCAATGGCCATAACGGTTATGTTCCACAAGACCAAGGATGGGAAGTAGTCCTAGTAAAACCAGAATGCATGACTTGTTTCTGGACGTATGAATTACGTGTCTTTATTGCCTTTGCTGAACGACTTGTGTACTAGCTAGAATTATCTTCACAACTATCTTGTATCAAAGTTATTGTGTGCTATATTTCATGCTTTATGTAAAATAAGAAGTATTGTAAGTTTGTAAAATTTTGTATAACAGTTTGAACGCGAAATATTATTACAATCAGTTTTTCATATAGAATTGTAGTAGTTGAATTGTATATTAGCTACTAAGTATGAACTTAACGGGTAGGTACTACCCGAATTTAAACTTATAAAACACTAATATGAAGAAAAAACTTTTATAAATGAGTTCATATTATGCTACGAAATACTATTAACTACTCTTAATATTCTGTATGATTAACTTGTTCCATTTGACTATTTTGAAGGAAATGGCACCGACTACTCGACACACAGTGAATATGAATGAAGAGGAATTCCGTACTTTTCTAGCTTCAAACATAGCCGCAGTACAGGCTGCGCTACATACCAACAATAACCTTGGATCTGGCAGTACAGGAAATCGTGTAGGATGCACCTACAAAGAATTCACTGCCTGCAAACCTTTGGAATTTGATGGAACCGAAGGACCGATCAGATTGAAACGGTGGACCGAGAAGGTCGAATCGGTGTTTGCCATAAGTAAGTGTACTGAAGAGGACAAAGTGAAGTACGCTACGCATACCTTCACAGGTTCTGCGTTAACATGGTGGAATACCTATCTAGAGCAAGTGGGACAAGATGATGCGTACGCACTACCGTGGTCAGCATTCAAGCACTTGATGAACGAGAAGTACCGTCCCAGAACCGAGGTCAATAAGCTCAAGACAGAACTTAGAGGGTTACGAACCCAAGGATTTGATATTACCACGTACGAAAGACGATTCACGGAATTGTGCCTATTGTGTCCGGGAGCATTCGAAGATGAGGAAGAGAAGATCGACGCATTTGTGAAAGGATTACCGGAAAGAATCCAAGAAGATATAAGTTCACACGAGCCCGCCTCCATACAACAGGCATGTAGAATGGCTCACAAACTAGTGAACCAGATTGAAGAAAGAATTAAAGAACAGACTGCTGAAGAGGCCAATGTGAAGCAAGTCAAAAAAAAGTGGGAGGAAAACGGTGATAAGAATCACCAATACAACAACAACAGCAATTACAACAATAATCGCAACAATTATCCCAACAATCGCAACATCAATCGCAACTACAACAAACGGTCCAACAACAACAACAACAACAACAACAGCAACAGCAACTACAACAATCATCCCAACAACAATAATAACCGCAACAACAACAACAATCAGAAGCAGCTATGCCAAAGGTGTGAAAAGTATCACTCGGGGTTCTGCACCAAATTTTGCAACAAGTGTAAAAGAAATGGTCATAGCACGGCGAAGTGTGAGGTCTATGGACCAGGGGTTAATAGAACGAAAGGAACAAATGGTGTCGGAATGAGTAATGGCGGAGCAAGTAGTGTCGGAGCAAGTTATGCCAATGTAGTTTATTATAAATGTGGAAAACCGGGCCACATTATTAGAAATTGCCCGAACCAGGAGAACACGAATGGACAAGGCCGCGGAAGAGTTTTCAATATTAATGCGGCAGAGGCACAGGAAGACCCGGAGCTTGTTACGGGTACGTTTCTTATTGACAATAAATCTGCTTACGTTTTATTTGATTCGGGTGCGGATAGAAGCTATATGAGTAGAGAATTTTGTGCTAAATTAAGTTGTCCATTGACGCCTTTGGATAGTAAATTTTTACTCGAATTAGCAAATGGTAAATTAATTTCAGCAGATAATATATGTCGAAATCGAGAAATTAAACTGGTTAGCGAAACATTTAAGATTGATTTGATACCAGTAGAGTTAGGGAGTTTTGATGTGATAATCGGTATGGACTGGTTGAAAGAAGTGAAAGCAGAGATCGTTTGTTACAAAAATGCAATTCGCATTATACGAGAAAAAGGAAAACCCTTAATGGTGTACGGAGAAAAGGGCAACACGAAGCTACATCTTATTAGTAATTTGAAGGCACAAAAACTAATAAGAAAAGGTTGCTATGCTGTTCTAGCACATGTCGAGAAAGTACAAACTGAAGAAAAGAGCATCAATGATGTTCCCATTGCAAAAGAATTTCCCGATGTATTTCCGAAAGAATTACCGGGATTACCCCCACATCGATCCGTTGAATTTCAAATAGATCTTGTACCAGGAGCCGCACCAATAGCTCGTGCTCCTTACAGAATCGCACCCAGCGAGATGAAAGAACTGCAAAGCCAATTACAAGAACTTTTAGAGCGTGGTTTCATTCGACCAAGCACATCACCGTGGGGAGCTCCTGTTTTGTTAGTCAAGAAGAAAGATGGTACATTCAGGTTGTGTATCGACTACCGAGAGTTGAACAAACTTACCATCAAGAACCGCTACCCACTACCGAGAATCGACGACTTATTCGATCAACTACAAGGCTCGTCTGTTTATTCAAAGATTGACTTACGTTCCGGGTATCATCAAATGAGGGTGAAAGAAGATGATATTCCAAAGACTGCTTTCAGAACACGTTACGGTCATTACGAGTTTATGGTCATGCCGTTTGGTTTAACTAATGCACCAGCTGTGTTCATGGACCTTATGAACCGAGTGTGTGGACCATACCTTGACAAGTTTGTCATTGTTTTCATTGATGACATACTTATTTACTCAAAGAATGACCAAGAACACGGTGAACATTTGAGAAAGGTGTTAGAAGTATTGAGGAAGGAAGAATTGTACGCTAAGTTTTCAAAGTGTGCATTTTGGTTGGAAGAAGTTCAATTCCTCGGTCACATAGTGAACAAAGAAGGTATTAAGGTGGATCCGACAAAGATAGAAACTGTTGAAAAGTGGGAAACCCCAAAAACTCCGAAACACATACGCCAGTTTTTAGGACTAGCTGGTTACTACAGAAGGTTCATCCAAGACTTTTCCAGAATAGTAAAACCCTTGACTGCATTAACGCATAAAGGGAAGAAATTTGAATGGAATGATGAACAAGAGAAAGCGTTCAGTTATTGAAGAAAAAGCTAACTACGGCACCTATATTGTCATTGCCTGAAGGGAATGATGATTTTGTGATTTATTGTGACGCATCAAAGCAAGGTCTCGGTTGTGTATTAATGCAACGAGCGAAGGTGATTGCTTATGCGTCTAGACAATTGAAGATTCACGAACAAAATTATACGACGCATGATTTGGAATTAGGCGCGGTTGTTTTTGCATTAAAGACTTGGAGGCACTACTTATATGGGGTCAAAAGTATTATATATACCGACCACAAAAGTCTTCAACACATATTTAATCAGAAACAACTGAATATGAGGCAGCGTAGGTGGATTGAATTGTTGAATGATTACGGCTTTGAGATTCGTTACCACCCGGGGAAGGCAAATGTGGTAGCCGATGCCTTGAGCAAGAAGGACAGAGAACCCATTCGAGTAAAATCTATGAATATAATGATTCATAATAACCTTACTACTCAAATAAAGGAGGCGCAACAAGGAGTTTTAAAAGAGGGAAATTTAAAGGATGAAATACCCAAAGGATCGGAGAAGCATCTTAATATTCGGGAAGACGGAACCCGGTATAGGGCTGAAAGGATTTGGGTACCAAAATTTGGAGATATGAGAGAAATGGTACTTAGAGAAGCTCATAAAACCAGATACTCAATACATCCTGGAACGGGGAAGATGTACAAGGATCTCAAGAAATATTTTTGGTGGCCGGGTATGAAAGCCGATATTGCTAAATACATAGGAGAATGTTTGACGTGTTCTAAGGTCAAAGCTGAGCATCAGATACCATCAGGTCTACTTCAACAACCCGAAATCCCGGAATGGAAATGGGAAAACATTACCATGGATTTCATCACTAAATTGCCAAGGACTGCAAGTGGTTTTGATACTATTTGGGTAATAGTTGCTCGGCTCACCAAATCAGCACACTTCCTGCCAATAAGAGAAGATGACAAGATGGAGAAGTTAGCACGACTGTATTTGAAGGAAGTCGTCTCCAGACATGGAATACCAATCTCTATTATCTCTGATAGGGATGGCAGATTTATTTCAAGATTCTGGCAGACATTACAACTAGCATTAGGAACTCATCTAGACATGAGTACTGCCTATCATCCACAAACTGATGGGCAGAGCGAAAGGACGATACAAACGCTTGAAGACATGCTACGAGCATGTGTTATTGATTTCAGAAACAGTTGGGATCGACATCTACCGTTAGCAGAATTTTCCTACAACAACAGCTACCATTCAAGCATTGAGATGGCGCCGTTTGAAGCACTTTATGGTAGAAAGTGCAGGTCTCCGATTTGTTGGAGTGAAGTGGGGGATAGACAGATTACGGGTCCGGAGATTATACAAGAAACTACCAAGAAGATCATCCAAATTCAACAACGGTTGAAAACCGCCCAAAGTCGACAAAAGAGCTACGCTGACATTAAAAGAAAAGATATAGAATTTGAAATTGGAGAGATGGTCATGCTTAAAGTTGCACCTTGGAAAGGCGTTGTTCGATTTGGTAAACGAGGGAAATTAAATCCAAGGTATATTGGACCATTCAAGATTATTGATCGTGTCGGACCAGTAGCTTACCGACTTGAGTTACCTCAACAACTCGCGGCTGTACATAAAACTTTCCACGTCTCGAATTTGAAGAAATGTTTTGCTAAAGAAGATCTCACTATTCCGTTAGATGAAATCCAAATCAACGAAAAACTCCAATTCATCGAAGAACCCGTCGAAATAATGGATCGTGAGGTTAAAAGACTTAAGCAAAACAAGATACCAATTGTTAAGGTCTGATGGAATGCTCGTAGAAGACCCGAGTTCACCTGGGAGCGTGAAGATCAGATGAAGAATAAATACCCGCATCTATTTCCAGAAGATTCGTCAACACCTTCAACAGCTTAAAATTTCGGGACGAAATTTATTTAACGGGAAGGTACTGTAGTGACCCGAACTTTTCCATGTTTATATATATTAATTGAGATTGATATTTACATGATTAAATGTTTTCAACATGTTAAGCAATCAAACTTGTTAAGACTTGATTAATTGAAATGTGTTTCATATAGACAATTGACCACCCAAGTTGACCGGTGATTCACGAACGTTAAAACTTGTAAAAACTATATGATGACATATATATGGATATATATATAGTTAACATGATACTATGATAAGTAAACATATCATTAAGTATATTAACAATGAACTACATATGTAAAAACAAGACTACTAACTTAATGATTTTTAAACGAGACATATATGTAACGATTATCGTTGTAAAGACATTTAATGTATATATATCATATTAAGAGATATTCATACATGATAATATCATGATAATATAATAATTTAAAATCTCATTTGATATTATAAACATTGGGTTAACAACATTTAACAAGATCGTTAACCTAAAGGTTTCAAAACAACACTTACATGTAACGACTAACGATGACTTAACGACTCAGTTAAAATGTATATACATGTAGTGTTTTAATATGTATTTATACACTTTTGGAAGACTTCGATACACTTATCAAAATACTTCTACTTAACAAAAATGCTTACAATTACATCCTCGTTCAGTTTCATCAACAATTCTACTCGTATGCACCCGTATTCGTACTCGTACAATACACATCTTTTAGATGTATGTACTATTGGTATATACACTCCAATGATCAGCTCTTAGCAGCCCATGTGAGTCACCTAACATATGTGGGAACCATCATTTGGCAACTAGCATGAAATATCTCATAAAATTACAAAAATATGAGTAATCATTCATGACTTATTTACATGAAAACAAAATTACATATCCTTTATATCTAATCCATACACCAACGACCAAAAACACCTACAAACACTTTAATTCTTCAATTTTCTTCATCTAATTGATCTCTCTCAAGTTCTATCTTCAAGTTCTAAGTGTTCTTCATAAATTCTACAAGTTCTAGTTACATAAATTCAAGAATACTTTCAAGTTTGCTAGCTCACTTCCAATCTTGTAAGGTGATCATCCAACCTCAAGAAATCTTTGTTTCTTACAGTAGGTTATCATTCTAATACAAGGTAATAATCATATTCAAACTTTGATTCAATTTCTATAACTATAACAATCTTATTTCAAGTGATCATCTTACTTGAACTTGTTTTCGTGTCATGATTCTGCTTCAAGAACTTCGAGCCATCCAAGGATCCGTTGAAGCTAGATCCATTTTTCTCTTTTCCAGTAGGTTTATCCAAGGAACTTAAGGTAGTAATGATGTTCATAACATCATTCGATTCATACATATAAAGCTATCTTATTCGAAAGTTTAAACTTGTAATCACTAGAACATAGTTTAGTTAATTCTAAACTTGTTCGCAAACAAAAGTTAATCCTTCTAACTTGACTTTTAAAATCAACTAAACACATGTTCTATATCTATATGATATGCTAACTTAATGATTTAAAACCTGGAAACACGAAAAATACCGTAAAACCGGATTTACGCCGTTGTAGTAACACCGCGGGCTGTTTTGGGTTAGTTAATTAAAAACTATGATAAACTTTGATTTAAAAGTTGTTATTCTGAGAAAATGATTTTTATTATGAACATGAAACTATATCCAAAAATTATGGTTAAACTCAAAGTGGAAGTATGTTTTCTAAAATGGTCATCTAGACGTCGTTCTTTCGACTGAAATGACTACCTTTACAAAAACGTCTTGTAACTTATTTTTCCGACTATAAACCTATACTTTTTCTGTTTAGATTCATAAAATAGAGTTCAATATGAAACCATAGCAATTTGATTCACTCAAAACGGATTTAAAATGAAGAAGTTATGGGTAAAACAAGATTGGATAATTTTTCTCATTTTAGCTACGTAAAAATTGGTAACAAATCTATTCCAACCATAACTTAATCAACTTGTATTGTATATTATGTAATCTTGAGATACCATAGACACGTATACAATTTTTCGACCTATCATGTCGACACATCTATATATATTTCGGAACAACCATAGACACTCTATATGTGAATGTTGGAGTTAGCTATACAGGGTTGAGGTTGATTCCAAAATATATATAGTTTGAGTTGTGATCAATACTGAGATACGTATACACTGGGTCGTGGATTGATTCAAGATAATATTTATCGATTTATTTCTGTACATCTAACTGTGGACAACTAGTTGTAGGTTACTAACGAGGACAGCTGACTTAATAAACTTAAAACATCAAAATATATTAAAAGTGTTGTAAATATATTTTGAACATACTTTGATATATATGTATATATTGTTATAGGTTCGTGAATCAACCAGTGGCCAAGTCTTACTTCTCGACGAAGTAAAAATCTGTGAAAGTGAGTTATAGTCCCACTTTTAAAATCTAATATTTTTGGGATGAGAATACATGCAGGATTTATAAATGATTTACAAAATAGACACAAGTACGTGAAACTACATTCTATGGTTGAATTATCGAAATCGAATATGCCCCTTTTTATTAAGTCTGGTAATCTAAGAATTAGGGAACAGACACCCTAATTGACGCGAATCCTAAAGATAGATCTATTGGGCCTAACAAACCCCATCCAAAGTACCGGATGCTTTAGTACTTCGAAATTTATATCATATCCGAAGGGTGTCCCGGAATGATGGGGATATTCTTATATATGCATCTTGTTAATGTCGGTTACCAGGTGTTCATCATATGAATGATTTTTATCTCTATGTATGGGATGTGTATTGAAATATGAAATCTTGTGGTCTATTGTTACGATTTGATATATATAGGTTAAACCTATAACTCACCAACATTTTTGTTGACGTTTAAAGCATGTTTATTCTCAGGTGAATATTAAGAGCTTCCGCTGTTGCATACTAAAATAAGGACAAGATTTGGAGTCCATGTTTGTATGATATTGTGTAAAAACTGCATTCAAGAAACTGATTTCGATGTAACATATTTGTATTGTAAACCATTATGTAATGGTCGTGTGTAAACAGGATATTTTAGATTATCATTATTTGATAATCTACATAAAGCTTTTTAAACCTTTATTTATGAAATAAAGGTTATGGTTTGTTTTAAAATGAATGCAGTCTTTGAAAAAAGTCTCATATAGAGGTCAAAACCTCGCAACGAAATCAATTAATATGGAACGTTTTTAATCAATAAGAACGGGACATTTCACTATGAAGTTCACCTTAAATAGCAGTTGAAGATAATCCACAAAGAAAAGAAATGACAGAAGTAAGTAACGGAGATCTCAACCTAGAGATATAACGTTTAGTCAGTTATGTTCTAACAGACAAAAAGTATGTTTATTAATATAAGGATTATATTAATAGTGACAATTTATAGTAAGAGTTTCTACTTTTGAAAAGTTTCCATTTAAAGCAGGTTTATAGTTTTAGAAAGTTTGGGTTATAATCCTCCACATTAAGACGTTGTACAACTTTGTCTAAACTTCGTTGCTATTAAGTAAGTCGGGATGACCAGATGTAACCGGGGGTCAGGAACTTTCAGTTGGACTATAAGTCTACAACCTTTCGTTTAATCAAAAACCTTATTCCCATTATGGCAACCTAGACATCATCCACTTTACGGTAAATAGCGGTGAGTTCGTATAAGTGATACGTTATCTTTTGATCATAACCTTCACCCATTATGTGCGTGTAGAAATACGACATGTTTATGTATTAATAATATGATATTAATAAGTTTATTGTTATCGTATTAATAATTCGATTATCTTTATTATTTATTTAAGTGTATATAAGTTTAGGTTTATTATTATATATATTATTGTATTTTATGAATTAATAAAGTATATGTATGTATAATAGGGAAAGGAATTAATTAGTTATTTTGATGTTTTATAATAATAGTAACAATATAATATTAATGTATTTATATGTATTTAATTAGTTTAGCCGAATTATATACATATACGATTTAATTTGTTGATTAATTCCATTAGCCACCTAAAAAATTATGTCCATAATTTTTATAACTCTAGTTAGGCATATGAATCAGTAGAAACATTTACAAAAATAATTTTTCCAAGTTTTTATATTTATTTTCATTTTTCTTTACATATGTTCTCGGTTTAGATTAAATCAAAATTAATTAGGTAATAAATATCAAATCGACCTAAATAAATAATTTTATATTTTTTACAGGTTCTATATTCTGTAAAATGTTATAAAAATTATTAAATCAAATTTTATATCAAAATATTATTTATTTAATGTTTTCTAATTATTTAACCATTCTAATCGGCCTATAATTAAACAAATAGGAAAAACAATTTAAAATTAATTTTTATATTTTACAGTATCTAGTGATGCTACTAATCATATAAAATGTTTATAAAAATAGATTTAATACACATTTGTATTTATTTTGTATTTTCTTTATTATTTCTCTCGGTTTAGAATAATGCAAAAGTAAATTCTATTTAAATATTAATCGACCCATTTATTTAATTTATATAATTTTAGCTTGTTTATAAAAGTATATTAATCTCAAAAAAAAATTATAATTATTTTTATTACTGTTTAATATTTTATTACGAATTTTTCATAGTTTTTGTTAATTAATAAGTAATTCGTAATTAAATATAAATAATATTTCAAAAATTCTAAAAATCATTTTTACATGTTCCTTAACAGTTTCAACTAATTCTTATACAATTATTACTGATCTTAATATTTTATATCATTTATATCTATTTTATCTATATATATATATAGCGGTTTTGATTAAAATATAGAATATATATATATAAAATAGTAAATAAATTTTGATTTCAATTCTAATATTCTTTTTATGTTAATTTAAAGTTATGAAAATATTTTTTTCCAGTTTTTAAGTACATATACTAATTTTTATTGATTTATAGTATATATATACTAACCGAAACCAAAATAAAAAAAAATATATAGCACAACATATAAATTAATATTTCAAATTTAATAACTTATATGTGATTAATAGAATCTGTAAAAATTATTTTTACTAATTTTAATGATTTATAACTATTTAATGAGATTTATATATTATTTTATGTAAATCGAAAGAAAAAAAAATGAAATAAAAAGAAGGAAAAGAAAGTACCTCAAATTTCTTCAAAATTTTGAGAGAAAGATTTAGGGGTTGTGTGAAAAATATATGAGTTTTAGGTTAGTATTTATAGGTAAAAATGGTAGGTGAAAAAGAAAAAAAAATAATAAAATAAAAATTTCAAGAATGCCAATTTTGACAAAAATGAAAAAAATGTGGAAAATGTTTTTGATAAGATTGTTTTTGAAAAAAAATCAAGAAAAGTATTAGTCAAATTTCATGGGCTTGAATTGTATAAAAAAATCTTATTTTTTTTAGATACAAATATAAATATAAATACTAATTAAAATAACTTATCATTTAATTAATAATTATGTTACATGTAGTTTTATATATATAGTACTCATTAACATTAATATTAACTAAAGTTATTTTACATAATATATATAAACTTTAGTTAACAAAATATGTCGACTAAAAATAAATATTTAATCAACGTCGAATTTAATTATATATTACGTATGGATAACAACCCTATAGGCAAATTAGTCAATTCAAGTATGGAAATGTGAGGGTTGTTATAGTACCTCGCCATTAAAGAAAACTTCGTCCCGAAGTTTCAAGTAGACTTCTCGGATGCATCGGCGGTTTAGAAGAGGTGGGGATATTTCCATTTTATTTGGTCTTCACGTTCCCAGGTATACTAGGGGCCTTGCGCGAAATCCAACGGATAGAATATTGTTTTGTTTCAAGAGTTTAAATAATACGAACCATAATTTCTATAGGTTCTTCTATGTAGTGCATTTTATTATTAATGCGGAGGTCATTCCAAATGATGATGTTATACAGGTATTTTTAGTAAATTAGATACATGAAATGTGTTACGAATAATATTAAGCTCATTTAAACCTTGAGCGTTTATGCCGCAATATTAGGGCAGACAAAACAGAGAGGAGTTCCTGAAAATCACGGTCATGAAATTTGATAGAGATCGTCATTGTTTACAACAAAAATGATGAATATGAGTTGAAAAATAGCGTTTTATCGCCTTTGAGTAATATGGATAAAACGATTTGATTATAGGAAGAGTATAAACGAAGCTATCGTAAAAGTTTGAAATAAGGAAATATCTGTTTGCCTTAACTTTTGACATAATTAACGTTGATTTCCGGAATTCAAGGGATTTAAAGAAAATCTTTATAATCTGTATAAGATTTGATTCTCCTGTAATTAAGGAAATTAAAATTGCCTTAATTGCTGTGTTTGGAATTTTGCTATAAATTAGCTTCTTCCGTCTCATTATCTTCACCACTTCTATACTTTCTTCCTCAATTCATACTTTCAAAAGATTTTTTAATATGCTCAATCCCGTATTGATTCTTGTTATTATATTGACCATATATACAGTCGTTCTTCTTTTTCATTTACCACCAGAGAAATTTATTTTCTTCTACTATTCCCTTGGGGTTATTATGTTTTTAATTCTCCCGTGTCTTTACGTTGCAATACGTATTGATATACACGGTTTGTAATTTTCGTGTTGTTATCGGGCTTTATATTTTCCCTTATATGTCGGAGCTCCGTGCTTTTGTTTTTCCTTCCCGACTTCAAGTCAAGCGAATAATGGTCCAGAATTCGTAGGTATGAAGTTTCGAATGATCATAATATACAAAGTAGAAAGAAAAGGTAATAACACGATTTGATTTGTCAAATTACCAGAATATCTGGAAAAGACCGAATCATCAAGAAAAATATTTTCTTGATATGTTTAGAGGTTAAATAGAATGAAAGAGTTATGTAACATGGTTCATGATGAGGGTATGATCTGTGAACCTTTATCACGTCCCATTAGAACTCAGCATGATTTACTGTAATATAATCACGTTGGCTCGACGTCATTATATTATACTAACTTATGCTTCAATTTCCAACACTTGTTCAGAATTCATTCATAATTTATACTTAGATTTTACAGAAGTTTTCAATATAATGTAATACAGATAGCACGAAGAGGTATATAATTTTGGATGAGAATATTTATGAAAATATCTTCAGAAATATCGAAGATATTTATGATGATATTTTGGAATTTCTAAGTTCGAAAGTTGATGAAGAAAAATTTTCCGCAAGCTTTTAACATGACTTCGGAGCAAGATATTCTCTAAAGATTTCATCGGATCCAGAATTACCTGAATTCTTTGAATATAGGGTTTGGTCCTTGTATTTGTCCTTGGTCTCCTTCATGGTTAGCTCAATCCATTTTTCAGTTCCAAATCTGAGCTTTTTCAATACGTCATTCTTTATCATCAAACTTTTGGCCATTAAGACCATCTATAGCTTTTGCTGCTTCGTCAGCATTCTCAAGGTTAACGAATCTGAATCATTGATTATCAATCCGAGGTATTTTCAAGAATTTTGAATTTGAAGTGTTTTAGCGTAGGATGTAACCATCAATGGTTCTAATTTCGGTGGTTTGACGTGATAATTCATCACAGAATACGAATGAATATATATATATGAATTGAGTAATCTTTAGGAAGATAACACCTGCTAAAGCTTTACTTGAATTCTGATATGTCAAAATCAGAATATGTATTTGAATTTGTATGAAAATGGTTGTTCTTTAGTGAACGGATACACATATATTGTGAACGTAAGTAGTATAGTTACTGATTATTGAATCAGAATTGAAGAATGTACAATGCAGCATATTAATGTGAGATATAAATATTTCTCGGGTATTACCTACCCGTTAAAATATTTTCACAATTAACAGTTTGTACAAAAGAACTTTAATTACAATCTTTATGGAGATATACGTTCATATATGTATTCTTTAAATATAATATTGATTTAATGAGTTAATATAATATTAAACTCATTTGATTTGCGGTTGGAACGAGAATAAATAATCTTCAAAACTTGAAAGATTACATAATCGTCGCGGAATATTTCTTTAATGGAGTTATGAATCAATACTTCATCGTTCATTGTTATTGATATACCTCGGTATATGATGTTGGTGCTCGTGGAATTCTTGTGAAGTTCACAAGACACGAATAATGTTTTCTAAAAAGTTTCGAGTACATCGAAAATGAAAGTGTAAAATCAAACATTGATAATGCTAAAAACGAACATATATTTCATAGCATTATTCCTCAAGAAAGACAAGCTTTTAGTTGCAATTGTTCTATTTACAAGTGATATTCGTTTAAATAAAAAAAGGTGAAGACAAAAGACAGATTCGATGAATTGAAGACGCAAACGACCAAAAAGCTCAAAAGTACAAAATTCAATCCAAGAGGTTCTAATTATTGATAAGAAACGTCTCAAAATTACAAGAGTACAAGATTCAAAACGCAAAGTACAAGATATTAAATTGTACGCAAGGACGTTCAAAAATCCGGAACCGGGACCAGAGTCAACTCTCAACGCTCGACGCAACGGACTAAAAATTACAAGTCAACTATGCACATAAATATAATATAATATTTAAATAATTCTTATAATTATTTAATATATTATATTATTTATAAAACCGTCGGCAGAAGAAAACAACCAAATATGAGCCTCCCCAGCTGGCCATGCGATCGCATGGCCTGGAAGGCATAAATCCATGCGATCGCATGAGCCCCAGTTCCAGCCCACATGCCTATAAAAATCGAGCTTTGGTGCACCAAAAATATCAATCTATCTTTCTCTTTTCTCCATTCATACGATATATTTATATTTATAATTTATATTTTAATTTTAATTTTAATTATAATTCTAATAATAAGGGTATGTTAGCGAATATTGTAAGGGTGTAAGTCGAAATTCTGTCCGTGTAACGCTACGCTATTTTTAATCATTGTAAGTTATGCTCAATCTTTTTACATTAATGTCTCATAGCTAAGTTATTATTATGCTTATTTAATCCGAAGTAATCATGATGTTGGGCTAATTACTAAAATTGGGTAATTGGGCGTTGTACCATAATTGGGGTTTGGACAAAAGAACGACACTTGTAGAAATTAGACTATGGGCTATTAATGGGCTTTATATTTGTTTAACTAAATGATAGTTTGTTAATGTTAATATAAAGATTTACAATTGGGCGTCCCTATAAATTACCATATACACTCGATCGGACACGATGGGCGGGGTATTTATATGTACGAATAATCGTTCATTTAACCGGACACGGGAATGGATTAATAGCCACTAGAATAATTAAAACAGGGGTGAAATTATGTAAAAGGACACTTGGCATAATTGATTACAAAATATTAAAACCTTGGGTTACACTCAGTCGACATCCTGGTGTAATTATTAAACAAAGTATTAAAATCTTGTTACAGTTTAAGTCCCCAATTAGTTGGAATATTTAACTTCGGGTATAAGAATAATTTGACGAGGACACTCGCACTTTATATTTATGACTGATGGACTGTTATGGATAAAAACCAGACGGACATATTAAATAATCCAGGACAAAGGACAATTAACCCATGGGCATAAAACTAAAATCAACACGTCAAACATCATGATTACGGAAGTTTAAATAAGCATAATTCTTTTATTTCATATTTAATTTCCTTTATTTTATATTTAATTGCACTTCTAATTATCGCATTTTTATTTATTGTTATTTTATTTAATTGCACTTTTAATTATCGTACTTTTTAATTATCGCAAGTTTATTTTATCGCACTTTTATTATTCGCAATTTCATTATCGTTATTTACTTTACGCTTTAATTTAAGTCTTGTATTTATTTTTAATATTTTACATTTGGTTTTAACTGCGACTAAATTTTTAAAATCGACAAACCGGTCATTAAACGGTAAAAACCCCCCTTTATAATAATAATATTACTTATATATATATTTGTATTTTTATAAAAGTAAACTAATATAGCGTTAAGCTTTGTTTAAAAAGATTCCCTGTGGAACGAACCGGACTTACTAAAAACTACACTACTGTACGATTAGGTACACTGCCTATAAGTATTGTAGCAAGGTTTAAGTATATCCATTCTCTAAATAAATAAATATCTTGTGTAAATTGTATCGTATTTAATAGTATTTCCTGCTAAAATTTAATAGTATTTTATATACACCTCGCGAAACATCAAGTATATTTTTGGCGCCGCTGCCGGGGAGTCAATCTAGCTTAAAAGCCGGAAGCGCAACGCTAATATAAAAAAAAAAGATTTTTATTTTTAGTACGCTTTTGTAAAAATACGTTTTAAATATTCAAAAATATTAAAAGAAAAACAAAAATATAAATATTTTTTTTAAGAGTTTGGTAAATATTTAAGTTTTATAAAGTTTCTTTATTTCTATTTTTTTTAGTTTGTAAAAATTTAAGTTTTATTTAATTTATAAATATATTTTATATTTTACAGCAAAAACAGAAAAAAAAAAATTTATTAATTCGGCCTGTACTGTAGCAGCCCACTCTGTGGCCCGAAACCCTAGCCCATGCGATCGCATGGCTGGGCAACTGAGGACTCATACGATCGCATGAGCCCATCTGACACGCCAGACTGCAGCCAGCAATCATTACGGAGTATAATAATTAATTATAATTATTATTAATTAACCCTAATTAGGGTATTGTTATTTTATTATTTAGTTTATTTTGTATTTTTTTTAGTTTTAATTAGTTTTATTTTGTTTTAATAAATTATAAAATTGATACCTTTAAAAATAAATAATATAAAAATAATATTTTTATAAAAATTGTACTTTTTACAACTTTTTGTATATTTTTATATTTTGTCCATTTTTAATCGTTTTAGCGTAATATTTGTATTTTTAGCTCATATTTAGTTTTAAACTTAGTTTTTGCCATAGTTATTTTTATTTCTAGATTTTTAGGCTTTGCCGTAAAATCCCTTAAGTGCTTTTTCTTTAGACTAAGATTTAGGTACTCTAGAATTTTGCGACGCCTTTTTAAGTTTTAGTTTCTTTTTAAGTTATTTCCATTTGGGATTTAGTTTTTCCTGTAAGCTTTAATATTTTTAGACACCTTTTACCTATGTATCAATTATCATTCCAATTAGTAATCTCAATTTGCGATTATAATTTTAAGTTAGTTGTAGTAATAAGGTTAGGTTAGTCAAGTGTTTTTAAGTTTTATAAGTTTCTTTTATTTTTCCGTCACCTTTTATTTTTCAACCATTTTTCTTTTTCGATCTTTTTCGAAGAACTCTTTTTCTTTCTTATTTCTCGCTATTCTAGTTTTAGGACATAGATTTTTATTCTACTTCTTATCTAAATATCTTAAAATTACGAAAATTTATTTTAAGTGGTTAAATTGATAGACATCAAAATTTTCTGGTTCGTAGTAATAGTTGGATTTGTACGTGGACCGGGTTATTGGAGCCAAACAGTCCTCAATTATATTGAGACCAAACGAATCCTGCCCATCTGCTGCATCTTTTGGCTATTCGAAACGTGGGCAAAATCAGAAAAGTCTATTGATTGGATAACTTATTATAATTTTTCTTTCCTTTTAAAAACTAATAGGATATTCAGTGAATGCACCGAGCAAGACGATCACCACCTTTTGTACGTTCACCACCTGTAACTAGATCAAGACATTTAGCAAATATAACCGCCGTTGATTTTTCTTTAGAATCGTCATCCAGTCGACCAAGTACTTCAGTTCAAATTTCCGATAATCCATTTTTTGAACCCGACCTCACAATTGAGAATCCGGAGAATATTCAGGAACGGTTCGTAGATCCTGAACCATTAAACTTTCCTCCGGAACCACCAATCATTTAAACAGAGATTGTTGAGGAATGAACCATTAAATCAGAATCCTCTAGTGATTCCGATTCAATAAATTCAATTATGGAGAATCTGGAACCTTTAAGTATGGAAAACCGAATGAGAGCTAAACGCACTGGCCAAGGTCACGCAATTACTCATCCAGACATTAATGCGCCAGATTATGAAATCAAAGGACAAATTCTACACATGGTGACTAATCAATGCCAATTTAGCGGTGCGCCGAAGGAAGATCCAAATGAACATCTACGTACCTTTAATAGGATCTGCACACTATTTAAAATCCGAGAAGTGGAGGATGAACAGATATATCTCATGTTATTTTCCTGGACTTTAAAGGGAGAAGCCAAAGATTGGTTGGAATCGTTACCTGAAGGGGCGATCGATACATGGGACGTTTTAGTTGAAAAATTTCTTAAACAATTCTTTCCTGCATCTAAAGCCGTAAGACTTCAAGCAGGAATTGTTACGTTTACACAGAAACCGAATGAAACTCTATATGAGGCATGGACTAGATATGGAAAGTTGTTAAGAGGATGTCCGCAACATGGTTTAGACACCTGTCAAATAGTACAAATATTCTACCAAGGATGCGACATCACTACAAGGAAAGACATAGATATAGCAGCTGGTGGTTCTATTATGAAGAAAACCGAAACTGATGCTTACAAAATTATTGATAACACTGCTTCCCACTCACATGAGTGGCACCAAGAAAAAGATATCGTTAGATCATCTAAAGCAGCTAGAGCCGATTCTAGCCATGACTTAGATTCTATTTCCGCAAAGATAGATGCTGTGGAGAGACGAATGGAAAAGATGACTAAAGATATTCACTCAATACGAATTAGTTGTGAGCAGTGTGGAGGACCACATTTGACAAAAGATTGTCTCAGTATTGAATTAACAATGGAACAAAGAGAGAATATTTCATACATAAACCAAAGGCCTGGAAATAATTATCAGAATAATTATCAACCGCCAAGACCAATTTACAATCAAAACCAGAATTATAACAGAAATATTCCATACAACAACCAACAAGGTCCTAGCAATCAACAAGTATCCAATAATACTTACAATCAGCAAAGACCTAATTTTCAAAATAAACCACCACAACAAACCGATGATAAAAAGCCGAATTTAGAAGATATGATGACGAAGCTAGTTGAAACTCAAACGCAGTTTTTCACATCTCAAAAACAAACCAATGAACAAAATGCTCAAGCATTTAGAAATCAACAAGCTTCTATTCAAAATCTGGAACAAGAAGTAAGTAATCTAGCAAGGTTAATAGGTGAAAGAAAACCGGGAAGTCTACCTAGTGATACAAATGCTAACCCCCGGAATGAAACAACTAAAGCCATTACCACAAGAAGTGGTACAACACTTAAACCACCTGAAATACCTGTAACTTCTGATGAAGCTATTCCTACTCCACAAGAACCACAACCTGATCAAGATAAGGAAAAAGAACCGGTAGTTGAAAAGGTTAATGAAGATAACACAGTTAAGGCTAAACCTTATGTTAAACCATACCAACCACCACTTCCTTATCCGAGTAAAATGAAGAAAGAGAAACTTGAAGCCGAGCAATCCAAATTTTTGGATATGTTTAAATAGATAAATGTAAATCTTCCTTTCATTGATGTGATTTCAGGAATGCCTAGATATGCTAAATTCTTGAAAGATCTAATCTCAAATAGAAAGAAAATGGAAGAACTCTCGGCTGTTACTATAAATGCTAATTGTTCAGCAGTGCTGTTGAATAAGATACCAGAAAAATTATCTGATCCAGGAAGTTTCACAATTCCATGTTTTCTGGGTAGTCTTAGTTCAATAGAAGCATTGGCAGACTTAGGTGCTAGTATAAATCTAATGCCGTATTCACTATACGCTAAACTAGACCTTGGAAAATTGAAACCAACCAGAATAAGCATACAACTAGCCGATAGATCAATAAAATATCCTAGAGGGATAATGGAGAACATGCTAGTTAAAGTTGGTACTTTAGTATTTCCAGTAGATTTTGTTGTTTTGGACATGGAAGAAGATTCTCAAGTTCCTCTCATATTAGGAAGACCATTCTTAAACACGGCTAAAGAAATGATAGACGTGTTCGGTAAGAAACTGACCCTAAGTATAGAGGATGAGAGTGTTACCTTTTCAGTTGATAGAGCAATGCAACAACCACAATCTGCAGATGGTACATGTTATTATATTCAAACTATAGATGCACATGCAGAATTATTAGAAGAATTTCCAGAATTACAAGGAACAGGAGAATGTTCTTTAGGAGAAGGTAATGAACCAATTGATGAAGCTGAAATGTTAGCTACACTTATAGCTAATGGATATGAACCAACAACAGAAGAAATTCGAATGCTAAAAGAAGAAGACAGATATCGATACAAATCATCGATAGAAGAACCTCCGAAATTAGAATTAAAGCCACTTCCAAACCATTTGAAATACGCTTATTTACATGGTGAATCTGAATTACCTGTAATAATATCGTCTTCTCTTACTGAAAATGAGAAATCACAACTCATTTCTGTGTTGAAAGCTCATAAACCAGCCATTGCATGGAAGATTCATGATATAAAAGGAATAAGTCCTTCATATTGCACACATAAAATCCTTATGGAAGAAGGTCATAAAACGTATGTGCAACGCCAACGAAGACTAAATCCTAATATGCAAGATGTAGTTAAGAAAGAGATTATTAAACTGCTAGATGCAGGTTTAATTTATCCAATCTCTGATAGTCCATGGGTAAGCCCAGTTCAATGCGTGCCTAAGAAAGGTGACATGACTGTCATTACAAATGAGAAAAATGAGCTTATTTCTACTAGGACTGTAACAGGATGGCGTGTGTGTATTGATTATAGAAAATTAAATGACGCCACCAGAAAAGATCACTTTCCCTTACCTTTCATAGATCAAATGTTGGAAAGATTAGCCGGAAATAGTTACTATTGTTTTCTAGATGGATTTTCCGGATATTTTCAAATTCCAATAGCACCCGAGGACCAAGAGAAAACCACATTCACGTGTCCTTATGGTACTTTTGCTTACAAACGCATGCCATTTGGACTTTGCAACGCCCCTGCAACCTTTCAAAGGTGTATGATGGCGATTTTTCACGACATGATAGAAGAATGCATGGAAGTTTTCATGGATGACTTTTCAGTCTTCGGTGATACATTTGAATCATGTCTAGTTAATCTGGAACGAATGCTTATTAGATGCGAACAATCAAATCTAGTACTTAATTGGGAGAAATGCCATTTCATGGTTAAAGAAGGCATCGTTCTTGGACATAAAATTTCAAAAGAAGGAATTGAAGTGGATAGAGCTAAAGTAGATGTAATTGTTAAACTTCCACATCCCACCAATGTTAGAGGAGTTAGGAGTTTTCTAGGGCATGCCGGTTTTTACCGACGTTTCATAAAAGATTTTTCTAAAATTGCCACTCCTATGAATAAACTCCTAGAAAAGGATACTCCATTCATCTTTTCAGATGAGTGTATCAAATCTTTTAATATTCTTAAAGAGAAACTCACTAATGCGCCGATCATGATAACACCAAATTGGAATCTACCATTTGAACTAATGTGCGATGCAAGTGATTTTGTAATGGGAGCCGTTTTAGGACAAAGTATTGAAAAACGATTTCAACCTATATATTATGCTAGTAAGACGTTACAAGGAGCACAAACGAACTATACAACTACTGAAAAAGAACTCCTTGCTATTGTCTATGCTTTTGACAAATTTCGATCATATCTCGTTCTAGCAAAAACGGTGGTCTATACCGACCATTCTGCTCTTAGATACCTATTTTCAAAACAAGATGCTAAACCAAGATTAATCCGTTGGATCTTACTCTTACAAGAGTTTAATATTGAAATCCGAGATAAAAGAGGAGCAGAAAATCTCGCCGCTGATCATCTTTCTCGTCTTGAAAATCCCGAATTAGAAGTTCTAAATGAATCGGCCATACAAGACAACTTTCCTGATGAATATCTATTGAAGATAGATTATAAAGAAATTCCATGGTTTGCAGACTATGCAAACTACTTAGTTTGTGGATTCCTTGAAAAAGGATTATCGTACCAAAAACGAAAGAAATTCTTCAGTGATATAAAACACTATTTTTGGGAAGATCCACATTTGTTTAAAAGTTGTCCCGATGGAATAATACGCCGATGTGTATTTGGAGATGAAGCTAGTAAAATTTTAAACCATTGTCACACAGGACCAACAGGAGGGCATTATGGGCCTCAACTAACAGCAAGAAAAGTTTATGATGCTGGATTCTATTGGCCTACAATTTACAAAGACACACACCTTCTTTGCAAATCATGTGATGCTTGTCAAAGGACCGGAAAAATAAGTCAACGTGATGAAATGCCACAAAATGTCATCCAAGTATGTGAAGTATTTGACATTTGGGGTATTGACTTTATGGGTCCATTTCCAAAATCTCATAATAATCTATATATACTCGTAGCCATTGATTATGTATCTAAATGGGCGGAAGCACAAGCTCTCCTAACTAACGATGCACGAGTTGTAGTCAACTTTTTAAAACGTCTTTTTGCAAGGTTTGGAACACCGAAAGCTTTAATAAGTGATCGGGGTAATCATTTCTGTAATAATCAACTTGAGAAAGTTCTTAAAAGATATGGAGTAACTCATAAAATCTCCACCGCATATCATCCACAAACAAGTGGACAAGTTGAAAATACCAACCGAGCTTTAAAACGTATTCTAGAGAAAACCGTAGGATCAAATCCGAAGGAATGGTCCATTAAATTGGAGGATGCACTCTGGGCTTTTAGAACAGCCTACAAAACTCCAATTGGAACCACACCTTTTAGACTTGTTTATGGAAAAGCATGTCATCTTCTAGTAGAAATTGAACACAAAGCATTTTGGGCTTTGAAGACATGTAATCTTGATTTACATGAAGCTGGACGTCTACGGTTAAGTCAACTAAACGAATTAGAAGAATTAAGACATGAAGCATACGATAATTCGTTAATCTATAAAGAAAGAACGAAGAAATGGCATGATAAAAGAATCAGAAGTTCAAAAGAATTTAAAGAAGGAGACAGAGTTCTTCTTTTCAATTCACGATTCAAGCTATTTCCTGGAAAATTGAAATCAAGATGGTCTGGACCATTCATAGTCAAAAGAGTTTTCCCATACGGAACGATAGAATTGATAAATTCAAATGGGATTGAATTTAAAGTTAATGGTCACAGAGTTAAACATTACATACATGGTCCGATGGAAGTCGACAACGAAGTTAATCACAATTTTGACACCACAGCTAACTAAGTGTGGGGAGAATCAAGTCTTTAAAGGATAATATGTAATTCTGTTAGAGTTAGATTGTCTGTTTTCGTGTAGTTCTCGAAAATGGAACCCTAATGGTCTTTCCCTAGCAGACCCTAAAGAACTAGTCTTCTCCCCCCACTCTGATTTTTTTTTTTTTAGATTTTTACAAAATGAAGACTGCCTGTGAACTAAACCATGGTCTAATGCTACACACTTTGATCACTAAACGTAATAATGACATACTACCGAATGAAATAGTATCAGTAATCAGAGAAAGAATGGACGGAGTTAGAAAAGAATCCAGATGCGAAGATAATAAGTTACAATTTGGTAAAGGAAAATCAAAATCCGCAGCGAAAAGAAGAGCACGACACCTAGAACGATGTCACAAATGCGGAAAATGGTCACATGGAGGTAAATGTTCAAATAATCAAACCTATTCAAATACCGAATTTGTTACTTTATGCAGAGACGGACCGTTCATATGTTTAGAAGAAAAGACACTGAATGCTAGAGGTTACGCCTATGTAGCTATGGAAAACCAATTAAACCGACTATCTTATGAATGGGATAGATCATATAACTAAGAAATCTATTTCACAGGTATGTTTGTACAGTTTTTATTTTTTTTTTATTTTTAACCTTTTGATAATAAACGCTAATTTGTTCGCTATAAAGTATTAAATTGGTATTGAATAAAATTAGGTTTGGCGACCGAAATTATTGATATCATTCAAAAATTTATTACATCACTGCGAAATTTAACGTTTATTCTTAAGGTATAAATATCTTTAATCAATCAACCCAAAATATTTCAAAAATTCGTCATGATTAAATTAGGTCTTGGAACCGAAATTACTTTACCGAAAAGAGGGTCGCATATTTTTGATAATATTTGATTGATTAAAGTGGGATAAAAAGCCAAAAAGATTTTTAATTTTATTTTTACCATGTTTTTAAAATTAATATTTAAATCTTAAATTAATATTGTAAACTTTGTAAAAACAATATATTTAAAATTATAAATATTTGAAAAATTAATATAAGTTTGGTGTGAATTTATAATATGAATTTTTAAATTAAGTTTGGTGTGAATTTTTAATTTTTAAAATATGAATTTTTAATTTTATGCATTTTAAATTTTAAGTTTGGTGTGAATTTTTAATATTAATTTTGAATTTTATATTTAAGTTGTGTGAATTTAAAAACAAAAATTTACTTTATCTCATTAAGTTAAAAATATGATTTTTAAAATTCGTCGTAAGTTGAAGACTAGGTCTTTGAACCGAAATTGCTTTACCCGAGGGAGGGACGAGAACTTTTATTATCATTATTTTTAATCTTATTGAATTAAAGTATGCCAAAAACATTAAAAACCCCAAAAATCTTTACTTTTAAAAAACCGCGCTTTGATTTGACAAATTTTAAAATTTTGTCGAGGGACAGACTAGGACAACGATCCGAAACGCCCTCGCTCCTAAAGGAAAACAAAATTGTTAAAATTTAATTAATTATAAGTTTTATAAAGTATAAGGTTTTATATAATAAAAAAAAAAAGTCAGAAATCACTGTAGCCGGCACCCCATGCGATCGCATGGGGTTTGCACTTGGAACCCATGCGATCGCATGGGGACCAAATGCAGGTCAGAAACAAATACAGCAGCGGGTCTGTTCTTCACACAAAACACACACATACACCCGAAAAAACTCTCAAATCTTCACCAAATTTCGCCAAAATTCACCGTAATTCGTCATTTTTCTTGCTCTAATCATGCCTAGATTCTCATTCTTCAGCAAATAGGTAAAAATTACACCCCTAAACTCTATAAATTCCTAGTTTTTGTGATAATTACCAATTTTTTACCTAATGCAATTTTGTTAATTTCTAGTGTAATTAGTGTTAAATTGTTAGTATTTTATGCATGTATAACCTAGATTGATGCTATTTAACATGAATTGAAGCCAAAAACTTCAAAATTTTTAGAAATCTAGGGTTTGTGTTCTTGAGCAATTTGGGGCTTTTTGATATAAACAGGTTATGGCCGATTTTTGTCATGAATTATTGCTAAATTGAGTAGTGTAACATGTTTAGATAGTTAAATGATCCAAACAATGATCCTAAACATGATTTTTGGAGATTAAAGTAGACTTTTTAAGTCCAAAATTCATGAACTTGATTAATTTGATATATTTACCATTTGAGACTTGTTTAATTATTAGTAATGAATATTTTGACATGTTATTTGAGTTAAATGCTTATGAATTTTGTATACATTTTCATATGTGCTTATTTGAAAAGTGTAGAATTGTGAAAAATTGTGAAAATGTGTATAAGTTTAATTTTGATTTAACATGTTATAGTGATTGTTTTAAGTTGTTATTTTGCTAACACTAATGCATATTTGGATGCACAATTTTTGTGTTTAATGTGTTTTACAGAGAGCCGATACTGGAGGTTCAGGAGCATCATCATCTAGACGACCAGCACCAGCACCAGAACCAGAACCAGAAATGCAACACGAACAAGAACCACAACAGGAACAACAACAGCCTGATCAGCACATACCTTATTATGATCCGGTATAGTTTGTTGATGAATTCATAGTATTCCCAATGAGGCCGCCAGTAGAATTCCCAACGATTCCTGAGCACACTCTACATCCTAATCTGAGATTTGATAGAAGATGGAGAGATTACGAGACATATCAAAGGAACAAATTCAAATTGGTAACAAAAAATGTAGAGGTGCCAAGGGTAATTGATTGGGCCCCTTTGGAAACGGTCCATCTAGCTGACCGTGTTAGACAGCTTTTAGTTCAAAGGTATGGCAGTTCTTCTTTTACAGATTGGGAACGTCTTTTCACCATTCGTAGACCTGTATATAAGGAATGGTGTGTTGAGTTGATGAGTACTGTATCACTTGATACAAATATAGTTAGGATAGATGATAGAAGATTTCTTAGGTTTATCCTTGGCGGTAGGATGTACAGAATGTCCATGCTGGACATGGCCAGGGCCTTACAGATATATACTCCTGGTGAGTTGCTATTACCCGATTGTACAAACTTGATTCATTATGGTAAACGGGTAGATAGTAACTTTGACGCTGACGCCATTTGGAGGCGTATGTCACATTTTGATGTTTTTACACGAGCAGGAGGACACTCCTATACACATATTGACAGAGCCGAGCTTCGTATTATTCATAGATTTTTGGCTAACTCGATTACACAAAGAGGTCATAATAAAGAAAAAATTACCTTATATGATTTATTCTACCTAAAGTGTATTCGGGATCCTAGAAGCTTTGTCAATATCCCTTACTGTGTTGCTTTTTATTTATCTAAAATGGTAGAGGGAATGCAGGACGGGAGTATAATAGGAGGAGGTATTTTTGTTACTCTCATTGGAGAGTATTTAGGTGTTGATAGGAACCAAGGGGGTCCATTACAGATTTGTAGAGAACAGGTTGAGCCCTTAGGATTGAAAGTTTATGTGGGTGCTAAGGTATTGAAAAGTAGACGTAACCAGGCGGTACCCTATGAGGGATCTCATCCTCAGGTAGAGAGAGGCTCAGACGAGGAAATGGAGGAGGCGGAAGACATTAGGGATGTTTTTCGAGATGCTATTCTTGACGTCCACGTTCGTATAGATGAGGAAGCAATGACGAACGCGGCCAGACATAGTATGTATGAGCAGTGGAACTCCGAGCGAGTATACGAGGATTATAGGCGACGCCAACACGATAGCTGGTTAGTTCATCAGCACCAAATCATGAGCCAGCTATCATATCAGGTACCAAATAATTATGTACCTACTCGACCTGCTCATTTTCCGCCACATAGCCCCGATATCCGACCACCCTTTAACCGGTATGACTATAACCAAGCCTATCAGAACACCTATAACCAACAATGGAACCCACCCGATGAGATGAACTGGAACCCCTATCCAGACTGATTTAGTTCCATTTGGTTATTTTTATGATTATTGATGTCGAACGAGGTGTATATAAAATAGCTTATATTTTACTAGGAAAAACTATTAAATACGATACAATTTTACACAAGATATTTATTTATTTATAGAATGGATATACTTAAACCTTGCTACAACACTTATAGGCAGTGTACCTAATCGTACAGTAGTGTAGTTTTTAGTAAGTCCGGTTCGTTCCACAGGGAAATCTTTAAACAAAGCTCAACGCTATATTAGTTTACTTTTATAAAAATACAAATATATATATATAAGTAATATTATTATTATAAAGGGGGGTTTTTACCGTTTAATGACCGGTTTGTCGATTTTAAAACTTTAGTCGCAGTTAAAACCTAATGTAAAATATAAAATAAATACAAGACTTAAATTAAAGCGTAAAGTAAATAACGATAATGAAATTGCGAATAATAAAAATGCGATAAAATAAAATTGCGATAATTAAAAAGTACAATTAAATATAAAATAAAGGAAATTAAATATGAAATAAAAGAATTATGCTTATTTAAACTTCCGTAATCATGATGTTTGACGTGTTGATTTTAGTTTTATGCCCATGGGTTAATTGTCCTTTGTCCTGGATTATTCAATATGTCCGTCTGGTTTTTGTCCATAACAGTCCATCAGTCATAAATATAAATTGCAAGTGTCCTTGTCAAATTATTATTATACCCGAAGTTAAATATTCCAACTAATTGGGGATTCGAATTGTAACAAGGTTTTAATACTTTGTTTAATGAATACACCAGGTTATCGACTGCGTGTAAACCAAGGTTTTACCACTTTGTTAACAATTACACCAATTACCCTTGAATGTAATTTCACCCCTGTTTTAATTATTCTAGTGGCTATTAATCCATTCCCGTGTCCGGTTAAATGAACGATTATTCGTACAAATAAATACCCCGCCCATCGTGTCCGATCGAGTGTATATGGTAATTTATAGGGACGCCCAATTGTAAATCTTTATATTAACATTAACAAACTTTCATTTAGTTAAACAAATATAAAGCCCATTAATAGCCCATAGTCTAGTTTCCACAAGTGTCGTTCTTTTGTCCAAACCCCAATTATGGTACAAAGCCCAATTACCCAATTTTAGTAATTAGCCCAACATCATGATTACTTCGTTTTAAATAAGCATAATAATAACTTAGCTACGAGACATTAATATAAAAAGGTTGAACATAACTTACAATGATTAAAAATAGCGTAGCGTTACACGGACAGAATTTCGACTTACACCCTTACAACATTCGCTAACATACCCTTATTATTAGAATTAAAATTAAAATTAAAATATAAATTATATATATATATATATAAGTTTTACGTATGAAGAGGAAGGAAAAAGATGATAATTTTGATCAGAATTCGGTTGGCTTTATAGCCAGAGTTGATTTTTGGGGCTCCGCGACTCGCGGCAAAATGCTCCTCAAACTCCGCGAGTCGCGGAGATAGAAATTACAGCTCAGTCCTTGGAGTTTTCTCTGCCGACGGTTTTTAATATATATATAATATATATATAATTAATATAATTAATTATATATTATATTATATTTATATACATAGTTAACTTTTAATTTTTAGTCCGTTGCGTCGAGCGTTAAGAGTTGACTCTAGTCCCGGTTCCGGATTTTCGAACGTCCTTGCGTACAATTTTATATTTTGTACTTTGCGTTTTGAATCTTGTACTCTTGTAATTTCGAGACGTTTCTTATCAATAATTGGAACCTTTTTGATTGTCTTTTGTACTTTTGAGCTTTTTGGTCGTTTGCGTCTTCAATTCGTCGAATCTGTCTTTTGTCTTCACCTTTTATTATTTAAACGAATATCACTTGTAAATAGAACAATTGCAACTAAAAGCTTGTCTTTCTTGAGGAATAATGCTATGAAATATATGTTCGTTTTTAGCATTATCAAATATTCCCACACTTGAGCGTTGCTTGTCCTCAAGCAATATTGTCTTGAAATACTAGAATCACTTCTTTATTCTTCACACTTTGTACATCAGTGATTTCTATATGGCGGTATAAACAATGGTAGTAACGATATGGTTTACAGTCCCACATGACTATAAAAATTTAGATCCATTAAGGAAATTGGATCTTTATGAAAACATTTGATCTTTTGAAAATTAAATCTAGTTTTTACCCTAGATAAGTTTTTCGGAATAACCCTTTACCGGTGTTTGCAAAATATTTTTGTGGGTTTGGTGGGTTTCAGATTTGAAAATTTTAGCTCAAAACTTGCGGTTTTGTGTCACCCACTTGCTAACCTTGTATTTGGAAAGCAACACGTCCAGTTTACTTGTTCCGTATATTACCTTTCGGCAAACTACCGTCCGGTTGTAAAGGAAAGCGTTGAACAAGCAACTGTTAAGGCAATGTCCCGTGACATGCTTTTGATTATGGTCTATAACGTGTCGGACGCAATTACTATCCTTGGTAGGAGCAATAGTAAAGCTCACCCTTATAATTTTTTCGGTCTGGCACAAGGTCCTGTCTCCGACCATGTTATGCAACCACCGTTCTTACGGTTGACACCCGATTTAGTTCAGGTGACCTAATGAATTCCAGGTGAATTCCTAGGATTTTACGTTCAATGGTAATGAACGCATTGAAAATAGGGTTTTCAGAAAACAAATCGGTTTATAATTTTGATCAAAATATTTTCTCGTTTAAGCTCGAGTTTAGATATCATTGAATTCCATGAGTTTGAATTCTCAATCTTTAAGGTCAATCTCTAGGATTGAGTAATATCAGTCTTAAAAGCTGATTTTTAATCTTTAAGGAGATTATCCTTTCTGGGGATCTGATTCATTAGTCTTATCAAGCTAATTTGCATGGTGCCCCCCCATTGTACGAGATAAATCCTTCTCATGGTTAGGATAAATCTGACCACTTGGCGACCCTGTTTAATGCTGAGGTCCGTGGATTTCCTGCTGATTTTAGTGATGACTTTTCTAGATTTTTCGTCAACCTACAGCTGGTCTGGACGACAACTTCATGACCTAAATCAAGAAGCGCGTGTCTTTTTCGGAAGACTTTACTTCCTTTTAATGATGGAATTGATTCATCGTGTAGATCCATCTCTTTTTTTTTTCTTTCATTGGGTAAAACAGTTTAGTTTAGTCCAAAGCAAAAGTATTTTCAGTTATTTGTTACAAATATATGTGACATATGTTTAAAATAACTTGGTAAATTTTCCCACACTTGGCTTTTTATTTTTCTTTTTATCGTCCTCTATTCCATTTTAAATGAATTTTAACATTTTAGTTTGTTTCTCAATTTATGTCCTTTCCGAGGTAACAATAATTTCGGTGTTAAAACCTATTTTTATCGTTCATAAATATGTATAAACATGATTTTGAATTCATTTATTTGAAAATTTTGAAAAATTTTACTAGAATTGGGTAGTCAGTATATAAGACTAGGGCTGTTCTTTTTTATCAGAGAGCACTAGATTCTAATACAACTACTGCTTTACTAGTATTTTTAATGGTAACCAAGTGTTTAATATAAAAATTTTAAAATCCGAAAGAATTTAACCCCTTCCCACACTTAAGATCTTGCAATGCCCTCATTTGCAAGAAATCAGTAACAATTTAAATTATTGAGGGTGATTTGTGTGAAAATGATTAAATTTTTACCAAAGTTTCCAAATATATTGGCGTTTGTTTGCTGAATGATAAATGGTGCACATCATTTGTTCATTCCATCTCGTTGTTATTTCACATATATTTTGCATCTTGTCGTCAAAATTAGTTGCTTTTGCTGAACTTAATGCCAGTCTTTGAAAATGCGTTGTTTTACCCTGTTGTGTACATAAGATAAACTGCAAACATATATACATATTTTTGAAGTTTGGTATATTACCCCACATTCAAAAATTATTAAAATCTAAGAATAAAAGTTAGAAATTATAAAAATGATTACAATATTAACAAAAATATTAAATGTATCAATAATTACAAATTATAAAATAAAAAAAAAATAATAATAAAACTAAGGATGATATTGGTACCAATAGGGGTTCCACGCATAACCATAAGTGCTATAGAATGCTTCGGCAGGGTCATACGTAGGATATGGTGGCTGCATCTCTATCGACCAAGGAGGGAAGACGGGTTTCGGTGTAGGAATATAGTTTCTACCTATATGTTGGCAATGCGCTATGATCTGGTTCTGATGAACTTGCCAATCTTCAAATGCTCTTTGTCTAGCATTTTCGTATTCCTGAGAAGCTATAAACCTATGCATTTCTTGCATCTCATTCCCCCCTCCTACATTACCTTGTTCCTGGTTTCTCTCTACCTGTGGATGTCTACCATTGTATCGTACTGCGGCGTTATTTCGCCGCTTCAAAACTTTCGCACCATGGTATACATTTAAACCTATAGTGTCGCGGGGTTCCGGCTCTTCTACTAATAATCCCCCCCGACTTATATCCACACCGAGATATTCACCAATCAAAGTAATAAAAATACCACCTCCTATTATGCTATGTGGACGCATCCCCCGAACCATAGCTGATAAATAATAACCCACACAATATGGTATACTTACAGCGCTGTGTGGGTCTCGAATACACATATGGTAAAACAAATCTTGTTCATTTACCTTTTCTTTGTTTTTACCCCTTTGTGTAATCGAATTAGCTAAAAACCTATGTATTACTCTTAATTCGGCTCTATCTATATCCAAATAAGAGTAGTTTCCCCCTTTGAAACGGTGATGGCTTGTCATTTGACTCCACACACCGTGTGTATCAAAATTCTCATCTATCTTTCTACCGTTTAGTATCAATCCTCTACAATCGGCAGACGCTAATTCCTCAGGCGTATATATACGTAAAGCCTGAGCCATGTCCAGTAAAGACATGTGGCGCATCGAACCGCCTAACAAAAATCTAATAAAAGAACGATCGGTTAAACTAGCTACCCGATCATTCAACTCTATACTACATAACAACTCTTCACACCATACTTTATATACAGGTCTGCGTATGGTGAATAAACATATCCAGTCATTAAAAGAAGAATTACCATACCTCTGTACCAGTAATTCCCTAATTGGCCCGGCCAATTCTACAGCTTCTAAGGGTCCCCATTCTATGACCCTCGGTACCTCAACAACCTTAGAGTGAAGAGTATGCAAACCCCGTTGATATTTTGGATAATATATCCAAAGTCTGTCAAATCTCAGGTTCGGGTGCAACTGTTCCAAGTGCATATCTGAAAAGGTCATGACTGGATGAGGTACATCCTGCTTGTAGTAGTTATCTACCTCCTGTTGTTCCAAGTTCTCAGCAGGAGCATGGCGGGCTTGGGATGAAGATTCACCCCTTTCATTCTGCAAAACACATCAAACACAAATTTTGTGCATTCAAATATGCATTAGTGTCAGCAAAATCATCAATTAAAATAATTACAATGACATTATCAATTTATATCAAACTTAAGCTCATTTTCACATTTTTATCAAATCTACACTTTTTCAAATAATCATATATGAAAATTTTCGCCAAGTTCATAAGCATTCAACTCAAATAACATGTCAAAATAATCATTACTAGCAAATAAACAAGTCTCAAATGGCATTATCTTTCAAAAATCAAGTTCATGAATTTTGGACTTGAAAAAGTCCACTTTAATTCTCAAAATCATGTTTAGGCTCAAAGTTTGGATCATTTAACTACCTAGACATGTTACACTACTCAATTTAGCAACAATTCATGACAAAAATCGGCCATAACCTGTTTATATCAAAAAGCCCCAAATTGCTCAAGAACACAAACCCTAGATTATTCAAAATTTGAAGTTTAAGGCTTCTAATCATGTTAAACAGCATCAATCTAGGTTATACAAGCATAATACATAAACAATTTAAGTCTAATTACACTAAAAAGCATCAAAATCAAATTGGGGAAAAATAGCTCAGGAACTCCTAATTTCGAATTAATGGTGTTTAGGTGTAGAAATTTACCGTTTTTCTTGAGTAATTCTTAGATATCATCCTTCTCAACATGATTTTAGCAAAAAATTTGGTGATTAACGGTTAAAAATTGAGATTTTTGGAGGTGATTTTCGGTGGTTTTCGGGTTCTTTTTTCGCAGTATTTGGGTGTTTATGTGTGTGGGAGAGTGAACTGATCGTTCAGCTCTTTTATTTTTTTTTTTGATTTTTGATCCCTCCGCGAGTCGCGGAGGTTTTGTACTTCAGACTCCGCGAGTCGCGGAGTTTACTCTTTTTTTTTTTTTTTATTTTTTTTTTTATATAATCTTTAACTTATAAAACAATTAAGAAATTAATTTTAAAATTTTGTTTCCTTTGTTATTTAGGACGAGGTCGTTTCGGATCGATGTCCTAGTCCGTCCTTCGACAAAATTTTAAAATTTGTCTTTTTGTAGCGATTGTTTTAAAAGCTAAGATTTTTGGGTTTTTTAATGTTTTTGGCATACTTTAAATCAACAAGATTAAAAATATTGATAATAAAAGTTCTCGTCCCTCCCTCGGGTAAAGCAATTTCGGTTCAAAGACCTAGTCTTCCACTTACGACGAATTTTAAAAATCATATTTTTAACTTAATGAGATAAAGTAAATTTTTGTTTTTAAATTCACACAACATAAATATAAAATTCAAAATTAAAAATTAAAAATTCACACCAAACTTAAAATTTGAAATGCATAAAATTAAAATTTCATATTTTTAAAAATTAAAAATTCACACCAAACTTAATTTAAAAATTCATAAATTCATATCAAACTTATATTAATTTTTCAAATATTTATAATTTTAAATATATTGTTTTTACAAAGTTTACAATATTAATTTAAGATTTAAATATTAATTTTAAAAACATAATAAAATTAAAAATCTTTTTGTCTTTTTATCCCACTTTAATCAATCAAATATTATCAAAAATATGCGCCCCTCTTTTCGGTAAAGTAATTTCGGTTCCAAGACCTAATTTAACTCATGACGAATTTTTGAAATATTTTGGGTTGATTGATTAAAGATATTTATACCTTAAGAATAAACGTTAAATTTCGCAGTGATGTAATAAATTTTTGAAGGATATCAATAATTTCGGTCGCCAAACCTAATTTTATTTAATACCAATTTAATACTTTTTAGCGAACAAATTAGCGTTTATTATCAAAAGGTTAAAAATAAATAAAAATAAAAACTGTACAGACATACCTGTGAAATAGATTTCTTAGTTATATGATCTATTATATTCATAAGATAGTCGGTTTAATTGGTTTTCCATGGCTGCATAGGCGTAACCTCGAGCATTCATTGTCTTTTCTTCTAAACATATGAACGGTCCGTCTCTGCATAAAGTAACAAATTCGGTATTTGAATAGGTTTGATTATTTGAACATTTTCCTCCATGTGACCATTTTCCGCATTTGTGACATCGTTCTAGGTGTCGTGCTCTTCTTTTCGCTGCGGATTTTGATTTTCCTTTACCAAATTGTAACTTATTATCTTCGCATCTGGATCCTTTTCTAACTCCGTCCATTCTTTCTCTGATTACTGATACTAATTCACTCGGTAGTATGTCATTATTTCTTTTAGTGATCAAAGCGTGTAGCATTAGACCATGGTTTAGTTCACAGGCAGTCTTCATTTCGTAAAAACCTAAAAAAAATAAAAATTCAGAATGGGGGGAGAAGACTAGTTCTTTAGGGTCTGCTAGGGAAAGACCATACGTGTTCCATTTTCGAGAACTACACGAAAACAGACAATCTAACTCTAACAGAAATACATATTATCCTTTAAAGACTTGATTCTCCCCACACTTAGTTAGCTGTGGTGTCGAAATTGTGATTAACTTCGTTGTCGACTTCCATCGGACCCTGTATGTAATGTTTAACTCTGTGACCATTAACTTTAAATTCAATCCCATTTGAATTTATTAATTCTATCGTTCCGTATGGGAAAACTCTTTTGACTATGAATGGTCCAGACCATCTTGATTTCAATTTTCCAGGAAATAGCTTGAATCGTGAATTGAAAAGAAGAACTCTGTCTCCTTCTTTAAATTCTTTTGAACTTCTGATTCTTTTATCATGCCATTTCTTCGTTCTTTCTTTATAGATTAACGAATTTTCGTATGCTTCATGTCTTAATTCTTCTAATTCGTTTAGTTGACTTAATCGTAGACGTCCGGCTTCATGTAAATCAAGATTACATGTCTTCAAAGCCCAAAATGCTTTGTGTTCAATTTCTACTGGAAGATGACATGCTTTTCCATACACAAGTCTAAAAGGTGTGGTTCCAATTGGAGTTTTGTAGGCTGTTCTAAAAGCCCAGAGTGCATCCTCCAATTTAATGGACCATTCCTTCGGATTTGATCCTACGGTTTTCTCTAGAATACGTTTTAAAGCTCGGTTGGTATTTTCATCTTGTCCACTTGTTTGTGGATGATATGCGGTGGAGATTTTATGAGTTACTCCATATCTTTTAAGAACTTTCTCAAGTTGATTATTACAGAAATGAGTACCCCGATCACTTATTAAAGCTTTCGGTGTTCCAAACCTTGCAAAAAGACGTTTTAAAAAGTTGACTACAACTCGTGCATCGTTAGTTGGGAGAGCTTGTGCTTCCGCCCATTTAGATACATAATCAATGGCTACGAGTATATATAGATTATTATGAGATTTTGGAAATGGACCCATAAAGTCAATACCCCAAATGTCAAATACTTCACATACTTGGATGACATTTTGTGGCATTTCATCACGTTGACTTATTTTTCCGGTCCTTTGACATGCATCACAGGATTTGCAAAGAAGGTGTGCGTCTTTGTAAATTGTAGGCCAATAGAATCCAGCTTCATAAACTTTTCTTGCTGTTAGTTGAGGCCCATAATGCCCTCCTGTTGGTCCTGTGTGACAATGGTTTAAAATTTTACTAGCTTCATCTCCAAATACACATCGGCGTATTATTCCATCGGGACAACTTTTAAACAGATGTGGATCTTCCCAGAAATAGTGTTTTATATCACTGAAGAATTTCTTTCGTCTTTGGTACGATAATCCTTTTTCAAGGAATCCACAAACTAAGTAGTTTGCATAGTCTGCAAACCATGGGATTTCTTTATAATCTATCTTCAATAGATATTCATCAGGAAAGTTGTCTTGTATGGCCGATTCATTCAGAACTTCTAATTCGGGATTTTCAAGACGAGAAAGATGATCAGCGGCGAGATTTTCTGCTCCCTTTTTATCTCGGATTTCAATATCAAACTCTTGTAAGAGTAAGATCCAACGGATTAATCTTGGTTTAGCATCTTGTTTTGAAAATAGGTATCTAAGAGCAGAATGGTCGGTATAGACCACCGTTTTTGCTAGAACTAGATATGATCGAAATTTGTCAAAAGCAAAGACAATAGCAAGGAGTTCTTTTTCAGTAGTTGTATAGTTTGTTTGTGCTCCTTGTAATGTCTTACTAGCATAATATATAGGTTGAAATCGTTTTTCAATCCTTTGTCCTAAAACGGCTCCCATTGCAAAATCACTTGCATCGCACATTAGTTCAAATGGTAGATTCCAATTTGGTGTTATCATGATCGGTGCATTAGTGAGTTTTTCTTTAAGAATATTAAAAGATTTGATACACTCATCTGAAAAGATGAATGGCGCATCCTTTTCTAGGAGTTTATTCATAGGAGTGGCAATTTTAGAAAAATCTTTAATAAAACGTCGGTAAAAACCGGCATGCCCTAGAAAACTCCTAACTCCTCTAACATTGGTGGGATGTGGAAGTTTAGCAATTACATCTACTTTAGCTCTATCCACTTCGATTCCTTCTTTTGAAATTTTATGTCCAAGAACGATGCCTTCTTTAACCATGAAATGGCATTTCTCCCAATTAAGTACTAGATTTGATTTTTCGCATCTAATTAGCATTCGTTCCAGATTAACTAGACATGATTTAAATGTATCACCGAAGACTGAAAAGTCATCCATGAATACTTCCATGCATTCTTCTATCATGTCATGAAAAATCGCCATCATACACCTTTGAAAGGTTGCAGGGGCGTTGCAAAGTCCAAATGGCATGCGTTTGTAAGCAAAAGTACCATAAGGGCACGTGAATGTGGTTTTCTCTTGATCTTCGGGTGCTATTGGAATTTGAAAATATCCGGAAAATCCATCTAGAAAACAATAGTAACTATTTCCGGCTAATCTTTCCAACATTTGATCTATGAAAGGTAAGGGAAAGTGATCTTTTCTGGTGGCGTCATTTAATTTTCTATAATCAATACATACACGCCATCCTGTTACAGTCCTAGTAGGAATAAGCTCATTTTTCTCATTTGTGATGACAGTCATGCCACCCTTCTTAGGTACGCATTGAACTGGGCTTACCCATGGACTATCAGAAATTGGATATATCAAACCTGCATCTAGCAGTTTAATATTCTCTTTCTTAACTACATCTTGCATATTAGGATTTAGTCTTCGTTGGCGTTGCACATACGTTTTATGACCTTCTTCCATAAGGATTTTATGTGTGCAATACGAAGGACTTATTCCTTTAATATCATGAATCTTCCATGCAATGGCTGGTTTATGAGCTTTCAACACAGAAATGAGCTGTGATTTCTCATTTTCAGTAAGAGAAGACGATATTATTACAGGTAATTCAGATTCACCATGTAAATAAGCGTATTCCAAATGGTTTGGAAGTGGCTTTAACTCTAATTTCGGAGGTTCTTCTATCGATGATTTATATCGGTATCTGTCTTCTTCTTTTAGCATTTGAATTTCTTCTGTTGTTGGTTCATATCCATTAGCTATAAGTGTAGCTAACATTTCAGCTTCATCAATTGGTTCATTACCTTCTCCTAAAGAACATTCTCCTGTTCCTTGTAATTCTGGAAATTCTTCTAATAATTCTGCATGTGCATCTATAGTTTGAATATAATAACATGTATCATCTGCAGATTGTGGTTGTTGCATTGCTCTATCAACTGAAAAGGTAACACTCTCATCCTCTATACTTAGGGTCAGTTTCTTACCGAACACGTCTATCATTGCTTTAGCCGTGTTTAAGAATGGTCTTCCTAATATGAGAGGAACTTGAGAATCTTCTTCCATGTCTAAAACAACAAAATCTACTGGAAATACTAAAGTACCAACTTTAACTAGCATGTTCTCCATTATCCCTCTAGGATATTTTATTGATCGATCGGCTAGTTGTATGCTTATTCTGGTTGGTTTCAATTCTCCAAGGTCTAGTTTAGCGTATAATGAATACGGCATTAAATTTATACTAGCACCTAAGTCTGCCAATGCTTCTATTGAACTAAGACTACCCAGAAAACATGGAATTGTGAAACTTCCTGGATCAGATAGTTTTTCTGGTATCTTATTCAACAGCACTGCTGAACAATTAGCATTCATAGTAACAGCCGAGAGTTCTTCCATTTTCTTTCTATTTGAGATTAGATCTTTCAAGAATTTAGCATATCTAGGCATTCCTGAAATCACATCAATGAAAGGAAGATTTACATTTATCTGTTTAAACATATCCAAGAATTTGGATTGCTCGGCTTCAAGTTTCTCTTTCTTCATTTTACTCGGGTAAGGAAGTGGTGGTTGGTATGGTTTAACATAAGGTTTATCCTTAACTGTGTTATCTTCATTAACCTTTTCAACTACCGGTTCTTTTTCCTTATCTTGATCAGGTTGTGGTTCTTGTGGAGTAGGAATAGTTTCATCAGAAGTTACAGGTATTTCAGGTGGTTTAAGTGTTGTACCACTTCTTGTGGTAATGGCTTTAGCTGTTTCATTCCGGGGGTTAGCATTTGTATCGCTTGGTAGACTTCCCGATTTTCTTTCACCTATTAACCTTGCTAGGTTACTTACTTCTTGTTCCAGATTTTGAATAGAAGCTTGTTGATTTCTAAATGCTTGAGCATTTTGTTCATTTGTTTGTTTCTGAGATGTGAAAAACTGCGTTTGAGTTTCAACTAGCTTCGTCATCATATCTTCTAAATTCGGCTTTTTATCATCGGTTTGTTGTGGTGGTTTGTTTTGAAAATTAGGTCTTTGCTGATTGTAAGTATTATTGGATACTTGTTGATTGCTAGGACCTTGTTGGTTGTTGTATGGAATATTTCGGTTATAATTCTGGTTTTGATTGTAAATCGGTCTTGGCGGTTGATAATTATTCTGATAATTATTTCCAGGCCTTTGGTTTATGTATGAAATATTCTCTCTTTGTTCCATTGTTAATTCAATACTGAGACAATCTTTTGTCAAATGTGGTCCTCCACACTGCTCACAACTAATTCGTATTGAGTGAATATCCTTAGTCATCTTTTCCATTCGTCTCTCGAAAGCATCTATCTTTGCGGAAATGGAATCTAAGTCATGGCTAGAATCGGCTCTAGCTGCTTTAGATGATCTAATGATGTCTTTTTCTTGGTGCCACTCATGTGAGTGGGAAGCAGTGTTATCAATAATTTTGTAAGCATCAGTTTCGGTTTTCTTCATAATAGAACCACCAGCTGCTATATCTATGTCTTTTCTTGTAGTGATGTCGCATCCTCGGTAGAATATTTGTACTATTTGACAGGTGTCTAAACCATGTTGCGGACATCCTCTTAATAACTTTCCATATCTTGTCCACGCCTCATATAGAGTTTCATTTGGCTTCTGTGTGAACGTAACAATTTCTGCTTGAAGTCTTACGGCTTTGGATGCAGGAAAAAATTGTTTAAGAAATTTGTCAATTAAAACATCCCATGTATCAATCGCCCCTTCAGGTAACGATTCCAACCAATCTTTGGCTTCTCCCTTTAAAGTCCAGGGAAATAACATGAGATATATCTGTTCATCCTCCACTTCTCGTATTTTAAATAGTGTGCAGATCCTATTAAAGGTACGTAGATGTTCATTTGGATCTTCCTTCGGCGCACCACTAAATTGGCATTGATTAGTCACCATGTGTAGAATTTGTCCTTTGATTTCATAATCTGGCGCATTAATGTCTGGATGAGTAATTGCGTGACCTTGGCCAGTGCGTTTAGCTCTCATTCGGTCTTCCATACTTAAAGGTTCCAGATTCTCCATAATTGAATTTGTTGAATCGGTATCACTAGATGATTCTGTTTTAATAGTTCGTTCCTCAACAATCTCTGTTTGAATAATTGGTGGTTCCGGAGGAAAGTTTAATGGTTCAGGATCTACGAACCGTTCCTGAATATTTTCTGGATTCTCAATTGTGAGGTTGGGTTCAAAAAATGGATTATCGGAAATTTGAACTGAAGTACTTGGTCGACTGGATGACGATTCTAAAGAAAAATCAACGGCGGTTATATTTGTTAAACGATGTCTTGATCGAGTTACAGGTGGTGAACGTACAAAAGGTGATGAACGTCTTGCTCGGTGCATTCACTGAATATCCTATTAGTTTTTAAAAAGGAAAGAAAAATTATAATAAGTTATCCAATCAATAGACTTTTCTGATTTTGCCCACGTTTTGAATAGCCAAAAGATGCAGCAGAGGGGCAGGATTCGTTTGGTCTCAATATAATTGAGGACTGTTTGGCTCCAATAACCCGGTCCACGTACAAATCCAACTATTACTACGAACCAGAAAATTTTGATGTCTATCAATTTAACCACTCAAAATAAATTTTCGTAATTTTAAGAAATTTAGATAAGAAGTAGAATAAAATTCTAAGTCCTAAAAACTAGAATGGCGAGAAATAAGAGAGAAAAAGAGTTCGTCGAAAAAGGTCGAAAAAGAAAAAAAAATGATTGAAAAATAAAAGGTGACAGAAAAATAAAAGAAACTTATAAAAACTTAAAAATACTTAACTAATTTAACCTTATTACTACAACTAACTTAAAATTATAATCGCAAATTGAAATTACTAATTGAAATGATAATTGATACATAGTAAAAGGTCTAAAAATATTAAAGCTTACAGGAAAAACTAAATCCCAAATGGAAATAACTTAAAAAGAAACTAAAACTTAAAAAAGGCGTCGCAAAATTCTAAAGCACCTAAATCTTAGTCTAAAGAAAAAGCACTTAAGGAATTCTACGGCAAAGCCTAAAAATATAGGAGTAAAAATAACTATAGCAAAAACTAAGTTTAAAATTAAATATGAGCTAAAAAATACAAATATTACGCTACAACGATTACAAAGGGACAAAATATAAAAATATACAAAAAGTTGTAAAAAGTACAATTTTTATAAAAATATTATTTTTATATTATTTATTTTATAAAACTATTAATTTTACAATTTAATAAAACTAATTTAACTAAAATATATAAATAAAAAGTAAAAGTAAAATTAAAACTAATAATAATAATAATAATAATAAGGGTTAATTAATAATTAATATTAATAATATCCCGTAATTAATGCTCGATTAGGGCTTCCTTGTCGTCTGTCAGAAACCCTCCGCGAGTCGCGGCAATTAAAGAAGAAAACCCCGCGAGTCGCGGGGATCCAGAATTCAGTTGACAGGTTTCACTTTTTACGCGTTTTTTATTTTTTTTTTTTTTTTTATTTTCTGTTTTCTGTTTTTTTAAATAAATAAAAGATTTTAAAATAAAACTTATATTTTTATAAACTAAAATAGAAATAAAGAAACTTTATAAAACTTGAATATTTAACAAAATCTTAAAAATACTAATATTTTTGTTTTTCTTTTTATATTTTCGAATATTTAAAACGTATTTTTACAAAAACGACTTTTAATAAAAGTAACTAAAAATCTTTTTTTTTTTTCTTTTTATATTAGCGTTGCGCTTCCGGCTTTTAAGATGGTTCCCCGGCAGCGGCGCCAAAAATACTTGATGTTAAAGCTAAGGGGTATAAAATACTATTAAATTTTAGCAGAAAATACTATTAAATACGATACAATTTTACACAAGATATTTATTTATTTATAGAATGGATATACTTAAACCTTGCTACAACACTTATAGGCAGTGTACCTAATCGTACAGTAGTGTAGTTTTTAGTAAGTCCGGTTCGTTCCACAGGGAAATCTTTAAACAAAGCTCAACGCTATATTAGTTTACTTTTATAAAAATACAAATATATATATAAGTAATATTATTATTATAAAGGGGGGTTTTTACCGTTTAATGACCGGTTTGTCGATTTTAAAACTTTAGTCGCAGTTAAAACCTAATGTAAAATATAAAATAAATACAAGACTTAAATTAAAGCGTAAAGTAAATAACGATAATGAAATTGCGAATAATAAAAATGCGATAAAATAAAATTGCGATAATTAAAAAGTACAATTAAATATAAAATAAAGGAAATTAAATATGAAATAAAAGAATTATGCTTATTTAAACTTCCGTAATCATGATGTTTGACGTGTTGATTTTAGTTTTATGCCCATGGGTTAATTGTCCTTTGTCCTGGATTATTCAATATGTCCGTCTGGTTTTTGTCCATAACAGTCCATCAGTCATAAATATAAATTGCAAGTGTCCTTGTCAAATTATTATTATACCCGAAGTTAAATATTCCAACTAATTGGGGATTCGAATTGTAACAAGGTTTTAATACTTTGTTTAATGAATACACCAGGTTATCGACTGCGTGTAAACCAAGGTTTTACCACTTTGTTAACAATTACACCAATTACCCTTGAATGTAATTTCACCCCTGTTTTAATTATTCTAGTGGCTATTAATCCATTCCCGTGTCCGGTTAAATGAACGATTATTCGTACAAATAAATACCCCGCCCATCGTGTCCGATCGAGTGTATATGGTAATTTATAGGGACGCCCAATTGTAAATCTTTATATTAACATTAACAAACTTTCATTTAGTTAAACAAATATAAAGCCCATTAATAGCCCATAGTCTAGTTTCCACAAGTGTCGTTCTTTTGTCCAAACCCCAATTATGGTACAAAGCCCAATTACCCAATTTTAGTAATTAGCCCAACATCATGATTACTTCGTTTTAAATAAGCATAATAATAACTTAGCTACGAGACATTAATATAAAAAGGTTGAACATAACTTACAATGATTAAAAATAGCGTAGCGTTACACGGACAGAATTTCGACTTACACCCTTACAACATTCGCTAACATACCCTTATTATTAGAATTAAAATTAAAATTAAAATATAAATTATATATATATATATATAAGTTTTACGTATGAAGAGGAAGGAAAAAGATGATAATTTTGATCAGAATTCGGTTGGCTTTATAGCCAGAGTTGATTTTTGGGGCTCCGCGACTCGCGGCAAAATGCTCCTCAAACTCCGCGAGTCGCGGAGATAGAAATTACAGCTCAGTCCTTGGAGTTTTCTCTGCCGACGGTTTTTAATATATATATAATATATATATAATTAATATAATTAATTATATATTATATTATATTTATATACATAGTTAACTTTTAATTTTTAGTCCGTTGCGTCGAGCGTTAAGAGTTGACTCTAGTCCCGGTTCCGGATTTTCGAACGTCCTTGCGTACAATTTTATATTTTGTACTTTGCGTTTTGAATCTTGTACTCTTGTAATTTCGAGACGTTTCTTATCAATAATTGGAACCTTTTTGATTGTCTTTTGTACTTTTGAGCTTTTTGGTCGTTTGCGTCTTCAATTCGTCGAATCTGTCTTTTGTCTTCACCTTTTATTATTTAAACGAATATCACTTGTAAATAGAACAATTGCAACTAAAAGCTTGTCTTTCTTGAGGAATAATGCTATGAAATATATGTTCGTTTTTAGCATTATCAAATATTCCCACACTTGAGCGTTGCTTGTCCTCAAGCAATATTGTCTTGAAATACTAGAATCACTTCTTTATTCTTCACACTTTGTACATCAGTGATTTCTATATGGCGGTATAAACAATGGTAGTAACGATATGGTTTACAGTCCCACATGACTATAAAAATTTAGATCCATTAAGGAAATTGGATCTTTATGAAAACATTTGATCTTTTGAAAATTAAATCTAGTTTTTACCCTAGATAAGTTTTTCGGAATAACCCTTTACCGGTGTTTGCAAAATATTTTTGTGGGTTTGGTGGGTTTCAGATTTGAAAATTTTAGCTCAAAACTTGCGGTTTTGTGTCACCCACTTGCTAACCTTGTATTTGGAAAGCAACACGTCCAGTTTACTTGTTCCGTATATTACCTTTCGGCAAACTACCGTCCGGTTGTAAAGGAAAGCGTTGAACAAGCAACTGTTAAGGCAATGTCCCGTGACATGCTTTTGATTATGGTCTATAACGTGTCGGACGCAATTACTATCCTTGGTAGGAGCAATAGTAAAGCTCACCCTTATAATTTTTTCGGTCTGGCACAAGGTCCTGTCTCCGACCATGTTATGCAACCACCGTTCTTACGGTTGACACCCGATTTAGTTCAGGTGACCTAATGAATTCCAGGTGAATTCCTAGGATTTTACGTTCAATGGTAATGAACGCATTGAAAATAGGGTTTTCAGAAAACAAATCGGTTTATAATTTTGATCAAAATATTTTCTCGTTTAAGCTCGAGTTTAGATATCATTGAATTCCATGAGTTTGAATTCTCAATCTTTAAGGTCAATCTCTAGGATTGAGTAATATCAGTCTTAAAAGCTGATTTTTAATCTTTAAGGAGATTATCCTTTCTGGGGATCTGATTCATTAGTCTTATCAAGCTAATTTGCATGGTGCCCCCCCATTGTACGAGATAAATCCTTCTCATGGTTATGATAAATCTGACCACTTGGCGACCCTGTTTAATGCTGAGGTCCGTGGATTTCCTGCTGATTTTAGTGATGACTTTTCTAGATTTTTCGTCAACCTACAGCTGGTCTGGACGACAACTTCATGACCTAAATCAAGAAGCGCGTGTCTTTTTCGGAAGACTTTACTTCCTTTTAATGATGGAATTGATTCATCGTGTAGATCCATCTCTTTTTTTTTTCTTTCATTGGGTAAAACAGTTTAGTTTAGTCCAAAGCAAAAGTATTTTCAGTTATTTGTTACAAATATATGTGACATATGTTTAAAATAACTTGGTAAATTTTCCCACACTTGGCTTTTTATTTTTCTTTTTATCGTCCTCTATTCCATTTTAAATGAATTTTAACATTTTAGTTTGTTTCTCAATTTATGTCCTTTCCGAGGTAACAATAATTTCGGTGTTAAAACCTAGTTTTATCGTTCATAAATATGTATAAACATGATTTTGAATTCATTTATTTGAAAATTTTGAAAAATTTTACTAGAATTGGGTAGTCAGTATATAAGACTAGGGCTGTTCTTTTTTATCAGAGAGCACTAGATTCTAATACAACTACTGCTTTACTAGTATTTTTAATGGTAACCAAGTGTTTAATATAAAAATTTTAAAATCCGAAAGAATTTAACCCCTTCCCACACTTAAGATCTTGCAATGCCCTCATTTGCAAGAAATCAGTAACAATTTAAATTATTGAGGGTGATTTGTGTGAAAATGATTAAATTTTTACCAAAGTTTCCAAATATATTGGCGTTTGTTTGCTGAATGATAAATGGTGCACATCATTTGTTCATTCCATCTCGTTGTTATTTCACATATATTTTGCATCTTGTCGTCAAAATTAGTTGCTTTTGCTGAACTTAATGCCAGTCTTTGAAAATGCGTTGTTTTACCCTGTTGTGTACATAAGATAAACTGCAAACATATATACATATTTTTGAAGTTTGGTATATTACCCCACATTCAAAAATTATTAAAATCTAAGAATAAAAGTTAGAAATTATAAAAATGATTACAATATTAACAAAAATATTAAATGTATCAATAATTACAAATTATAAAATAAAAAAAAAATAATAATAAAACTAAGGATGATATTGGTACCAATAGGGGTTCCACGCATAACCATAAGTGCTATAGAATGCTTCGGCAGGGTCATACGTAGGATATGGTGGCTGCATCTCTATCGACCAAGGAGGGAAGACGGGTTTCGGTGTAGGAATATAGTTTCTACCTATATGTTGGCAATGCGCTATGATCTGGTTCTGATGAACTTGCCAATCTTCAAATGCTCTTTGTCTAGCATTTTCGTATTCCTGAGAAGCTATAAACCTATGCATTTCTTGCATCTCATTCCCCCCTCCTACATTACCTTGTTCCTGGTTTCTCTCTACCTGTGGATGTCTACCATTGTATCGTACTGCGGCGTTATTTCGCCGCTTCAAAACTTTCGCACCATGGTATACATTTAAACCTATAGTGTCGCGGGGTTCCGGCTCTTCTACTAATAATCCCCCCCGACTTATATCCACACCGAGATATTCACCAATCAAAGTAATAAAAATACCACCTCCTATTATGCTATGTGGACGCATCCCCCGAACCATAGCTGATAAATAATAACCCACACAATATGGTATACTTACAGCGCTGTGTGGGTCTCGAATACACATATGGTAAAACAAATCTTGTTCATTTACCTTTTCTTTGTTTTTACCCCTTTGTGTAATCGAATTAGCTAAAAACCTATGTATTACTCTTAATTCGGCTCTATCTATATCCAAATAAGAGTAGTTTCCCCCTTTGAAACGGTGATGGCTTGTCATTTGACTCCACACACCGTGTGTATCAAAATTCTCATCTATCTTTCTACCGTTTAGTATCAATCCTCTACAATCGGCAGACGCTAATTCCTCAGGCGTATATATACGTAAAGCCTGAGCCATGTCCAGTAAAGACATGTGGCGCATCGAACCGCCTAACAAAAATCTAATAAAAGAACGATCGGTTAAACTAGCTACCCGATCATTCAACTCTATACTACATAACAACTCTTCACACCATACTTTATATACAGGTCTGCGTATGGTGAATAAACATATCCAGTCATTAAAAGAAGAATTACCATACCTCTGTACCAGTAATTCCCTAATTGGCCCGGCCAATTCTACAGCTTCTAAGGGTCCCCATTCTATGACCCTCGGTACCTCAACAACCTTAGAGTGAAGAGTATGCAAACCCCGTTGATATTTTGGATAATATATCCAAAGTCTGTCAAATCTCAGGTTCGGGTGCAACTGTTCCAAGTGCATATCTGAAAAGGTCATGACTGGATGAGGTACATCCTGCTTGTAGTAGTTATCTACCTCCTGTTGTTCCAAGTTCTCAGCAGGAGCATGGCGGGCTTGGGATGAAGATTCACCCCTTTCATTCTGCAAAACACATCAAACACAAATTTTGTGCATTCAAATATGCATTAGTGTCAGCAAAATCATCAATTAAAATAATTACAATGACATTATCAATTTATATCAAACTTAAGCTCATTTTCACATTTTTATCAAATCTACACTTTTTCAAATAATCATATATGAAAATTTTCGCCAAGTTCATAAGCATTCAACTCAAATAACATGTCAAAATAATCATTACTAGCAAATAAACAAGTCTCAAATGGCATTATCTTTCAAAAATCAAGTTCATGAATTTTGGACTTGAAAAAGTCCACTTTAATTCTCAAAATCATGTTTAGGCTCAAAGTTTGGATCATTTAACTACCTAGACATGTTACACTACTCAATTTAGCAACAATTCATGACAAAAATCGGCCATAACCTGTTTATATCAAAAAGCCCCAAATTGCTCAAGAACACAAACCCTAGATTATTCAAAATTTGAAGTTTAAGGCTTCTAATCATGTTAAACAGCATCAATCTAGGTTATACAAGCATAATACATAAACAATTTAAGTCTAATTACACTAAAAAGCATCAAAATCAAATTGGGGAAAAATAGCTCAAGAACTCCTAATTTCGAATTAATGGTGTTTAGGTGTAGAAATTTACCGTTTTTCTTGAGTAATTCTTAGATATCATCCTTCTCAACATGATTTTAGCAAAAAATTTGGTGATTAACGGTTAAAAATTGAGATTTTTGGAGGTGATTTTCGGTGGTTTTCGGGTTCTTTTTTCGCAGTATTTGGGTGTTTATGTGTGTGGGAGAGTGAACTGATCGTTCAGCTCTTTTATTTTTTTTTTTGATTTTTGATCCCTCCGCGAGTCGCGGAGGTTTTGTACTTCAGACTCCGCGAGTCGCGGAGTTTACTCTTTTTTTTTTTTTTTTTTTTTTTTTTTATATAATCTTTAACTTATAAAACAATTAAGAAATTAATTTTAAAATTTTGTTTCCTTTGTTATTTAGGACGAGGTCGTTTCGGATCGATGTCCTAGTCCGTCCTTCGACAAAATTTTAAAATTTGTCTTTTTGTAGCGATTGTTTTAAAAGCTAAGATTTTTGGGTTTTTTAATGTTTTTGGCATACTTTAAATCAACAAGATTAAAAATATTGATAATAAAAGTTCTCGTCCCTCCCTCGGGTAAAGCAATTTCGGTTCAAAGACCTAGTCTTCCACTTACGACGAATTTTAAAAATCATATTTTTAACTTAATGAGATAAAGTAAATTTTTGTTTTTAAATTCACACAACATAAATATAAAATTCAAAATTAAAAATTAAAAATTCACACCAAACTTAAAATTTGAAATGCATAAAATTAAAATTTCATATTTTTAAAAATTAAAAATTCACACCAAACTTAATTTAAAAATTCATAAATTCATATCAAACTTATATTAATTTTTCAAATATTTATAATTTTAAATATATTGTTTTTACAAAGTTTACAATATTAATTTAAGATTTAAATATTAATTTTAAAAACATAATAAAATTAAAAATCTTTTTGTCTTTTTATCCCACTTTAATCAATCAAATATTATCAAAAATATGCGCCCCTCTTTTCGGTAAAGTAATTTCGGTTCCAAGACCTAATTTAACTCATGACGAATTTTTGAAATATTTTGGGTTGATTGATTAAAGATATTTATACCTTAAGAATAAACGTTAAATTTCGCAGTGATGTAATAAATTTTTGAAGGATATCAATAATTTCGGTCGCCAAACCTAATTTTATTTAATACCAATTTAATACTTTTTAGCGAACAAATTAGCGTTTATTATCAAAAGGTTAAAAATAAATAAAAATAAAAACTGTACAGACATACCTGTGAAATAGATTTCTTAGTTATATGATCTATTATATTCATAAGATAGTCGGTTTAATTGGTTTTCCATGGCTGCATAGGCGTAACCTCGAGCATTCATTGTCTTTTCTTCTAAACATATGAACGGTCCGTCTCTGCATAAAGTAACAAATTCGGTATTTGAATAGGTTTGATTATTTGAACATTTTCCTCCATGTGACCATTTTCCGCATTTGTGACATCGTTCTAGGTGTCGTGCTCTTCTTTTCGCTGCGGATTTTGATTTTCCTTTACCAAATTGTAACTTATTATCTTCGCATCTGGATCCTTTTCTAACTCCGTCCATTCTTTCTCTGATTACTGATACTAATTCACTCGGTAGTATGTCATTATTTCTTTTAGTGATCAAAGCGTGTAGCATTAGACCATGGTTTAGTTCACAGGCAGTCTTCATTTCGTAAAAACCTAAAAAAAATAAAAATTCAGAATGGGGGGAGAAGACTAGTTCTTTAGGGTCTGCTAGGGAAAGACCATACGTGTTCCATTTTCGAGAACTACACGAAAACAGACAATCTAACTCTAACAGAAATACATATTATCCTTTAAAGACTTGATTCTCCCCACACTTAGTTAGCTGTGGTGTCGAAATTGTGATTAACTTCGTTGTCGACTTCCATCGGACCCTGTATGTAATGTTTAACTCTGTGACCATTAACTTTAAATTCAATCCCATTTGAATTTATTAATTCTATCGTTCCGTATGGGAAAACTCTTTTGACTATGAATGGTCCAGACCATCTTGATTTCAATTTTCCAGGAAATAGCTTGAATCGTGAATTGAAAAGAAGAACTCTGTCTCCTTCTTTAAATTCTTTTGAACTTCTGATTCTTTTATCATGCCATTTCTTCGTTCTTTCTTTATAGATTAACGAATTTTCGTATGCTTCATGTCTTAATTCTTCTAATTCGTTTAGTTGACTTAATCGTAGACGTCCGGCTTCATGTAAATCAAGATTACATGTCTTCAAAGCCCAAAATGCTTTGTGTTCAATTTCTACTGGAAGATGACATGCTTTTCCATACACAAGTCTAAAAGGTGTGGTTCCAATTGGAGTTTTGTAGGCTGTTCTAAAAGCCCAGAGTGCATCCTCCAATTTAATGGACCATTCCTTCGGATTTGATCCTACGGTTTTCTCTAGAATACGTTTTAAAGCTCGGTTGGTATTTTCATCTTGTCCACTTGTTTGTGGATGATATGCGGTGGAGATTTTATGAGTTACTCCATATCTTTTAAGAACTTTCTCAAGTTGATTATTACAGAAATGAGTACCCCGATCACTTATTAAAGCTTTCGGTGTTCCAAACCTTGCAAAAAGACGTTTTAAAAAGTTGACTACAACTCGTGCATCGTTAGTTGGGAGAGCTTGTGCTTCCGCCCATTTAGATACATAATCAATGGCTACGAGTATATATAGATTATTATGAGATTTTGGAAATGGACCCATAAAGTCAATACCCCAAATGTCAAATACTTCACATACTTGGATGACATTTTGTGGCATTTCATCACGTTGACTTATTTTTCCGGTCCTTTGACATGCATCACAGGATTTGCAAAGAAGGTGTGCGTCTTTGTAAATTGTAGGCCAATAGAATCCAGCTTCATAAACTTTTCTTGCTGTTAGTTGAGGCCCATAATGCCCTCCTGTTGGTCCTGTGTGACAATGGTTTAAAATTTTACTAGCTTCATCTCCAAATACACATCGGCGTATTATTCCATCGGGACAACTTTTAAACAGATGTGGATCTTCCCAGAAATAGTGTTTTATATCACTGAAGAATTTCTTTCGTCTTTGGTACGATAATCCTTTTTCAAGGAATCCACAAACTAAGTAGTTTGCATAGTCTGCAAACCATGGGATTTCTTTATAATCTATCTTCAATAGATATTCATCAGGAAAGTTGTCTTGTATGGCCGATTCATTCAGAACTTCTAATTCGGGATTTTCAAGACGAGAAAGATGATCAGCGGCGAGATTTTCTGCTCCCTTTTTATCTCGGATTTCAATATCAAACTCTTGTAAGAGTAAGATCCAACGGATTAATCTTGGTTTAGCATCTTGTTTTGAAAATAGGTATCTAAGAGCAGAATGGTCGGTATAGACCACCGTTTTTGCTAGAACTAGATATGATCGAAATTTGTCAAAAGCAAAGACAATAGCAAGGAGTTCTTTTTCAGTAGTTGTATAGTTTGTTTGTGCTCCTTGTAATGTCTTACTAGCATAATATATAGGTTGAAATCGTTTTTCAATCCTTTGTCCTAAAACGGCTCCTGTCGATCGGACACGATGGGCGGGGTATTTATATGTACGAATAATCGTTCATTTAACCGGACACGGGAATGGATTAATAGCCACTAGAATAATTAAAACAGGGGTGAAATTATGTAAAAGGACACTTGGCATAATTGATTACAAAATATTAAAACCTTGGGTTACACTCAGTCGACATCCTGGTGTAATTATTAAACAAAGTATTAAAATCTTGTTACAGTTTAAGTCCCCAATTAGTTGGAATATTTAACTTCGGGTATAAGAATAATTTGACGAGGACACTCGCACTTTATATTTATGACTGATGGACTGTTATGGACAAAAACCAGACGGACATATTAAATAATCCAGGACAAAGGACAATTAACCCATGGGCATAAAACTAAAATCAACACGTCAAACATCATGATTACGGAAGTTTAAATAAGCATAATTCTTTTATTTCATATTTAATTTCCTTTATTTTATATTTAATTGCACTTCTAATTATCGCACTTTTATTTATTGTTATTGCATTTAATTGCACTTTTAATTATCGTACTTTTTAATTATCGCAAGTTTATTTTATCGCACTTTTATTATTCGCAATTTCATTATCGTTATTTACTTTACGCTTTAATTTAAGTCTTGTATTTATTTTTAATATTTTACATTTGGTTTTAACTGCGACTAAAGTTTTAAAATCGACAAACCGGTCATTAAACGGTAAAAACCCCCCCTTTATAATAATAATATTACTTATATATATATTTGTATTTTTATAAAAGTAAACTAATATAGCGTTAAGCTTTGTTTAAAAAGATTCCCTGTGGAACGAACCGGACTTACTAAAAACTACACTATTGTACGATTAGGTACACTGCCTATAAGTGTTGTAGCAAGGTTTAAGTATATCCATTCTCTAAATAAATAAATATCTTGTGTAAAATTGTATCGTATTTAATAGTATTTCCTGCTAAAATTTAATAGTATTTTATATACACCTCGCGAAACATCAAACATGTATTTGAATAATACACTTGATTTATTATGAAATGGAGTTTATTGTGCTGAAGCAGTGATTAACGATTGTTAAGTCATTAACGAAGGATGTACATCATAGCATATTAGTGATATGAATTAACCAAGTAGTACATACTAGTTAAGATTCACACGTAATAGCTTTAGTACGAAAAGATTTATTATTGTTCCAAACCATATTTATATAAAGTATACATATATAATTCTTCAGGAAGAATGAGTCAATACATCTTAACTCATTATTACTAATATTCCTTGGTATCTATGGGCGTATAATGTCGATGTTTGAGGTACCGATTATGGTGTTGAGACGTGGGATGCTGATGTTGTTGTTGGTGAAGCTGATGCTGTTGGTAGTGATGCTGATGGTACTGGTGGTGCTGGATATGCTGTTGGTGCTGCTGCTGGTGCTCGTAGGTTTTGCACCATATTTTCTAAAGCCACTACTCGAGCGCAAAGCTCGTTGACTTCTTCTATTATTCCGGGATGATTGGCGGTTCGGACGAGTGGCTGAATAAAATCTAGAATTTTAGTTATTATATACTCGTGGTGGGATACCCTGGAAATGAGGGTGAAAATAGTGTTTCGAACGGGTTCGCCGGTAAGCGCTTCAGGTTCTTCACCAATAGGAGAATTTGGTGGGTGAAAAGGATCACCTTCTTCACTTCTCCATTGATTAAGTAGACTACGAACCCACCCCCAATTCATCCAGAAAAGATGATGACTAATTGGTTGGTTCATTCCGGTTACGCTGCCATTGGAGCTTGAGGAGGTCGAGGAATCAAGTGAGAAATCCATATTATCTGATCGGAATAAGGGTTTTTGTTATGAGATGAGTGTTGAATATTGAATGATATATTTGTATTCTTGATATACGTATATATAGCAAAAAAAAAGATTTCCGTAATTTACGGAGGAAATTTAGAAAAAGTGTTAGACAAAGTCTATTAAGATAGATATGATAAGATATAATAAGATATGATGTGTCTATACTCCAATAATAGCAGTATGACGTGTCTAGATTAAAAATGATAAGTATGTAATCAGATAAACTTTCGATTAAAGACTTTCAATTCGTAATGGCCTATTCAGGTCTAGGGGCTTAAGCTATAGGATCCTTTAAATCGGTAATCCAAACCCTTCCATCCTAGAGTTTCGTAGACGCCATCTGTAGTGACCCGAACTTTTCCATGTTTATATATATTAATTGAGATTGATATTTACATGATTAAATGTTTCCAACATGTTAAGCAATCAAACTTGTTAAGACTTGATTAATTGAAATAGGTTTCATATAGACAATTGACCACCCAAGTTGACCGGTGATTCACGAACGTTAAAACTTGTAAAAACTATATGATGACATATATATGGTTATATATATAGTTAACATTATATTATGATAATTAAACATATCATTAAGTATATTAACAATGAACTACATATGTAAAAACAAGACTACTAACTTAATGATTTTGAAACGAGACATATATGTAACGATTATCGTTGTAACGACATTTAATGTATATATATCATATTAAGAGATATTCGTACATCATAATATCATGATAATATAATAATTTAAAATCTCTTTTGATATTATAAACATTGGGTTAACAACATTTAACAAGATCGTTAACCTAAAGGTTTCAAAACAACATTTACATGTAACGACTAACGATGACTTAACGACTCAGTTAAAATGTATATACATGTAGTGTTTTAATATGTATTTATACACTTTTGAAAGACTTCAATACACTTATCAAAATACTTCTACTTAACAAAAATGCTTACAATTACATCCTCGTTCAGTTTCATCAACAATTCTACTCGTATGCACCCGTATTCGTACTCGTACAATACACAGCTTTTAGATGTATGTACTATTGGTATATACACTCCAATGATCAGCTCTTAGCAGCCCATGTGAGTCACCTAACACATGTGGGAACCATCATTTGGCAACTAGCATGAAATATCTCTTAAAATTACAAAAATATGAGTAATCATTCATGACTTATTTACATGAAAACAAAATTACATATCCTTTATATCTAATCCATACACCAACGACTAAAAACACCTACAAACACTTTCATTCTTCAATTTTCTTCATCTAATTGATCTCTCTCAAGTTCTATCTTCAAGTTCTAAGTGTTCTTCATAAATTCCAAAAGTTCTAGTTTCATAAAATCAAGAATACTTTCAAGTTTGCTAGCTCACTTCCAATCTTGTAAGGTGATCATCCAACCTCAAGAAATCTTTGTTTCTTACAGTAGGTTATCATTCTAATACAAGGTAATAATCATATTCAAACTTTAGTTCAATTTCTATAACTATAACAATCTTATTTCAAGTGATGATCTTACTTGAACTTGTTTTCGTGTCATGATTCTGCTTCAAGAACTTCGAGCCATCCAAGGATCCATTGAAGCTAGATCCATTTTTCTCTTTTCCAGTAGGTTTATCCAAGGAAATTAAGGTAGTAATGATGTTCATAACATCATTCGATTCATACATATAAAGCTATCTTATTCGAAGGTTTAAACTTGTAATCACTAGAACATAGTTTAGTTAATTCTAAACTTGTTCGCAAACAAAAGTTAATCCTTCTAACTTGACTTTTAAAATCAACTAAACACATGTTCTATATCTATATGATATGCTAACTTAATGATTTAAAACCTGGAAACACGAAAAACACCGTAAAACCGGATTTACGCCGTCGTAGTAACACCGCGGGCTGTTTTGGGTTAGTTAATTAAAAAATATGATAAAATTTGATTTAAAAGTTGTTATTCTGAGAAAATGATTTTTATTATGAACATGAAACTATATCTAAAAATTATGGTTAAACTCAAAGTGGAAGTATGTTTTCTAAAATGGTCATCTAGACGTTGTTCTTTCGACTGAAATGACTACCTTTACAAAAACGACTTGTAACTTATTTTTCCGACTATAAACCTATACTTTTTCTGTTTAGATTCATAAAATAGAGTTCAATATGAAACCATAGCAATTTGATTCACTCAAAACGGATTTAAAATGAAGAAGTTATGGGTAAAACAAGATTGGATAATTTTTCTCATTTTAGCTACGTGAAAATTGGTAACAAATCTATTCCAACCATAACTTAATCAACTTGTATTGTATATTATATAATCTTGAGATACCATAGACACGTATACAATGTTTCGACCTATCATGTCGACACATCTATATATATTTCGGAACAACCATAGACACTCTATATGTGAATGTTGGAGTTAGCTATACAGGGTTGAGGTTGATTCCAAAATATATATAGTTTGAGTTGTGATCAATACTGAGATACGTATACACTGGGTCGTGGATTGATTCAAGATAATATTTATCGATTTATTTCTGTACATCTAACTGTGGACAACTAGTTGTAGGTTACTAACGAGGACAGCTGACTTAATAAACTTAAAACATCAAAATATATTAAAAGTGTTGTAAATATATTTTGAACATACTTTGATATATATGTATATATTGTTATAGGTTCGTGAATCAACCAGTGGCCAAGTCTTACTTCCCGACGAAGTAAAAAATCTGTGAAAGTGAGTTATAGTCCCACTTTTAAAATCTAATATTTTTGGGATGAGAATACATGCAAGTTTTATAAATGATTTACAAAATAGACACAAGTACGTGAAACTACATTCTATGGTTGAATTATCAAAATCGAATATGCCCCTTTTTATTAAGTCTGATAATCTAAGAATTAGGGAACAGACACCCTAATTGACGCGAATCCTAAAGATAGATCTATTGGGCCTAACAAACCCCATCCAAAGTACCGGATGCTTTAGTACTTCGAAATTTATATCATATCCGAAGGGTGTCCCGGAATGATGGGGATATTCTTATATATGCATCTTGTTAATGTCGGTTACCAGGTGTTCACCATATGAATGATTTTTATCTCTATGTATGGGATGTGTATTGAAATATGAAATATTGTGGTCTATTGTTACGATTTGATATATATAGGTTAAACCTATAACTCACCAACATTTTTGTTGACGTTTAAAGCATGTTTATTCTCAGGTGAATATTAAGAGCTTCCGTTGTTTCATACTAAAATAAGGACAAGATTTGGAGTCCATGTTTGTATGATATTGTGTAAAACTGCATTCAAGAAACTGATTTCGATGTAACATATTTGTATTGTAAACCATTATGTAATGGTCATGTGTAAACAGGATATTTTAGATTATCATTATTTGATAATCTACGTAAAGCTTTTTAAACCTTTATTTATGAAATAAAGGTTATGGTTTGTTTTAAAAATGAATGCAGTCTTTGAAAAACGTCTCATATAGAGGTCAAAACCTCGCAACGAAATCAATTAATATGGAACGTTTTTAATCAATAAGAACGGGACATTTCAGTTGGTATCCGAGCGTTGGTCTTAGAGAACCAGAAAATTTGCATTAGTGTGTCTTATCGAGTTTGTTAGGATGCATTAGTGAGTCTGGACTTCGACCGTATTTTCTTTAAAAATGATTGCTTAACATTTTTGTTGGAAACTATGTATTTTTACCATATGAATATTATGTGATATATTAATCTCTTAACGTGTTTGATATTATGTGATAGATGTCTACCTCTAGAACAAGTCCCATTGACTCACCTAATAATAATGAAGAGTCAAATGTAAATTGGAATGATTCGTGGACTGATTCACAAGTTCCCGAAGAGGAACCGGAAGAAGAATCGGAACCGGAAGAAGAATCAGAACCGGAAGAAGAATCGGAACAGGAAGAAGAAATAGAACCGGTGGGGGAAATAATAAAACGGTTAAGTAAAAGAGAATCCTCAACCAACCGACCAAGGTTAATTATGGTCAATGGTGTTTCCACCAAGGAAGCAAAATATTGGGAGGATTACCAATTCTCCGATGAATCGGATTCCGACGAGAATTCCGATGATGTTATAGAAATTACCCCAACTGAATTTAAAAAGGCAAAAGAAAATAATAAGGGAAAGGGCATAAAAATAGAGAAATCTAATTCCAACCCCGATGAACTTTATATGTATCGTCAACCCCCGAAGTCCTTAAGTTGTAACAATGACCCGGGAACCTCTAAACCACCAGGTTTTTCTAAATCAATGTGGACAACGACGGCTCGTATTAGGGGAACATCATATATCCCTAGAAACTTGGCAAAACGAACCAAAACCGAACAAGAAGAAACGAGCGAGTCGGAATAAGATAGTTATATTCGTGTGGTGTAATATATGTAATATAGTGTGCTTATGCTTTATGATATATGTAAAAATTGCTTGTATTAATAAGTATTTTTTTTATGAATCTAACTCTTGTCTATTTTACAGTATAAAAACACAAAATGGATAGACAACCCAATATTTTAAGAGACCTACCCGGAGACATGATTGATGAAATCTTGTCTAGAGTCGGTCAGAATTCCTCGGCACAACTATTTAAGGCGAGATCAGTTTGTAAGACATTCGAAGAACGTTCCAAGAATGCCTTGGTTTATAAAAGGCTTTCGTTCAGAAGATGGGGGATATCACATTGGGAAATCCATAAGTTACGATGTGTTTACTTTGACGCATATATTGCGGGGAACCCAAATGCTATTTTACGCAACGGGTTAAGAAATTATTTTGACTCAGTATATCCGAATATAGGACTTCGTGATTTAGAAAAAGCGGCTAACATGCAACATAAAGAAGCATGTTATGCTTACGGGTTAGTAATGTTCGCTTCTCACCAAAGTGAGAACAAGAACATCGAGCTCAACTATTAAACAAAACGTTCCCACAAGTAACGGAGTCGGTAATTGGGATAAGAAATGAGGTTTTTAGGTTATTACGAGACTGTTGGTCATTACCTAACCCTCGTCCCTTTGGCGACGTTACAACACACTGTCTTATCAACGGCCATAACGGTTATGTTCCACAAGACCAAGGATGGGAAGTAGTCCTAGTAAAACCAGAATGCATGACTTGTTTCTGGACGTATGAATTACGTGTCTTTATTGCCTTTGCTGAACGACTTGTGTACTAGCTAGAATTATCTTCACAACCATCTTGTATCAAATTTATTGTGTGCTATATTTCATGCTATATGTAAAATAAGCGGTATTGTAAGTTTGTAAAATATTGTATAAAAGTTTGAACGTGAAATATTATTACAATCAGTTTTTCATATAGAATTGTAGTAGTTGAATTGTATATTAGCTACTAAGTATGAACTTAACGGGTAGGTACTACCCGAATTTAAACTTATAAAATGCTAATATGAAGAAAAAGCTTTTATAAATGAGTTCATATTATGCTACGAAATACTATTAACTACTCTTAATATTCTGTATGATTAACTTGTTCCATTTGACTATTTTGAAGGAAATGGCACCGACTACTCGACACACCGTGAATATGAATGAAGAGGAATTCCGTACTTTTCTAGCTTCAAACATAGCCGCGGTACAGGCTGCGCTACATACCAATAATAACCTTGGATCTGGCAGTACAGGAAATCGTGTAGGATGCACCTACAAAGAATTCACTGCCTGCAAACCTTTGGAATTTGATGGAACCGAAGGACCGATCGGATTGAAACGGTGGACCGAGAAGGTCGAATCGGTGTTTGCCATAAGTAAGTGTACTGAAGAGGACAAAGTGAAGTACGCTACGCATACCTTCACAGGTTCTGCGTTAACATGGTGGAATACCTATCTAGAGCAAGTGGGACAAGATGATGCGTACGCACTACCGTGGTCAGCATTCAAGCACTTGATGAACGAGAAGTACCGTCCCAGAACCGAGGTCAATAAGCTCAAGACAGAACTTAGAGGGTTACGAACCCAAGGATTTGATATTACCACGTACGAAAGACGATTCACAGAATTGTGCCTATTGTGTCCGGGAGCATTCGAAGATGAGGAAGAGAAGATCGACGCGTTTGTGAAAGGATTACCGGAAAGATTCCAAGAAGATATAAGTTCACACGAGCCCGCCTCCATACAACAGGCATGTAGAATGGCTCACAACCTCGTAAACCAGATTGAAGAAAGAATTAAAGAACAGACTGCTGAAGAGGCCAATGTGAAGCAAGTCAAAAGAAAGTGGGAGGAAAACGGTGATAAGAATCACCAATACAACAACAACATCAATTACAACAATAATCGCAACAATTATCCCAACAATCGCAACATCAATCACAACTACAACAAACGGCCCAACAACAACAACAACAACAACAACAACAACAACAATCATCCCAACAACAATAATAACCGCAACAACAACAACAATCAGAAGCAGCTATGCCAAAGGTGTGAAAAGAATCACTCGGGGTTCTGCACCAAATTTTGCAACAAGTGTAAAAGAAATGGTCATAGCGCGGCGAAGTGTGAGGTCTACGGACCAGGGGTTAATAGAACGAAAGGAACAAATGGTGTCGGAACGAGTAATGGCGGAGCAAGTAGTGTCGGAGCAAGTTATGCCAATGTAGTTTGTTATAAATGTGGAAAACCGGGCCACATTATTAGAAATTGCCCGAACCAGGAGAACACGAATGGACAAGGCCGTGGAAGAGTTTTCAATATTAATGCGGCAGAGGCACAGGAAGACCCGGAGCTTGTTACGGGTACGTTTCTTATTGACAATAAATCTGCTTACGTTTTATTTGATTCGGGTGCGGATAGAAGCTATATGAGTAGAGATTTTTGTGCTAAATTAAGTTGTCCATTGACGCCTTTGGATAGTAAATTTTTACTCGAATTAGCAAATGGTAAATTAATTTCAGCAGATAATATATGTCGGAATCGAGAAATTAAACTGGTTAGCGAAACATTTAAGATTGATTTGATACCAGTAGAGTTAGGGAGTTTTGATGTGATAATCGGTATGGACTGGTTGAAAGAAGTGAAAGCGGAGATCGTTTGTTACAAAAATGCAATTCGCATTATACGAGAAAAAGGAAAACCCTTAATGGTGTACGGAGAAAAGGGCAACACGAAGCTACATCTTATTAGTAATTTGAAGGCACAAAAACTAATAAGAAAAGGTTGCTATGCTGTTCTAGCACACGTCGAGAAAGTACAAACTGAAGAAAAGAGCATCAATGATGTTCCCATTGCAAAAGAATTTCCTGATGTATTTCCGAAAGAATTACCGGGATTACCCCCACATCGATCCGTTGAATTTCAAATAGATCTTGTATCAGGAGCTGCACCAATAGCTCGTGCTCCTTACAGACTCGCACCCAGCGAGATGAAAGAACTGCAAAGCCAATTACAAGAACTTTTAGAGCGTGGTTTCATTCGACCAAGCACATCACCGTGGGGAGCTCCTGTTTTGTTTGTCAAGAAGAAAGATGGTACATTCAGGTTGTGTATCGACTACCGAGAGTTGAACAAACTTACCATCAAGAACCGCTACCCACTACCGAGAATCGATGACTTATTTGATCAACTACAAGGCTCGTCTGTTTATTCAAAGATTGACTTACGTTCCGGGTATCATCAAATGCGGGTGAAAGAAGATGATATTCCAAAGACTGCTTTCAGAACACGTTACGGTCATTACGAGTTTATGGTTATGCCGTTTGGTTTAACTAATGCACCAGCTGTGTTCATGGACCTTATGAACCGAGTGTGTGGACCATACCTTGACAAGTTTGTCATTGTTTTCATTGATGACATACTTATTTACTCAAAGAATGACCAAGAACACGGTGAACATTTGAGAAAGGTGTTAGAAGTATTGAGGAAGGAAGAATTGTACGCTGAGTTTTCAAAGTGTGCATTTTGGTTGGAAGAAGTTCAATTCCTCGGTCACATAGTGAACAAAGAAGGTATTAAGGTGGATCCGGCAAAGATAGAAACTGTTGAAAAGTGGGAAACCCCGAAAACTCCGAAACACATACGCCAGTTTTTAGGACTAGCTGGTTACTACAGAAGGTTCATCCAAGACTTTTCCAGAATAGCAAAACCCTTGACTGCATTAACGCATAAAGGGAAGAAATTTGAATGGAATGATGAACAAGAGAAAGCGTTTCAGTTATTGAAGAAAAAGCTAACTACGGCACCTGTATTGTCATTGCCTGAAGGGAATGATGATTTTGTGATTTATTGTGATGCATCAAAGCAAGGTCTCGGTTGTGTATTAATGCAACGAACGAAGGTGATTGCTTATGCGTCTAGACAATTGAAGATTCACGAACAAAATTATACGACGCATGATTTGGAATTAGGCGCGGTTGTTTTTGCATTAAAGACTTGGAGGCACTACTTATATGGGGTCAAAAGTATTATATATACCGACCACAAAAGTCTTCAACACATATTTAATCAGAAACAACTGAATATGAGGCAGCGTAGGTGGATTGAATTATTGAATGATTACGACTTTGAGATTCGTTACCACCCGGGGAAGGCAAATGTGGTAGCCGATGCCTTGAGCAGGAAGGACAGAGAACCCATTCGAGTAAAATCTATGAATATAATGATTCATAATAACCATACTACTCAAATAAAGGAGGCGCAACAAGGAGTTTTAAAAGAGGGAAATTTAAAGGATGAAATACCCAAAGGATCGGAGAAGCATCTTAATATTCGGGAAGACGGAACCCGGTATAGGGCTGAAAGGATTTGGGTACCAAAATTTGGAGATATGAGAGAAATGGTACTTAGAGAAGCTCATAAAACCAGATACTCAATACATCCTGGAACGGGGAAGATGTACAAGGATCTCAAGAAACATTTTTGGTGGCCGGGTATGAAAGCCGATGTTTCTAAATACGTGGGAGAATGTTTGACGTGTTCTAAGGTCAAAGCTGAGCATCAGAAACCATCAGGTCTACTTCAACAACCCGAAATCCCGGAATGGAAATGGGAAAACATTACCATGGATTTCATCACTAAATTGCCAAGGACTGCAAGTGGTTTTGATACTATTTGGGTAATAGTTGATCGTCTCACCAAATCAGCACACTTCCTGCCAATAAGAGAAGATGACAAGATGGAGAAGTTAGCACGACTGTATTTGAAGGAAGTTGTCTCCAGACATGGAATACCAATCTCTATTATCTCTGATAGGGATGGCAGATTTATTTCAAGATTCTGGCAGACATTACAGCAAGCATTAGGAACTCGTCTAGACATGAGTACTGCCTATCATCCACAAACTGATGGGCAGAGTGAAAGGACGATACAAACGCTTGAAGACATGCTACGAGCATGTGTTATTGATTTTGGAAACAGTTGGGATCGACATCTACCATTAGCAGAATTTTCCTACAACAACAGCTACCATTCAAGCATTGAGATGGCACCGTTTGAAGCACTTTATGGTAGAAAGTGCAGGTCTCCGATTTGTTGGAGTGAAGTGGGGGATAGACAGATTACGGGTCCGGAGATTATACAAGAAACTACCGAGAAGATCATCCAAATTCAACAACGGTTGAAAACCGCCCAAAGTCGACAAAAGAGCTACGCTGACATTAAAAGAAAAGATATAGAATTTGAAATTGGAGAGATGGTCATGCTTAAAGTTGCACCTTGGAAAGGCGTTGTTCGATTTGGTAAACGAGGGAAATTAAATCCAAGGTATATTGGACCATTCAAGATTATTGATCGTGTCGGACCAGTAGCTTACCGACTTGAGTTACCTCAACAACTCGCGGCTGTACATAACACTTTCCACGTCTCGAATTTGAAGAAATGTTTTGCTAAAGAAGATCTCACTATTCCGTTAGATGAAATCCAAATCAACGAAAAACTCCAATTCATCGAAGAACCCGTCGAAATAATGGATCGTGAGGTTAAAAGACTTAAGCAAAACAAGATACCAATTGTTAAGGTTCGATGGAATGCTCGTAGAGGACCCGAGTTCACCTGGGAGCGTGAAGATCAGATGAAGAAGAAATACCCGCATCTATTTCCAGAAGATTCGTCAACACCTTCAACAGCTTAAAATTTCGGGACGAAATTTATTTAACGGGTAGGTACTGTAGTGACCCGAACTTTTCCATGTTTATATATATTAATTGAGATTGATATTTACATGATTAAATGTTTCCAACATTTTAAGCAATCAAACTTGTTAAGACTTGATTAATTGAAATAGGTTTCATATAGACAATTGACCACCCAAGTTGACCGGTGATTCACGAACGTTAAAACTTGTAAAAACTATATGATGACATATATATGGTTATATATATAGTTAACATTATATTATGATAATTAAACATATCATTAAGTATATTAACAATGAACTACATATGTAAAAACAAGACTACTAACTTAATGATTTTGAAACGAGACATATATGTAACGATTATCGTTGTAACGACATTTAATGTATATATATCATATTAAGAGATATTCGTACATCATAATATCATGATAATATAATAATTTAAAATCTCTTTTTATATTATAAACATTGGGTTAACAACATTTAACAAGATCGTTAACCTAAAGGTTTCAAAACAACATTTACATGTAACGACTAACGATGACTTAACGACTCAGTTAAAATGTATATACATGTAGTGTTTTAATATGTATTTATACACTTTTGAAAGACTTCAATACACTTATCAAAATACTTCTACTTAACAAAAATGCTTACAATTACATCCTCGTTCAGTTTCATCAACAATTCTACTCGTATGCACCCGTATTCGTACTCGTACAATACACAGCTTTTAGATGTATGTACTATTGGTATATACACTCCAATGATCAGCTCTTAGCAGCCCATGTGAGTCACCTAACATATGTGGGAACCATCATTTGGCAACTAGCATGAAATATCTCATAAAATTACAAAAATATGAGTAATCATTCATGACTTATTTACATGAAAACAAAATTACATATCCTTTATATCTAATCCATACACCAACGACCAAAAACACCTACAAACACTTTCATTCTTCAATTTTCTTCATCTAATTGATCTCTCTCAAGTTCTATCTTCAAGTTCTAAGTGTTCTTCATAAATTCCAAAAGTTCTAGTTTCATAAAATCAAGAATACTTTCAAGTTTGCTAGCTCACTTCCAATCTTGTAAGGTGATCATCCAACCTCAAGAAATCTTTGTTTCTTACAGTAGGTTATCATTCTAATACAAGGTAATAATCATATTCAAACTTTGGTTCAATTTCTATAACTATAACAATCTTATTTCAAGTGATGATCTTACTTGAACTTGTTTTCGTGTCATGATTCTGCTTCAAGAACTTCGAGCCATCCAAGGATCCATTGAAGCTAGATCCATTTTTCTCTTTTCCAGTAGGTTTATCCAAGGAAATTAAGGTAGTAATGATGTTCATAACATCATTCGATTCATACATATAAAGCTATCTTATTCGAAGGTTTAAACTTGTAATCACTAGAACATAGTTTAGTTAATTCTAAACTTGTTCGCAAACAAAAGTTAATCCTTCTAACTTGACTTTTAAAATCAACTAAACACATGTTCTATATCTATATGATATGCTAACTTAATGATTTAAAACCTGGAAACACGAAAAACACCGTAAAACCGGATTTACGCCGTCGTAGTAACACCGCGGGCTGTTTTGGGTTAGTTAATTAAAAAAATATGATAAACTTTGATTTAAAAGTTGTTATTCTGAGAAAATGATTTTTATTATGAACATGAAACTATATCCAAAAATTATGGTTAAACTCAAAGTGGAAGTATGTTTTCTAAAATGGTCATCTAGACGTCGTTCTTTCGACTGAAATGACTACCTTTACAAAAACGACTTGTAACTTATTTTTCTGACTATAAACCTATACTTTTTCTGTTTAGATTCATAAAATAGAGTTCAATATGAAACCATAGCAATTTGATTCACTCAAAACGGATTTAAAATGAAGAAGTTATGGGTAAAACAAGATTGGATAATTTTTCTCATTTTAGCTACGTGAAAATTGGTAACAAATCTATTCCAACCATAACTTAATCAACTTGTATTGTATATTATATAATCTTGAGATACCATAGACACGTATACAATGTTTCGACCTATCATGTCGACACATCTATATATATTTCGGAACAACCATAGACACTCTATATGTGAATGTTGGAGTTAGCTATACAGGGTTGAGGTTGATTCCAAAATATATATAGTTTGAGTTGTGATCAATACTGAGATACGTATACACTGGGTCGTGGATTGATTCAAGATAATATTTATCGATTTATTTCTGTACATCTAACTGTGGACAACTAGTTGTAGGTTACTAACGAGGACAGCTGACTTAATAAACTTAAAACATCAAAATATATTAAAAGTGCTGTAAATATATTTTGAACATACTTTGATATATATGTATATATTGTTATAGGTTCGTGAATCAACCAGTGGCCAAGTCTTACTTCCCGACGAAGTAAAAAATCTGTGAAAGTGAGTTATAGTCCCACTTTTAAAATCTAATATTTTTGGGATGAGAATACATGCAAGTTTTATAAATGATTTACAAAATAGACACAAGTACGTGAAACTACATTCTATGGTTGAATTATCAAAATCGAATATGCCCCTTTTTATTAAGTCTGGTAATCTAAGAATTAGGGAACAGACACCCTAATTGACGCGAATCCTAAAGATAGATCTATTGGGCCTAACAAACCCCATCCAAAGTACCGGATGCTTTAGTACTTCGAAATTTATATCATATCCGAAGGGTGTCCCGGAATGATGGGGATATTCTTATATATGCATCTTGTTAATGTCGGTTACCAGGTGTTCACCATATGAATGATTTTTATCTCTATGTATGGGATGTGTATTGAAATATGAAATCTTGTGGTCTATTGTTACGATTTGATATATATAGGTTAAACCTATAACTCACCAACATTTTTGTTGACGTTTAAAGCATGTTTATTCTCAGGTGAATATTAAGAGCTTCCGCTGTTGCATACTAAAATAAGGACAAGATTTGGAGTCCATGTTTGTATGATATTGTGTAAAACTGCATTCAAGAAACTGATTTCGATGTAACATATTTGTATTGTAAACCATTATGTAATGGTCATGTGTAAACAGGATATTTTAGATTATCATTATTTGATAATCTACGTAAAGCTTTTTAAAATAAAGGTTATGGTTTGTTTTAAAAATGAATGCAGTCTTTGAAAAACGTCTCATATAGAGGTCAAAACCTCGCAACGAAATCAATTAATATGGAACGTTTTTAATCAATAAGAACGGGACATTTCAGTTGGTATCCGAGCGTTGGTCTTAGAGAACCAGAAAATTTGCATTAGTTTGTCTTATCGAGTTTGTTAGGATGCATTAGTGAGTCTGGACTTCGACCGTATTTTCTTTAAAAATGATTGCTTAACATTTTTGTTGGAAACTATGTATTTTTACCATATGAATATTATGTGATATATTAATCTCTTAACGTGTTTGATATTATGTGATAGATGTCTACCTCTAGAACAAGTCCCATTGACTCACCTAATAATAATGAAGAGTCAAATGTAAATTGGAATGATTCGTGGACTGATTCACAAGTTCCCGAAGAGGAACCGGAAAAAGAGTCGGAACCGGAAGAAGAATCAGAACCGGAAGAAGAATCGGAACCGGAAGAAGAAATAGAACCGGTGGGAGAAATAATAAAACGGTTAAGTAAAAGAGAATCCTCAACCAACCGACCAAGGTTAATTATGGTCAATGGTGTTTCCACCAAGGAAGCAAAATATTGGGAGGATTACCAATTCTCCGATGAATCGGATTCCGACGAGAATTCCGATGATGTTATAGAAATTACCCCAACTGAATTTAAAAAGGCAAAAGAAAATAATAAGGGAAAGGGCATAAAAATAGAGAAATCTAATTCCAACCCCGATGAACTTTATATGTATCGTCAACCCCCGAAGTCCTTAAGTTGTAACAATGACCCGGGAACCTCTAAACCACCAGGTTTTTCTAAACCAATGTGGACAACGACGGCTCGTATTAGGGGAACATCATATATCCCTAGAAACTTGGCAAAACGAACCAAAACCGAACAAGAAGAAACGAGCGAGTCGGAATAAGATAGTTATATTCGTGTGGTGTAATATATGTAATATAGTGTGCTTATGCTTTATGATATATGTAAAAATTGCTTGTATTAATAAGTATTTTTTTTATGAATCTAACTCTTGTCTATTTTACAGTATAAAAACACAAAATGGATAGACAACCCAATATTTTAAGAGACCTACCCGGAGACATGATTGATGAAATCTTGTCTAGAGTCGGTCAGAATTCCTCGGCACAACTATTTAAGGCGAGATCAGTTTGTAAGACATTCGAAGAACGTTCCAAGAATGCCTTGGTTTATAAAAGGCTTTCGTTCAGAAGATGGGGGATATCACATTGGGAAATCCATAAGTTACGATGTGTTTACTTTGACGCATATATTGCGGGGAACCCAAATGCTATTTTACGCAACGGGTTAAGAAATTATTTTGACTCAGTATATCCGAATATAGGACTTCGTGATTTAGAAAAAGCGGCTAACATGCAACATAAAGAAGCATGTTATGCTTACGGGTTAGTAATGTTCGCTTCTCACCAAAGTGAGAACAAGAACATCGGGCTACAACTATTAAACAAAACGTTCCCACAAGTAACGGAGTCGGTAATTGGGATAAGAAATGAGGTTTTTAGGTTATTACGAGACTGTTGGTCATTACATAACCCTCGTCCCTTTGACGACGTTACAACACGCTGTCTTATCAACGGCCATAACGGTTATGTTCCACAAGACCAAGGATGGGAAGTAGTCCTAGTAAAACCAGAATGCATGACTTGTTTCTGGACGTATGAATTACGTGTCTTTATTGCCTTTGCTGAACGACTTGTGTACTAGCTAGAATTATCTTCACAACCATCTTGTATCAAATTTATTGTGTGCTATATTTCATGCTATATGTAAAATAAGCGGTATTGTAAGTTTGTAAAATATTGTATAAAAGTTTGAACGTGAAATATTATTACAATCAGTTTTTCATATAGAATTGTAGTAGTTGAATTGTATATTAGCTACTAAGTATGAACTTAACGGGTAGGTACTACCCGAATTTAAACTTATAAAATGCTAATATGAAGAAAAAGCTTTTATAAATGAGTTCATATTATGCTACGAAATACTATTAACTACTCTTAATATTCTGTATGATTAACTTGTTCCATTTGACTATTTTGAAGGAAATGGCACCGACTACTCGACACACCGTGAATATGAATGAAGAGGAATTCCGTACTTTTCTAGCTTCAAACATAACCGCGGTACAGGCTGCGCTACATACCAACAATAACCTTGGATCTGGCAGTACAGGAAATCGTGTAGGATGCACCTACAAAGAATTCACTGCCTGCAAACCTTTGGAATTTGATGGAACCGAAGGACCGATCGGATTGAAACGGTGGACCGAGAAGGTCGAATCGGTGTTTGCCATAAGTAAGTGTACTGAAGAGGACAAAGTGAAGTACGCTACGCATACCTTCACAGGTTCTGCGTTAACATGGTGGAATACCTATCTAGAGCAAGTGGGACAAGATGATGCGTACGCACTACCGTGGTCAGCATTCAAGCACTTGATGAACGAGAAGTACCGTCCCAGAACCGAGGTCAATAAGCTCAAGACAGAACTTAGAGGGTTACGAACCCAAGGATTTGATATTACCACGTACGAAAGACGATTCACAGAATTGTGCCTATTGTGTCCGGGAGCATTCGAAGATGAGGAAGAGAAGATCGACGCGTTTGTGAAAGGATTACCGGAAAGAATCCAAGAAGATATAAGTTCACACGAGCCCGCCTCCATACAACAGGCATGTAGAATGGCTCACAAACTCGTAAACCAGATTGAAGAAAGAATTAAAGAACAGACTGCTGAAGAGGCCAATGTGAAGCAAGTCAAAAGAAAGTGGGAGGAAAACGGTGATAAGAATCACCAATACAACAACAACATCAATTACAACAATAATCGCAACAATTATCCCAACAATCGCAACATCAATCGCAACTACAACAAACGGCCCAACAACAACAACAACAACAACAACAACAACAACAACTACAACAATCATCCCAACAACAATAATAACCGCAACAACAACAACAATCAGAAGCAGCTATGCCAAAGGTGTGAAAAGAATCACTCGGGGTTCTGCACCAAATTTTGCAACAAGTGTAAAAGAAATGGTCATAGCGCGGCGAAGTGTGAGGTCTACGGACCAGGGGTTAATAGAACGAAAGGAACAAATGGTGTCGGAACGAGTAATGGCGGAGCAAGTAGTGTCGGAGCAAGTTATGCCAATGTAGTTTGTTATAAATGTGGAAAACCGGGCCACATTATTAGAAATTGCCCGAACCAGGAGAACACGAATGGACAAGGCCGTGGAAGAGTTTTCAATATTAATGCGGCAGAGGCACAGGAAGACCCGGAGCTTGTTACGGGTACGTTTCTTATTGACAATAAATCTGCTTACGTTTTATTTGATTCGGGTGCGGATAGAAGCTATATGAGTAGAGATTTTTGTGCTAAATTAAGTTGTCCATTGACGCCTTTGGATAGTAAATTTTTACTCGAATTAGCAAATGGTAAATTAATTTCAGCAGATAATATATGTCGGAATCGAGAAATTAAACTGGTTAGCGAAACATTTAAGATTGATTTGATACCAGTAGAGTTAGGGAGTTTTGATGTGATAATCGGTATGGACTGGTTGAAAGAAGTGAAAGCGGAGATCGTTTGTTACAAAAATGCAATTCGCATTATACGAGAAAAAGGAAAACCCTTAATGGTGTACGGAGAAAAGGGCAACACGAAGCTACATCTTATTAGTAATTTGAAGGCACAAAAACTAATAAGAAAAGGTTGCTATGCTGTTCTAGCACACGTCGAGAAAGTACAAACTGAAGAAAAGAGCATCAATGATGTTCCCATTGCAAAAGAATTTCCTGATGTTTTTCCGAAAGAATTACCGGGATTACCCCCACATCGATCCGTTGAATTTCAAATAGATCTTGTACCAGGAGCTGCACCAATAGCTCGTGCTCCTTACAGACTCGCACCCAGCGAGATGAAAGAACTGCAAAGCCAATTACAATAACTTTTAGAGCGTGGTTTCATTCGACCAAGCACATCACCGTGGGGAGCTCCTGTTTTGTTTGTCAAGAAGAAAGATGGTACATTCAGGTTGTGTATCGACTACCGAGAGTTGAACAAACTTACCATCAAGAACCGCTACCCACTACCGAGAATCGATGACTTATTTGATCAACTACAAGGCTCGTCTGTTTATTCAAAGATTGACTTACGTTCCGGGTATCATCAAATGCGGGTGAAAGAAGATGATATTCCAAAGACTGCTTTCAGAACACGTTACGGTCATTACGAGTTTATGGTCATGCCGTTTGGTTTAACTAATGCACCAGCTGTGTTCATGGACCTTATGAACCGAGTGTGTGGACCATACCTTGACAAGTTTGTCATTGTTTTCATTGATGACATACTTATTTACTCAAAGAATGACCAAGAACACGGTGAACATTTGAGAAAGGTGTTAGAAGTATTGAGGAAGGAAGAATTGTACGCTAAGTTTTCAAAGTGTGCATTTTGGTTGGAAGAAGTTCAATTCCTCGGTCACATAGTGAACAAAGAAGGTATTAAGGTGGATCCGGCAAAGATAGAAACTGTTGAAAAGTGGGAAACCCCGAAAACTCCGAAACACATACGCCAGTTTTTAGGACTAGCTGGTTACTACAGAAGGTTCATCCAAGACTTTTCCAGAATAGCAAAACCCTTGACTGCATTAACGCATAAAGGGAAGAAATTTGAATGGAATGATGAACAAGAGAAAGCGTTTCAGTTATTGAAGAAAAATCTAACTACGGCACCTGTATTGTCATTGCCTGAAGGGAATGATGATTTTGTGATTTATTGTGATGCATCAAAGCAAGGTCTCGGTTGTGTATTAATGCAACGAACGAAGGTGATTGCTTATGCGTCTAGACAATTGAAGATTCACGAACAAAATTATACGACGCATGATTTGGAATTAGGCGCGGTTGTTTTTGTATTAAAGACTTGGAGGCACTACTTATATGGGGTCAAAAGTATTATATATACCGACCACAAAAGTCTTCAACACATATTTAATCAGAAACAACTGAATATGAGGCAGCGTAGGTGGATTGAATTATTGAATGATTACGACTTTGAGATTCGTTACCACCCGGGGAAGGCAAATGTGGTAGCCGATGCCTTGAGCAGGAAGGACAGAGAACCCATTCGAGTAAAATCTATGAATATAATGATTCATAATAACCTTACTACTCAAATAAAGGAGGCGCAACAAGGAGTTTTAAAAGAGGGAAATTTAAAGGATGAAATACCCAAAGGATCAGAGAAGCATCTTAATATTCGGGAAGACGGAACCCGGTATAGGGCTGAAAGGATTTGGGTACCAAAATTTGGAGATATGAGAGAAATGGTACTTAGAGAAGCTCATAAAACCAGATACTCAATACATCCTGGAACGGGGAAGATGTACAAGGATCTCAAGAAACATTTTTGGTGGCCGGGTATGAAAGCCGATGTTTCTAAATACGTGGGAGAATGTTTGACGTGTTCTAAGGTCAAAGCTGAGCATCAGAAACCATCAGGTCTACTTCAACAACCCGAAATCCCGGAATGGAAATGGGAAAACATTACCATGGATTTCATCACTAAATTGCCAAGGACTGCAAGTGGTTTTGATACTATTTGGGTAATAGTTGATCGTCTCACCAAATCAGCACACTTCCTGCCAATAAGAGAAGATGACAAGATGGAGAAGTTAGCACGACTGTATTTGAAGGAAGTCGTCTCCAGACATGGAATACCAATCTCTATTATCTCTTATAGGGATGGCAGATTTATTTCAAGATTCTGGCAGACATTACAGCAAGCATTAGGAACTCGTCTAGACATGAGTACTGCCAATCATCCACAAACTGATGGGCAGAGTGAAAGGACAATACAAACGCTTGAAGACATGCTACGAGCATGTGTTATTGATTTCGGAAACAGTTGGGATCGACATCTACCATTAGCAGAATTTTCCTACAACAACAGCTACCATTCAAGCATTGAGATGGCGCCGTTTGAAGCACTTTATGGTAGAAAGTGCAGGTCTCCGATTTGTTGGAGTGAAGTGGGGGATAGACAGATTACGGGTCCGGAGATTATACAAGAAACTACCGAGAAGATCATCCAAATTCAACAACGGTTGAAAACCGCCCAAAGTCGACAAAAGAGCTACGCTGACATTAAAAGAAAAGATATAGAATTTGAAATTGGAGAGATGGTCATGCTTAAAGTTGCACCTTGGAAAGGCGTTGTTCGATTTGGTAAACGAGGGAAATTAAATCCAAGGTATATTGGACCATTCAAGATTATTGATCGTGTCGGACCAGTAGCTTACCGACTTGAGTTACCTCAACAACTCGCGGCTGTACATAACACTTTCCACGTCTCGAATTTGAAGAAATGTTTTGCTAAAGAAGATCTCACTATTCCGTTAGATGAAATCCAAATCAACGAAAAACTCCAATTCATCGAAGAACCCGTCGAAATAATGGATCGTGAGGTTAAAAGACTTAAGCAAAACAAGATACCAATTGTTAAGGTTCGATGGAATGCTCGTAGAGGACCCGAGTTCACCTGGGAACGTGAAGATCAGATGAAGAAGAAATACCCGCATCTATTTCCAGAAGATTCGTCAACACCTTCAACAGCTTAAAATTTCGGGACGAAATTTATTTAACGGGTAGGTACTGTAGTGACCCGAACTTTTCCATGTTTATATATATTAATTGAGATTGATATTTACATGATTAAATGTTTCCAACATGTTAAGCAATCAAACTTGTTAAGACTTGATTAATTGAAATAGATTCATATAGACAATTGACCACCCAAGTTGACCGGTGATTCACGAACGTTAAAACTTGTAAAAACTATATGATGACATATATATGGTTATATATATAGTTAACATTATATTATGATAATTAAACATATCATTAAGTATATTAACAATGAACTACATATGTAAAAACAAGACTACTAACTTAATGATTTTGAAACGAGACATATATGTAACGATTATCGTTGTAACGACATTTAATGTATATATATCATATTAAGAGATATTCGTACATCATAATATCATGATAATATAATAATTTAAAATCTCTTTTTATATTATAAACATTGGGTTAACAACATTTAACAAGATCGTTAACCTAAAGGTTTCAAAACAACATTTACATGTAACGACTAACGATGACTTAACGACTCAGTTAAAATGTATATACATGTAGTGTTTTAATATGTATTTATACACTTTTGAAAGACTTCAATACACTTATCAAAATACTTCTACTTAACAAAAATGCTTACAATTACATCCTCGTTCAGTTTCATCAACAATTCTACTCGTATGCACCCGTATTCGTACTCGTACAATACACAGCTTTTAGATGTATGTACTATTGGTATATACACTCCAATGATCAGCTCTTAGCAGCCCATGTGAGTCACCTAACACATGTGGGAACCATCATTTGGCAACTAGCATGAAATATCTCATAAAATTACAAAAATATGAGTAATCATTCATGACTTATTTACATGAAAACAAAATTACATATCCTTTATATCTAATCCATACACCAACGACCAAAAACACCTACAAACACTTTCATTCTTCAATTTTCTTCATCTAATTGATCTCTCTCAAGTTCTATCTTCAAGTTCTAAGTGTTCTTCATAAATTCCAAAAGTTCTAGTTTCATAAAATCAAGAATACTTTCAAGTTTGCTAGCTCACTTCCAATCTTGTAAGGTGATCATCCAACCTCAAGAAATCTTTGTTTCTTACAGTAGGTTATCATTCTAATACAAGGTAATAATCATATTCAAACTTTGGTTCAATTTCTATAACTATAACAATCTTATTTCAAGTGATGATCTTACTTGAACTTGTTTTCGTGTCATGATTCTGCTTCAAGAACTTCGAGCCATCCAAGGATCCATTGAAGCTAGATCCATTTTTCTCTTTTCCAGTAGGTTTATCCAAGGAAATTAAGGTAGTAATGATGTTCATAACATCATTCGATTCATACATATAAAGCTATCTTATTCGAAGGTTTAAACTTGTAATCACTAGAACATAGTTTAGTTAATTCTAAACTTGTTCGCAAACAAAAGTTAATCCTTCTAACTTGACTTTTAAAATCAACTAAACACATGTTCTATATCTATATGATATGCTAACTTAATGATTTAAAACCTGGAAACACGAAAAACACCGTAAAACCGGATTTACGCCGTCGTAGTAACACCGCGGGCTGTTTTGGGTTAGTTAATTAAAAAATATGATAAACTTTGATTTAAAAGTTGTTATTCTGAGAAAATGATTTTTATTATGAACATGAAACTATATCCAAAAATTATGGTTAAACTCAAAGTGGAAGTATGTTTTCTAAAATGGTCATCTAGACGTCGTTCTTTCGACTGAAATGACTACCTTTACAAAAACGACTTGTAACTTATTTTTCCGACTATAAACCTATACTTTTTCTGTTTAGATTCATAAAATAGAGTTCAATATGAAACCATAGCAATTTGATTCACTCAAAACGGATTTAAAATGAAGAAGTTATGGGTAAAACAAGATTGGATAATTTTTCTCATTTTAGCTACGTGAAAATTGGTAACAAATCTATTCCAACCATAACTTAATCAACTTGTATTGTATATTATATAATCTTGAGATACCATAGACACGTATACAATGTTTTGACCTATCATGTCGACACATCTATATATATTTCGGAACAACCATAGACACTCTATATGTGAATGTTGGAGTTAGCTATACAGGGTTGAGGTTGATTCCAAAATATATATAGTTTGAGTTGTGATTAATACTGAGATACGTATACACTGGGTCGTGGATTGATTCAAGATAATATTTATCGATTTATTTCTGTACATCTAACTGTGGACAACTAGTTGTAGGTTACTAACGAGGACAGCTGACTTAATAAACTTAAAACATCAAAATATATTAAAAGTGTTGTAAATATATTTTGAACATACTTTGATATATATGTATATATTGTTATAGGTTCGTGAATCAACCAGTGGCCAAGTCTTACTTCCCGACGAAGTAAAAAATCTGTGAAAGTGAGTTATAGTCCCACTTTTAAAATCTAATATTTTTGGGATGAGAATACATGCAAGTTTTATAAATGATTTACAAAATAGACACAAGTACGTGAAACTACATTCTATGGTTGAATTATCAAAATCGAATATGCCCCTTTTTATTAAGTCTGGTAATCTAAGAATTAGGGAACAGACACCCTAATTGACGCGAATCCTAAAGATAGATCTATTGGGCCTAACAAACCCCATCCAAAGTACCGGATGCTTTAGTACTTCGAAATTTATATCATATCCGAAGGGTGTCCCGGAATGATGGGGATATTCTTATATATGCATCTTGTTAATGTTGGTTACCAGGTGTTCACCATATGAATGATTTTTATCTCTATGTATGGGATGTGTATTGAAATATGAAATCTTGTGGTCTATTGTTACGATTTGATATATATAGGTTAAACCTATAACTCACCAACATTTTTGTTGACGTTTAAAGCATGTTTATTCTCAGGTGAATATTAAGAGCTTCCGCTATTGCATACTAAAATAAGGACAAGATTTGGAGTCCATGTTTGTATGATATTGTGTAAAACTGCATTCAAGAAACTGATTTCGATGTAACATATTTGTATTGTAAACCATTATGTAATGGTCGTGTGTAAACAGGATATTTTAGATTATCATTATTTGATAATCTACGTAAAGCTTTTTAAACCTTTATTTATGAAATAAAGGTTATGGTTTGTTTTAAAAATGAATGCAGTCTTTGAAAAACGTCTCATATAGAGGTCAAAACCTCGCAACGAAATCAATTAATATGGAACGTTTTTAATCAATAAGAACGGGACATTTCACCATCCGTCAAGAAAATTCAATGATAAAAAATAACGAGAAATCAAAGATTTAAAAGTAATGAATATGAGTAGTGATGACATTATAATGTCTTTGAGATTCTCGATAACTCAATGACATTTTACGGTTCGCAAACCGATGTATAAAGGCATAAGGGCACATATATACGTAATATAACAGAGAGTTATATACGTTTAAGTATGAGTAGTAACAAACATAGAAATTTCAAAAATCATAGATAACATTTCATGTAATACATATGTAATACACAAAACCATGATAGATGACATAGGAATGTCAAGAATTTCAAAAATCATGAGTGACTTCCATTGGTTCCCTTAACCAACGTAGGTTTATAAAGATAACTCGAGTGAGTTATAGAATATTTTGAATCACAATGGGAATTTCCTCCCGGAGTTACAGAATAAGAGATATGTATATGTATAATGCAAGTAATAATATCTTAAAGCTATAGGTCAGGCTGTAGACTAGACTTTAATGCACCCTATTAATCTGGGTTATCCACATTAAGACTGCCTAGTTCCCTACAACCACCGCTCTGATACCAACTGTAACACCCCGTCAAAATCGACATTGACGCAGATGTTAACTCTGGTCCCAGTGCATGGCTTGACTTCTAAGTACATCAAAGTTCTACAGCGAAAGCATAATATATAAGTACCTGAGACAAAACATGCTTAAAAGTGTCAACCAAAAGGTTGGTGAGTTCATAGGTTTATCATAAACAATGATTTTGATAATAATGATAGATCACAAGATTTAGTTTAAAGTTGATTGATATAGAAATATCAATCTAAAAGTGTTGCTGCAGTTTGTAATATCGCTACTAAACAAAATTTACCATGTGACACCTTGTACTGTCAGTGTCGTGAAATCATTATTATGTAACCAAAGACCAACGGTCGAATGGTTAGAGACGTTACTCTTAATAGGCCTACTCACAATAATTAAGTTTGCATTTAAACATAGCAATTAATGATATTACGGTAGGGATTTAGCATGAATCAAAGCATGACAGCATAGTTAACAATTTAGTACTTGTGTCTAAGCGTAAAACAGTTATAAAGCAAGCATGTGTCTCACCCCAAAAGTTGTAAAACAGTTATGAAACAGTAAAAAGTGGGGCTATGAAGTTCACCTTAAATAGCAGTTGAAGATAATCCACAAAGAAAAGAAATGACGGAAGTAAGTAACGGAGATCTCAACCTAGAGATATAACGTTTAGTCATTTATGTTCTAACAGACAAAAAGTATGTTTATTAATATAAGGATTATATTAATAGTGACAATTTATAGTAAGAGTTTCTACTTTTAAAAAGTTTCCATTTAAAGCAGGTTTATAGTTTTAGAAAGTTTGGGTTATAATCCTCCACATTAAGATGTTGTACAACTTTGTCTAAACTTCGTTGCTATTAAGTAAGTCGGGATGACCAGATGTAACCGGGGGTCAGGAACTTTCAGTTGGACTATAAGTCTACAACCTTTCGTTTAATCCAAAACCTTATTCCCATTATGGCAACCTAGACATCATCCACTTTACGGTAAATAGCGGTGACTTCGTATAAGTGATACGTTATCTTTTGATCATAACCTTCACCCATTATGTGCGTATAGAAATACGACATGTTTATGTATTAATAATATGATATTAATAAGTTTATTGTTATCGTATTAATAATTCGATTATCTTTATTATTTATTTAAGTGTATATAAGTTTAGGTTTATTATTATATATATTATTGTATTTTATGAATTAATAAAGTATATGTATGTATAATAGGGAAAGGAATTATTTAGTTATTATAAGTATTATTTTGATATTTTATAATAATAGTAACAATATAATATTAATGTATTTATATGTATTTAATTAGTTTAGCCGAATTATATACATATACGATTTAATTTGTTGATTAATTCCATTAGTCACCTAAAAAATTATGATCATAATTTTTATAACTATAGTTAGGCATATGAATCAGTAGAAACATTTACGAAAATAATTTTTCCAAGTTTTTATATTTATTTCCATTTTTATTTGCATATGTTCTCTGTTTAGATTAAATCAAAATTAATTAGGTAATAAATATAAAATCGACCTAAATAAATAATTTTATATTTTTTACAGGTTCTATATTCTGTAAAAATGTTATAAAAATTATTAAATCAAATTTTATATCAAAATATTATTTATTTAATGTTTTCTAATTATTTAACCATTCTAATCAGCCTATAATTAAACAAATAGGAAAAACAATTTAAAATTAATTTTTATATTTTTTACAGTATCTAGTGATGCTACTAATCATATAAAAATTTTATAAAAATAGATTTAATACACATTTGTATTTATTTTGTATTTTCTTTATTATTTCTCTCGGTTTAGAATAATGCAAAAGTAAATTCTATTTAAATACTAATCGACCCATTTACTTAATTTTTATAATTTTAAATTGTTTATAAAAGTATAGTAATCTCAAAAAAAAATTATAATTATTTTTATTACTGTTTAATATTTTATTAAGAATTTTTCATAGTTTTTGTGTTTAATTAATAAGTAATTCGTAATTAAATATAAATAATATTCTAAAAATTCTAAAAATCATTTTTACATATTCCTTAAGAGTTCCAACTAATTTTTATACACTTCTTTCTGATCTTAATATTTTATATCATTTATATCTAGTTTATCTATATATATATATATATAGAGGTTTTGATTAAAATATAGAATATATATATATAAAATAGTAAATTAATTTTGATTTCAATTCTAATATTCTTTTTATGTTAATTTAAAGTTATGAAAATATTTTTTCCAGTTTTTAAGTACATATACTAATTTTTATTGATTTATAGTATATATATACTAACCGAAACAAAAATAAAAAAAATATATATATCAAAAAATATAAATTAATATTTCAAATTTAATAACTTATATGTGATTAATAGAATTTGTAAAAATTGTTTTTACTAATTTTAATGATTTATAACTATTTAATCCGATTTATATATTATGTTATGTAAATTGAAAGAAAAAAAATGAAATAAAACGAAGGAAAAGAAAGTACCTCAAATTTCTTCAAAATTTTGAGAGAAAGATATAGGGGTTGTGTGAAAAATATATGAGTTTTAGGTTAGTATTTATAGGTAAAAATGGTAGGTGAAAAAGAAAAAAAAAATAAAATAAAAATTTCAAGAATGCCAATTTTGACAAAAATGAAAAAAATGTGGAAAATATTTTTGATAAGATTGTTTTTGAAAAAAAATCAAGAAAAGTATTAGTCAAATTTCATGGGCTTGAATTGTATAAAAAAATCTTATCTTTTTAGCTACAAATATAAATATAAATACTAATTAAAATAACTTATCATTTAATTAATAATTATGTTACATGTAGTTTTATATATATAGTACTCATTAACATTAATATTAACTAAAGTTATTTTACATAATATATATAAACTTTAGTTAACAAAACGTGTCGACTAAAAATAAATATTTAATCAACGTCGAATTTAATTATATATTACGTATGGATAACAACCCTAAAGGCAAATTAGTCAATTCAAGTATGGAAATGTGAGGGTTGTTATAACACTCATGGCTAATGGATATGAACGAACAACAGAAGAAATTCAAATGTTAAAAGAAGAAGACAGATATCGATATAAATCATCGATAGAAGAACCACCGACATTAGAGTTAAAGCCACTTCCAAACTATTTGGAATACGCTTATTTACATGGTGAATCTGAATTACCTGTAATAATTATCGTCTTCTCTTACTGAAAATGAAAAATCTCAACTCATTTCTGTGCTAAAAGCTCATAAACCAGCTATTGCATGGAAGATTCATGATATTAAAGGAATAAGTCCTTCGTATTGCACACATAAAATCCTTATGGAAGAAGGTCATAAAACGTATGTGCAACACCAACGAAGACTAAATCCTAATATGCAAGATGTTGTTAAGAAAGAAATTATTAAACTGCTAGATGCAGGTATAATTTTTTCAATCTCTGATAGTCCATGGGTAAGCCCAGTTCAATGTGTACCTAAGAAGGGTGGCATGACTGTCATCACAAATGAAAAAAATGAGCTTATTCCTACAAGGACTGTAACAGGATGGAGAGTTTGTATTGATTATAGAAAATTAAATGACGCCACCAGAAAAGATCACTTTCCCTTACCTTTCATTGATCAAATGTTGGAAAGATTAGCCGAAAATAGTTACTATTGTTTTCTTGACGGTTTTTCCGGATATTTTCAAATTCTAATAGCACCCTAGGACCAAGAGAAAACCACATTCACGTGCTCTTATGGTACTTTTGCTTATAAACGCATGCCATTTGGACTTTGCAACGCCCCTGCAACCTTTCAAATGTGCATGCTGGTGATTTTTCACGACATGATAGAAGAATGCATGGAAGTTTTCATGGATGACTTTTCAGTCTTCGGTGATACTTTTGAAACATGTCTAGTTAATCTTGAACGAATGCTTATTAGATGCGAACAATCAAATGTAGTACTTAATTGGGAGAAATGCCATTTCATGGTTAAAGAAGACATCGTTCTTGGTCATAAAAGTTCAAAGGAAGGAATTGAAGTGGATAGAGCTAAAGTAGATGTAATTGCTAAACTTCCACATCCCACCAATGTTAGAGGAGTTAGGAGTTTTCTAGGGCATGCCGGTTTTTACCAACGTTTCATAAAAGATTTTTCTAAAATTGCCACTCCTATGAATAAACTCCTAGAAAAGGATGCTCCATTCATCTTTTCAGATGAATGCATCAAATCTTTTAATATTCTTAAAGAAAAACTCACTAATGCGCTGATCATGATAACTCTAAATTGGAATCTACCATTTGAACTCATGTGCGATGCAAGTGATTTTGCAATGGGAGCCGTTTTAGGAGAAAGGATTGAAAAATGATTTCAACCTATTTATTATGCTAGTAAGACGTTACAAGGAGCACAAACGAATTACAAAACTACTGAAAAAGAACTCCTTGCTATTGTCTTTGCTTTTGAAAAATTTCGTTCATATCTCGTTCTAGCTAAAACGGTGGTCTATACCGACCATTCTGCTCTTAGATACCTATTTTCAAAACAAGATGCCAAACCATGATTAATCCGTTGGATCTTACTCTTACAAGAGTTCGATATTGAAATCCGAGATAAAAAGGGAGCAGAAAATCTCGCCAATGATCATCTTTGTCGTCTTGAAAATCCTGAATTAGAAGTTCTAAATGAATCGGCCATACAAGATAACTTCCCTGATGAATATCTATTGAAGATAGATTATATTAAAATTCCATGGTTTGCAGACTATGCAAATTACTTAGTATGTGGATTCCTTGAAAAAGGGTTGTCGTACCAAAAACGAAAGAAATTATTTAGTGATATAAAACACTATTTCTGGGAAGATCCACATTTGTTTAAAATTTGTCCCGATGGAATAATACGTCGATGTGTATTCGGAGATGAAGCTAGTCAAATCTTAAATCATTGTCACACAGGACCAACAGGAGGGCATTATGGGCCTCAACTCACAGCAAGAAAAGTTTACGATGCTGGATTCTATTGGCCTACAATTTTCAAAGACGCACACCTACTTTGTAAATCCTGTGATGCTTGTCAAAGGGCCGGAAAAATAAGTCAACGTGATGAAATGCCACAAAATGTCATTCAAGTATGTGAAGCATTTGACGTTTGGGGTATTGTCTTTATGGGTCCATTTCCAAAATCTCATAATAATCTCTACATACTCATTGCTATTGATTATGTATCTAAATGGGTGGAAGCACAAGCTCTCTCAACTAACGATGCACGAGTTGTAGTCAACTTCTTAAAATGTCTTTTTGCAAGGTTTGGAACACCGAAAGCTTTAATAAGTGATCGGGGTACTCATTTTTGTAATAATCAACTTGAGAAAGTTCTCAAAAGATATGGAGTAACTCATAAAATCTCAACCGCTTATCATCCACAAACAAGTGGACAAGTTGAAAATACCAACCGAGCTTTAAAACGTATTCTAGAGAAAACCGTAGGATCAAATCCGAAGGAATGGTCCATGAAATTGGAGGATGCACTCTGGGGTTTTAGAACAGCCTACAAAACTTCAATTAGAACCACACCTTTTAGACTCGTTTACGAAAAAGCATGTCATCTTCCAGTAGAAATTGAACACAGAGCATTTTGGGCTTTGAAGACATGTAATCTTGATTTACATGAAGCCGGACGTCTACGGTTAATTCAACTAAACGAATTAGAAGAATTAAGACATGAAGCATACGAAAATTCGTTAATCTATAAAGAAAGAACGAAGAAATGGTATGACAAAAGAATCAGAAGTTCAAAAGAATTTAAAGAAGGAGACAGAGTTCTTGTTTTCAATTCACGATTCAAGCTATTCCCTGGAAAATTGAAATCAAGATGGTCTGGACCATTCATAGTCAAAAGAGTTTTCCCATACGGAACAGTAGAATTAATAAATTCAAATGGGATTGAATTTAAAGTTAATGGTCACAGAGTTAAACATTACATACATGATCCAATGGAAGTTGACAACGAAGTTAATCACAATTTCGATACCACAGCTAACTAAGTGTGGGAATATTCGAATCTTTTTAGGGTAATATGTATTTCTGTTAGAGTTAGATATTCTGTTTTCGTGTAGTTTCCAAGAATGGAATCCGAATGGTCTTTCCCTAGCAGACCCTAAAGAACTAGTCTTCTCCCTCCATTCTGAATTTTTATTTTTTTTAGGTTTTACGAGGTGAAGAATTCCTTTGATTTGAACCATGGTCTAATGCTACACGCTTTGATTACTAAACGTAATAATGACACACTCCCGAGTGACCTGGTGTCAGTAATAAGAGGCAGATGTGACGAAGTAAGAAAAGAACTCAGGAAAGATCATCATAATATACATTTTGGTAAAGGCAAATCAAAGTCCGCAACAAAAAGAAGAGCACGACACCTTGAAAGATGTTATAAATGCGGAAAATGGTCACACGAAGGTAAATGTTCAAATAATCAAACATATTCAAATACCGAATTTGTTACTCTATGCAAAGAAGGACCGTTTATATGTTTAGAAGAAAAGATATTGAAGAATCAAGGTTACACTTATGTAGCTATGGAAAACCAAATCACACGACTCTCTTATGAGTCGGCTAAAGCAGGTCTCTGAGAATTCTATCTCACAGGTAAGTATGTACAGTTTTTAATTTTTTTATTGCTTTTAACCTTTTGATAATAAACGCTGAATCGTTCGCTATAAAGTATCAAATTGGTATTCAATAAAATTAGGTATGCGAAACCTAAATTATTGATATCATACAAAAATTTATTACATCACTGCGAAATTTACCGTTTATTCTTAAGGTATAAATATCTTTAATCAATCAACCCAAAATATTTCAAAAATTCGTCAGGAGTAAAACTAGGTTATGGAACCGAAATTACTTTACCGAAAAGAGGGGCGTATATTTTTGATAATATTTGATTGATTAAAGTGGGATAAAAGACCAAAAAGATTTTTAATTTTATCTTTACCATATTTTTAATATATATATATATATATATATATATATATATATATATATATATATATAAATATTAAATTATTAATGTAAATTTTTAAAATAAATATATTTAAGTTTTTAAATATTTTAAAAATTAATATTTTTAATATAATTTTGTACAATTAATGTATAGAAATATTAATAATATTTATATGAATTTTTAATTTTATGCATTTTAAATTTAAGTTGGGTGTGAATTTAAAAACAAAAATTTACTTTATTTCACTAAGTTAAAAATATGATTTTTAAAATTCGTCGTGAGTTGAAGACTAGGTCGTTGAACCGAAATTGCTTTACCCAAGGGAGAGACGAGAAATTTTATTATCATTATTTTTAATCTTATTGAATTAAAGTATGCCAAAAACATTAAAAAACCCAAAAAAAAAATCTTTGCTTTTAAAACGACGCTTAAAAAGTGACAAATTTTAAAATTTTGTTGAGAGACGGACTAGGACAACGATCCGAAACGCCCTCACTCCTAAAAAGAAACAAAATTTTTAAAATTTAATTAATTATATGTTTTAATTAGTTAAAGGTTTTTATATAAAAAAAAATAAATAAATACACCCCATGCGATCGCATGGGGTTTGTACTAGAAAACCCTGCGATCGCATGGCCTTGAATATCTGGTCAGGAACATAAGTTCCAGCGAGCTCTCTGTACTCACACAACATACACACATACACGAACATACTCCAAAAACACCCCAAAAATCATCAATTTTTCACCAAATTCAACCATATATCTTGCTATAATCCGCTCTAATCATGAATTTGTTAAGAAGTTTTTCAAGAAAGGTAAAGATTTCACCCCTAAACTCTTTAAATTTTCAGTTTTAGTGTTCTTGAGCTAATTTTTACCTAATTTAATTTTGTTAATTTCTAGTGTAATTAGAGTTAAATTGTTAGTATATTATGCATGTATAACCTAGATTGATGCTATTTAACATGATTTGAAGCCAAAAACTTCAAAAATTTTAGAAATCTAGGGTTTGTGTTCTTGAGCAATTTGGGGCTTTTTGATATAAACAGGTTATGGCCGATTTTTGTCATGAATTATTAATAAATTAAGTAGTGTAACATGTTTAGGTAGCTAAATGATCCAAACTTTGATCCTAAACATGATTTTTGAGAATTAAAGTAGACTTTTTTGGTCTAAAATTCATGAACTTGATTAAATTGATGTAAATGCCATTTGAAACTTGTTTAATTGCTAGTAATGATTATTTTAACATGTTATTTGAGTAGAATGCTTATGAACTTTGTAAATATTTTCATATATGCTTATTTGAAAAAGTGTAGAATTGATAAAAATATGAAAATGAGTATAAGTTTAATATGGATTAAACATGTTATTGTAATTGTTTCAATTTGTTATTTTGCTAACACTAATGCATATTTGGATGCACAAATTTTGTGGTTAATGTGTTTTGCAGAGATATACCGATACTGATGATGCATCATCATCATCTAGGCAGCCTGCTCCGGAATCACAGCCAGAGATGCAATATCAAGAACCGGAGCAACAACAGGAACAACAACAACAACCTGATCAACATGTACCATACTATGATCCGCAACAAGAATATGTTAATGCCTACGTACAATTTTCGATTCATCCATTAATAGAACACCCAACGATTCAAGAAGAACAGTTGCATCCTAATTTGAGATTTGATCGAAGCTGGAGAGATTACCCGACATACCAAAGTAACAAATTTAAACTGGTAACAAAAAATGTAGAAGTGCCGAGGGTAATCGATTGGGAGCCTTTGGAAAGAGTCCAACTAGTTAACTCAGTTAGGCAGCATCTGATCCAAAGGTAAGGGAACTCTTCTTTTCCCGATTGGGAACGTTTATTCACCATTCATAGGCCTGTATATAAAGAGTGGTGTGTTGAGCTTATGAGTACTATTTCACTTAATGCGGATGTAGTTAGGTTAGACGATAGGAATTTTCTTAGATTTTTACTTGGCCGTAGGATGTATAGGAAGTCCATGCTGGACATGGCCAGGGCTTTACAGATTTACACTCCTGGTGAATTACTACTACCTGATTGTACAAATTTGATTTATCATGGTGAAAGGGTAGATAGGAATTTTGACGCGGACGCCGTCTGGAGGCGTATGTCAAATTATAATGTTTTTACGCTGGGAGGAAGACACTCCTATTTAGATATTAACAAAGCAGAGCTTCGTATTATATATAGATTTTTAGCTAATTCGATTACACAAAGAGGTAAAAACAAGGAGAAGATGACCTTACACGACTTATTTTACCTTAAGTGTATTCGAAACACTAGAAGCTTTGTTAATATCCCCTACTGTGTTGGTTTTTATCTGTCCAAAATGGTAGCAGGAATACAGGACGGGGGAATAATAGGAGGAGGTATTTTTGTTACTCTCATTGGAGAGTATTTGGGTGTAGATAGGGATCAAGGGGGTCCAATGATGGTGTGTAGGGAACAGGTTGATACTTTAGGATTGAAGGTCTATCAGGGTGCAAAGGTATTAAAGAGCAGACGCAATCAGGCAGTATCATATGATGGTCGTCATCCACAGGTAGAGAGAGGTTCAGATGAGGAAATGGAGGAAGCGGATGACATTAGGGATGTCATTAGGGAGGCTGTTACTGACGTTTATCAGTGCATAGATGAGGTAGAAATGACAAACGAGGCTAGATTTAGTCAGTTCGAGCAGTGGCACGCCGAGAATGTGTACAAGCATTCCAAGCAATGTCAGCATGATAGATGGCACTATCATCAGCATCAGATCATGAGCCAGCTATCACCTCAGGTACCACATAACTACGTACCGACCCGACCTGCTTACTATCCTCCGCACCAGCCCGATATGCGACCACCATTTACTCTTTACGACCCTAATCAGGCCTATCAGTACACCTATAACCAACCATGGAACCCGCCCGACGGTATGAACTGGAACCCCTATCCAGATTGATACAGTTCCCGTTGGTGATTTTTATTTTTTATTATTTTTATTTACTTATGTTTAAAACATATAATATTGTGATACTTTAATGTAAGTTTTAATTTTTTTTTTATGATGTTCTAATATTTCATATTTGATTTGAAAGTGGGATGTTAAGTCCCATTTCAAATTACCATGCATGTTATTATTTGTATGTATGTATTTTTTCAATTGTACACAACAGGGTAAAACAGCGCATTTTCAAAGACTGGCATTAAGTTCAGCAAAAGCTACTAATTTTGACGACAAAACAAAAAACAAATGTGATGTAACCACAAGACGGAATGAACAAATGATGCGCACCATTTATCATTCAACAAACAAACGCCAATATGTTTGGAAACTTTGGTAAAATTTAATCATTTTTCTACGCTAATCACCCTCAATAATTTAAATTATTACTGATTTCTTGCAAATGAGGGCATTATATGATCTTAAGTGTGGGAAGGGGTTAAATTCTTTAGGATTTTTAAAATTTTAAATTTAAACACTTGGTTACCATTAAAAATACTAGTAACGCAGTAGTTGTATTAGAATCTAGTGCTCTCTGATAATAAAGAGCAGCCCTAGTCTTATATACTGACTACCCAATTCTAGTAAAAATTTTCAAAATTTTCAATTAAATGAACTCAAAATCATGTTTATACATATTTATGAACGATAAAACTAGGTGTTAACACCGAAATTATTGTTACCTCATAAAGGACATAAATTGAGAAACAACCCAAAATGTTAGAATTCATTTAAAATGGAATAGAGGAAAATAAAAAGGCAAAGAAAGGAAAATAAAAGCCAAGTGTGGGAAAAATTTACCAAGTTATTTAGAACATATGACACATATTTTTGTACAAATAATTGAAGATACTTTTGTTTTGGACGATATTTATCAGTTTTACCCAGTTTATTGTAATATAAAAGGAAGTAAAGTCTTCCGAGAGAAAAATACATGCGCTTCTTGATTTAGGTCAGGAATTTGTCGTCCAGACCAGTTGTAGAGTCTACGAAAAACCTTGAAAATTTTTCTCGAAAATCAGCTGGAAATCCACGGACCTCAGCATCAAACAGGGTCACCAAGTGGTAAGATTTATCCTAACCGTGAGAGGATCTGTCTCGTATAATGGGGGGCACCGTGCAAATTAGCTTATAAGACTAATGAATCAGATCCCCAGAAAGGATAATTTCCTTAAAGATCAAAAATCAGCTTTTAAGACTGATATTACTCAATCCTTGAGATTGACCTTAAAGATTGAGAATTCAAACTCATGGAATTCGATGATATCTAAACTCGAGCTTGAACGAGAAAATATTTTGATCAAAATTACAAACCGATTTATTTTCTGAAAACCCATTTTTAATGCGTTCATTACCATTGAACGTAAAATTCTAGGAATTCACGCGAAATTCATTAGGTCACCTGAACCAAATCGGGTGTCAACCGTAAGAACGGTGGTTGCATAGCATGGTCAAAGACAGGACCTTGTGCCAGACCGAAAAACTATAGGGTGATCTTTACTATTTCTCCTACAAAGGATAGTAATTGCATCCGACACGTTATAGACCATAATCAAAAACATGTCACGGGACATTGCCTTAACAGTTGCTTGTTCAACGCTTTCCTTTACAACCGGACGGTAGTTTACCGAAAGGTAATATACGGAGCAAGTATACTGGACGTGTTGCTTTCCCAATACAAGGTTAGCAAGTGGGTGATACAAAACCGCAAGTTTTGAGCTAAAATTTTCAAATCTGAAACCCACAAAACCCACAAAAATATTTTGCAAACACCGGTGAAGGGTTATTCTGGAAAACTTATCTAGGGTAAAAGCTAGATTTAATTTTCAAAAGATCAAATGTTTTCATAAAGATCCAATTTCCTTAAGGATCTAAATTTTCATAGTCATGTGGAACTGTAAACCACAGCCTTACTATCATTGTTCATACCGCCGTATTAAAATCACTGATGTACAAAGTGTGAAGAATAAAGAAGTGATTCTTGTATTTTTATTTCAAGACTATATTGCTTGAGGACAAGCAACGCTCAAGTGTAGGAATATTTGATAATGCTAAACACGAACATATATTTCATAGCATTATCCCTCAAGAAAGACAAGCTTTTGGTTGCAATTGTTCTATTTACAAGTGATATTCGTTTAAATAATAAAAGGTGAAGACAAAAGACAGATTCGACGATTTGAAGACGCAAACGACCAAAAAGCTAAAGAGTACAAAGTACAATCAAAATGGTTCAAATTATTGATGAGAAACGTCTAGAAATTACAAGAGTACGAGCCGCAAAACGCAAAGTACAAGATATTAAATAGTACGAAAGGACGTTCGAAAATCCGGAACCAGGACCTGAGCCAACTCACAACGCGCGACGCAACGGACCGAAAATTACAAGTCAACGGAGTATAAGAATATAATATAATATATAATTAATTATATATAATTAATTATATTATATTATAAATATTATAAAAATCCAGCAACCCACGTTTTGGAATCTTTGTGAGCTGGAAAAGCAGGCCATGCGACCGCATGGCCTGGAAGTGCAAAAACTATGCGGTCGCATGGTGCACTGTAGCACGAGAGGTCCTATAAATTTCGTGTATTTTGGCCGAATTTTTACATCTTTTTCTACTCTCTATCTCTCACGATATATATATATATTATAATTTTAATTTTAATTTTAATTTAAGATTAATAATAATAAGGGTATATTAGCGAATGTTGTAAGTGTGTAAGTCGAAATTCTGTCCGTGTAACGCTACGCTATTATTAATCATTGTAAGTTATGTTCAACCTTTAAAAATTAATGTCTCGTAGCTAAGTTATTATTATGCTTATTTAAGCCAAATTAATCGTGATGTTGGGCTAAATATTAAAGACGGGGTAATTGGGCTTTGTACCATAATTGGGGTTTGGATAAAAGAACGACACTTGTGGAAATTAGACTATGGGTTATTAATGGGCTTTATATTTGTTTAATTGAATGATAGTTCGTTAATTTAATATAAAGATTTATAATTGGACGTACCTATAAATAACCATATACACTCGATCGGACACGATGGGCGGGATATTTATAAGTACTAATAATCGTTCATTTAACCGGACACGGGAATGGATTAATAGTCAATAGACTCATTAAAACAGGGGTGAATTATGTACAAGGACACTTGGCGTAATTATTAACAAAGTATTAAAACCTTGTTATAGTTTAAGTCCCCAATTAGTTGGAATATTTGACTTCGGATATAAGGATAATTTGACGAGGACACTCGCACTTTATATTTATGACTGATGGACTGTTATGGACAAAAACCAGATGGACATATTGAATAATCCAGAACAAAGGAAAATTAACCCATGGTAATAAACTAAAATCAACACGGCAAACATCATGATTACGGAAGTTTAAATAAGCATAATTCCTTTATTTCATATTTTATCGCACTTTTATTTACTGTCATTTTATTTATCTTACTTTTAATTATCGCAATTTTTTTTATCGTCAAATTATTTATCGCACTTTTAATTATCGCACTTTAATTATCGTTATTTACTTTACGCTTTAAATTAAGTTATATTTATTTTTAATATTTTACATTAGGTTTTAACTGCGACTTAAGACATAAAATCGACAAACCGGTCATTAAACGGCAAAAACCCCCTTTTATAATAATAATATTACTTATGTATATATATATATATATATATATACATATATATATATATATACATATATATATATATATACATATATATATATATATATATATATATATATATATATATATATATATATATATATATATATATATATATATATATATATTTATATTTATATTTATATTTATATTTATATTTATATTTATATTTATACAAATATAGTTTTAAAAAAATATAGCGTTAAACTTGGCTAGTTCCCTGTGGATGAACCGAACTTACTAAAAACTACACTACTGTACGATTAGGTACACTGCCTATAAGTGTTGTAGCAAGGTTTAGGTATATCCACTCTATAAATAAATAAATAACTTGTGTAAAATTGTATCTTATTTAATAGTATTTCCTAGTAAAAATTAATAGTATTTTGTAACCCTTCGCTTTAACATCAATGACCATCGCTCCAATTTCGAATTCTATATCTTTTCTTTTAATGTCAGCGTAGCTCTTCTGTCGACTTTGGGCGGTTTTCAACCGTTGTTGAATTTGGATGATCTTCTCGGTAGTTTCTTGTATTATCTCCGGACCCGTAATCTGTCTATCCCCCACTTCACTCCAACAAATCAGAGACCTGCACTTTCTACCATAGAGTGCTTCAAATGGCGCCATCTCAATGCTTGAATAGTAGCTATTGTTGTAGGAAAATTCTGCTAACGAAAGGTGTCGATCCCAACTGTTTCCGAAATCAATAACACATGCTCGTAGCATGTCTTCAAGCGTTTGTATCATCCTTTCGCTCTGCCCATCAGTTTGTGAATGATAAGCAGTACTCATGTCTAGACGAGTTCCTAATGCTTGCTGTAATGTCTGCCAGATTCTTGAAATAAACCTGCCATCCCTATCAAAGATAATAGAGATTGGTATTCCATGTCCGGAGACGACTTCCTTTAAATACAATCGTGCTAACTTTTCCATCTTGTCATCTTCTCTTATCAGCAGAAAGTGTGCTGATTTGGTGAGACGATCAACTATTACCCAAATAGTATCAAAACCACTTGCAATCCTTGGTAATTTAGTGATGAAATCCATGGTAATGTTTTCCCATTTCCATTCCGGGATTTTGGGTTGTTGAAGTAGACCTGATGGTTTCTGATGCTCCGCTTTGACCTTAGAACACGTCAAACATTCTCCTACGTATTTAGAAACATCGACTTTCATACCCGGCCACTAAAAATGTTTCTTGAGATCCTTATACATCTTCTCCGTTATCTTCTCCGTTCCAGGATGTATTGAGTATCTGGTTTTATGAGCTTCTCTAAGTACCATTTCTCTCATATCTCCAAATTTTCGTTTCCTAAATTCTTTCAGCCCTATACCGGGTTCCGTCTTCCCGAATATTAATATGTTTCTCCAATCCTTTGGGTATTTCATCCTTTAAATTTCCCTCTTTTAAAACTCCTTATTGCGCCTCCTTTATTTGAGTAGTAAGGTTATTGTGAATCATTATATTCATAGCTTTTACTCGAATGGGTTCTCTGTCCTTTCTGCTCAAAGCGTCGGCTACCACATTCGCCTTCCCCGGGTGGTAACGAATGTCAAAGTCGTAATCATTCAACAATTCAATCCACCTGCGCTGCCTCATGTTCAGTTGTTTCTGATTAAATATTTTTTGAAGACTTTTGTGGCCGGTATATATAATAATTTTAACCCCATATAAGTAGTGCCTCCAAGTCTTTAATGCAAAAACAACCGCGCCTAATTCCAAATCATGCATCATATAATTCTGCTCGTGAATCTTCAATTGTCTAGACGCATAAGCAATTACTTTCGTTCATTGCATTAATACACAACCGTGACCTTGCTTTGAGGCGTCACAATATATCACAAAATTATCATTCCCTTCAGGTAATGACAATATAGGTGCCGTAGTTAACTTTTTGTTTAACAATTGAAACGCTTTCTCTTGTTCATCTTTCCATTCAAATTTCTTCCCTTTATGCGTTAATGCAGTCAAGGGTTTTGCTATTTTGGAAAAATCTTGGATGAATCTTCTATAGTAACCAGCTAGTCCTAAAAATTGGCGTATATGTTTCGGAGTTTTCGGGGTTTCCCACTTTTCACCGGTTTCAATCTTTACTGGATCCACTTGAATACCTTCTTTGTTCACTATATGACCGAGGAATTGAACTTCTTCTAACCAAAATGCACACTTTGAAAAATTAGCGTACAGTTTTTTTTTTCCTTAACAACTCTAGCAATTTTCTCAAATGTTCTTCGTGCTCTTGGTCATTCTTTGAGTAAATAAGTATGTCATCGATGAAAACAATGACAAACTTGTTAAGGTATGGTCCACACACTAGGTTCATGAGGTCCATGAACACAGCTGGTGCGTTAGTCAACCCAAACGGCATAACCATAAACTCGTAATGACCGTAACACGTCCTAAAAGCAGTCTTTGGAATATCATCCTCCTTCACCCGCATTTGATGATACCCAGAACGTAAATCAATCTTCGAATAAACCGACGAGCCTTGTAGTTGATCAAATAAGTCATCGATTCTCGGTAGTGGGTAGCGGTTCTTGATGATAAGTTTGTTCAACTCTCGGTAGTCGATACACAACCTAAATGTACCATCCTTCTTCTTGACAAACAAAACAGGAGCTCCCCACGGTGATGTGCTTGGTCGAATGAAACCATGCTCTAAAAGTTCTTGTAATTGGCTCTGAAGTTCCTACATTTCACTGGGTGCGAGTCTGTATAGAGAACGAGCTATTGGTGCAGCTCCCAGTACAAGGTCTATTTGAAATTCAACGGATCGGTGTGGAGGTAGTTCCGGTAATTCTTTCGGAAATACATCAGGAAATTCTTTTGCGACGGGAACATCATTGATGTTCTTTTCTTCGGAATTGACTTTCTCGACGTGTGCTAGCACAGCATAGCAACCTTTTCTTATTAGTTTTTGTGCCTTCAGGTTACTAATAAGATTTAACTTCGCGTTGCTCTTTTCTCCATACACCATTAAGGGTTTTCCTTTTTCTTGTATAATGCGAATTGCATTTTTGTAACAAACGATCTCTGCTTTCACTTCTTTCAACCAGTCCATACCGATTATCACATCAAAACTCCCTAACTCTACTGTAACAAGTCAATCTTAAATGTTTCGCTAACCAGTTTAATTTCTCGATTCCGACATATATTATCTGCTGTAATTAATTTACCGTTTGCTAATTCGAGTAAAAATTTATTATCCAAGGGCGTCAGTGAGCAACTTAGTTTAGCACAAAAATCTCTAATCATATAGCTTCTATCCGCACCCGAATCAAATAAAACATAAGCATATTTATTGTCAATGAGAAACGTACCCGTAACAAGCTCCGGGTCTTCCTGCGCTTCTACCGTATTAATATTGAAAACTATTCCGCGGCCCTGCCCATTAGTATTCCCCTGATTCGGGAAATTTCTACTAAAGTGGCCTAGTTTTCCACATCCAAAACAAACTATGGCGGTGTTATTTGTTCCGACATTATTTGTTCTTTTAGTTCTGTTATGCATTGGTCCATAGATTTCGCACTTCTTCGCGCTATGACCATTTCTTTTACACTTGTTGCAAAATGTCGTGCAGAACCCCAGGTGATGCTCTTCACATCTTTGGCATGGCTGTTTTTGGTTTTTGTTGCCATTGTTGTTATTGAGATTGTTGTTGGGATTGTTATTGTTGTTGTTGTTGTTGTTATTGTTGTTATTGTTGTTGGGACGGTTATTGTAGTTGTTGTTGGGATGTTTGTTGAAGTGGTTGTTGCGATTGATGTTGCGGTTATTGGGATAGTTATTGCGATTGTGGTTGTGATTGTTGTTGTTGTATTGGTGACTCTTGTCATTGGTTTCTTCCCACTTTCTCTTGACCTGTTTCATGTTAGCCTCTTCGGTCGTCTGCTCTTTAATCCTTCCTTCGATCTGGTTCACTAATTTGTGAGCCATTCGACTTGCCTTTTGTATGGAGGCGGGCTCGTGTGAACTCACATCTTCTTGAATCCTTTCCGGTAACCCTTATACAAATGCGTCGATCTTCTCTTCTTCGTCTTCGAACGTTCTAGGATACAATAGGCACAATTCTGTGAATCGTCATTCGTACGTGGTGATATCAAAACCTTGTGTTCGTAATCCTATAAGCTCTACCTTGAGCTTATTGACCTCGTTTCTGGGACGATACCGCTCATTCATCAATTGCTTGAATGCTGACCACGGTAGTGCGTGAGCAGCATCTTTTCCTACCTGCTCGAGATAGGTATTCCACCATGACCACGGTATGCATAGCGTACTTTACTTTGTCTTCTTCAGTACATTTACTTATGGCAAACACCGATTCAACCTTCTCGGTCCACCGTTTCAATCTGATTGGACCCTCGGTTCCATCAAATTCCAAAGGTTTGCAGGCAGTGAATTCTTTGTAGGAACATCCTACACGATTTCTTGTGGAATTTGTTCCACTGCTAGAACCAGAGTTATTGTTGTTATTTTACATTGCGGCCTGCACTGCGGCTATGTTCGCAGCAAGAAAAACACGGAAGTCTTCCTCACTCATGTTCAAGTTCTGACGAGTCGTCGGTGCCATTTCCTTCAAAAATAGCCAAAAGAATTGAGTTAATCATATAGAATTTAAGAGTAGTCAATAGTATTTTGTAGCATGATATGAACTTATTTATAAAAGCTTTTTCTTCATATTAGCATTTTATAGTTTTAAATCGGGTAGTACCTACCCGTTAAGTTCATACTTAGCAGCTATTATACAATTCAACTACTACAATTCTATATGAAAAACTTATTACAATAATATTTCGCGTTCAGACTTATATAATATTTTACAAACTTACAATACCGCTATTATACATATAGGATGAAATATAGCACATAATAACTTTGCTACTCGGCACCTATAAAGGCAATTCTAGTTAATACGCAAGTTGTTCAGCAAAAGAAATAAAGACACGTAATTCATAAGTCTAGAAACAAGTCATGCATTCAGGTTTTACTAAGACGACTTCCCATCCTTGATCTTGTAGAAAGTAACCGTTATGACCATTGGCTAGGCAGCATGTTGTAATGTCGTCAAAAGGACGAGGGTTTCGTAATGTCCAACAGCCCTGTAATAATCTAAAAACCTTGTTTCTCACCCCAACTACTGAATCCGTCACTTGTGGGAAGGTTTTATTTAAAAGTTGTAATCCGATGTTCTTTTTATCACTTTGGTAAGAAGCAAACATCACTAACCCGTAAGTATAACATGCTTCTTTATGTTGCATGTTAGAAGCTCTTTTTAACTCACAAAATCCTATGTTGGGATATGTTGAGTCAAAATAGGTTCTTAACCCGTAGCGTAAAATTGCATTTGGGTTCCCCGCATTTAATGCTTTAAAGAAAACACAGCTTAACTTACGGTCTCCCCAATGTGATATACCCCACCTATCAAAGGAATGCCTTTTATAAACTAAGGCATTTCTTGAAAGTCTTTCAAATGTTTGACAAGTTAATTTCGCCATAACTAAATGTGCTGATGAATTCCGACCGACTCTAGACAAGATTTCCTCAATCATATCCTCTGGTAGGTCTTCTAAAATATTCGGTTGTCTACCCTTAACGTTCATTTTGTTTTTATACTGTAAAATAGACAAGGATTAGATTCGTAAAAGATAATTAACAAACAATACAAGCAATTTTTACATAGAACATAAAAGTACAAGCACACTACAATACATATAATACATAACATGATTACAACCCTCTAATCTGAATCACTGGTTTCTTCTTCTTCGGACTTGGTTCGTTTTCCTAATTTTCTATGGATATATGGTGTTTGATAATGCTAAAAACGAACATATATTTCATAGCATTATTCCTCAAGAAAGACAAGCTTTTAGTTGCAATTTTTCTATTTAAAAGTGATATTAGTTTAAATAATAAAAGGTGAAGACAAAAGACAGATTCGACGAATTGAAGACGCAAACGACCAAAAAGCTCAAAAGTACAAAATACAATCAAAGAGGTTCCAATTATTGATAAGAAACTTCTCGAAATTACAAGAGTACAAGATTCAAAACGCAAAGTACAAGATATTAAATTATTCGCAAAGACGTTCGAAAATCCGTAACCGGGACCAGAGTCAACTCTCAACGCTCGACGCAACGGACTAAAAATTACAAGTTAACTATGTATATAAATATAATATAATATATAATTAATTATATAAATTATATATATATTATATTTATATAATAATCCGTCGGCAAGAAAGGCTCCAAAATGGTGTCAGCTGTAAAATCGAACTCCGCGACTTGCGAAGTTCAAAGAGGGAAAAGGCCGCGACTCGCGGAGCTCACCTGGACTCAAATCCCTATAAAAGCAAACGCAGTTTGATCGCAAAAATATCATATAATCTATCTCTCTCTCTCAATATATAGGTAATATATATATATATATATATATATATATATATATATATATATATATATATATATATATATATATATATATATATATATATATTTTTTAATTTTAATTTTAATATTAAATTCTAATAATAAGGGTATGTTAGAGAATGTTGTAACGGTGTAAGTCGAAATTCTGTCCGTGTAACGCTACGCTATTTTTAATCATTGTAAGTTATGTTCAACCTTTTTAATTTAATGTCTCGTAGCTAAGTTATTATTATGCTTATTTAATCCGAAGTAATCATGATGTTGGGCTAATTACTAAAATTGGGTAATTGGGCTTTGTACCATAATTGGGGTTTGGACAAAAGAACGACACTTGTTGAAATTAGACTATGGGCTATTAATGGGCTTTATATTTATTTAACTAAATGATAGTTTGTTAATTTTAATATAAAGATTTACAATTGGATGTCCCTATAAATAACCATATACACTCGATCGGATACGATGGGCGGGGTATTTATATGCACGAATAATCGTTCATTTAACCGGACACGGGAATGGATTAATAGTCACTAGAATTATTAAAACAGGGGTGAAATTATGTACAAGGACACTTGGCATAATTGATAACAAAGTATTAAAACCTTGGGTTACACGCAGTCGATAACCTGGTGTAATTATTAAACAAAGTATTAAAATCTTGTTACAGTTTAAGTCCCCAATTAGTTGAAATATTTAACTTCGGGTATAAGGATAATTTGACGAGGACACTCGCACTTTATATTTATGACTGATGGACTGTTATGGACAAAAACCAGACGGACATATTAAAAAATCCAGGACAAAGGACAATTAACCCATGGGCATAAAACTAAAATCAACACGTCAAACATCATGATTACGGAAGTTTAAATAAGCATAATTCTTTTATTTCATATTTAATTTCCTTTATTTTATATTTAATTGCACTTCTAATTATCGTACTTTTATTGTTATTGTATTTAATTGCACTTTTAATTATCGTACTTTTTAATTATCGCAAGTTTATTTTATCGCACTTTTATTTATCGCAATTTTATTATCGTTATTTACTTTACGCTTTAAATTAAGTCTTGTATTTATTTTTAATATTTTACTTTTGGTTTTAACTGCGAATAAAGTTTTAAAATCCACAAACCGGTCATTAAACGGTAAAAACACCCCTTTATAATAATAATATTACTTATTTATATATTTGTATTTTTATAATAGTAAACTAATATAGCGTTAAGCTTTGATTAAAAGATTCCCTGTGGAACGAACCGGACTTACTAAAAACTACACTACTGTACGATTAGGTACACTGCCTATAAGTGTTGTAGCAAGGTTTAAGTATATCCATTCTATAAATAAATAAATATCTTGTGTAAAATTGTATCGTATTTAATAGTATTTCCTTGTAAAATTTAATAGTATTTTATACCCCTTAGCTTTAACTATCAAGTATTTTTGGCGTCGCTGCCGGGGAACTCAATTTCTTGCTTAAACGCCGGAAGCGAAACGCTAAATATAAAAAAAAAATTATTTTTAGTTTACTTTTATAAAAAAGACGCTTTTGTAAAAATACGTTTTAAATATTCGAAAATATAAAAAGAAAAATAAAAATATAAATATTTTTAAGAATTTGTTAAATATTTAAGTTTTATAAAGTTTCTTTATTTTTATTTTATAAAAATATAAGTTTTATTTATTTCGTTTTTATTTTAAACATAAAATCAAAAAACCGAAAAAAAAACATTTATAAATCTAGTTTTAAGAGTTTTATTTATAAAATTATAAAATATTTCTATTTTTATTTTAGGTTTTAAAATATAGGTTTTATTAAATTTATATAAATATATTTTATTTAAAACAGAAAAATAAATAAATAAAATATAAATAAAACTGACCTGTTGAATTTTGACCTGCATCTCGTCTGAGCCTGAACCCTCCGCGACTCGCGAAGTTATTGAACCGGACCAACCGCGACTCGCGGAGCCGTCTGACACGGGCCACACAGGAACCCTAAAAACATTAATTACGGGATAATTATTATTATTATTAATTTTAAAACCTAATTAGGGTTTGATTAGTTAATTAATTTTAATTAATTTAGTTTTATTTATTTAATTTGTAATATTAAGTTTATTTAGTTTTATTAATATATAAAAATTAATAGTTTTATAAAATAAATAATATAAAAATAATATTTTTATAAAAAATTGTACTTTTTTTTTACAACCTTTAGTATATTTTTATATTTTGTCCCTTTCTATTTGTTTTTAGCGTAACTTTTGTGTTTTTCGCTAGTTTTTAGTTTTAAACTTAATTTTTCCCATAGTTATTTTTATTTATAGATTTTTAGGCTTTGTCCTAAAATCCCTTAAGTGCTTTTTATTTAGACTAAGATCTAGGTGCTTTAGAATTTTGCGACGCCTTTTTAAATTTTAGTGCTTTTTTTTTTTAAGTTATTGCCATTTGGGATATAGTTTTACTTGTAAGCTTTAATATTTTTAGACACCTTTTACCTATGTATCAATTATCATTCCAATTAGTAATCTCAATTTGCGATTATAATTTTAAGTTAGTGGTAGTAATAAGGTTGGGTTAGTCGAGTGTTTTTAAGTTTTAAAGTCATTTTTTTTCTTTCGTATTTTTCGACGCCTTTTATTTTTCGACCTTTTTCGACGCGCTCTTTTTCTTTCTTATTTCTCGCTATTCTAGTTTTAGGACATAGATTTTTATTCTACTTCTTATCTAAATTTCTTAAAATTACGAAAATTTATTTTAAGTAGTTAAATTGATAGACATCAAAATTTTCTGGTTCGTAGTAATAGTTGGATTTGTACGTGGACCGGGTTATTGGAGCCAAACAGTCCTCAATTATATTGAGACCAAACGAATCCTGCCCCTCTGCTGCATCTTTTGGCTATTCAAAACGTGGGCAAAATCAGAAAAGTCTATTAATTGGATAACTTATATAATTTTTTCTTTCCTTTTAAAAACTAATAGGATATTCAGTGAATGCACCGAGCAAGACGTTCACCACCTTTTGTACGTTCACCACCTGTAACTAGATCAAGACATTTAGCAAATATTACTGCCGTTGATTTTTCTTTAGAATCGTCATCCAGTCGACCAAGTACTCCAGTTCAAATTTCCGATAATCCATTTTTTGAACCCGACCTCACAATTGAGAATCCGAAGAATATTCAGGAACGATTCGTAGATCCTGAACCACTAAATTTTCCTCCGGAACCACCAATCATTCAAACAGAGATTGTTGAGGAACGAACCATTAAATCAGAATCCTTTAGTGATTCTGATTCAACAAATTCAATTATGGAGAATCTGGAACCTTTAAGTAAGGAAGACCGAATGAGAGCTAAACGCACTGGCCAAGGTCACGCAATTACTCATCCAGACATTAATGTGCCAGATTATGAAATCAAAGGACAAATTCTACACATGGTGACTAATCAATGCCAATTTAGTGGTGCGCCGAAGGAAGATCCAAATGAACATCTTCGTACCTTTAATAGGATCTGCACACTATTTAAAATTCGAGAAGTGGAGGATGAACAGATATATCTCATGTTATTTCCCTGAACTTTAAAAGGAGAAGCCAAAGATTGATTGGAATCGTTACCTGAAGGGGCGATTGATACATGGGACGTTTTAGTTGAAAAATTTCTTAAACAATTCTTTCCGGCATCTAAAGCCGTAAGACTTCAAGGAGAAATTGTTACGTTCACACAGAAACCGAATGAAACTCTATATGAGGCGTGGACTAGATTTGGAAAGTTATTAAGAGGATGTCCGCAACATGGTTTAGACACCTGTCAAATAGTACAAATATTCTACCAAGGATGCGACATCACTACAAGGAAAGACATCGATATAGCAGCTGGTGGTTCTATTATGAAGAAAACCAATACTGATGCTTATAAAATTATTGATAACACTGCTTCCCACTCACATGAGTGGCACCAAGAAAAAGATATCGTTAGATCATCTAAAGCAGCTAGAGCCGATTCTAGCCATGACTTAGATTCCATTTCTGCAAAGATAGATGCTGTCGAGAGACGAATGGAAAAGATGACTAAAGATATACACTCAATACGAATTAGTTGTGAGCAGTGTGGAGGACCACATTTGACAAAAGATTGTCTTAGTATTGAACTAACAATGGAACAAAGAGAGAATATTTCATACATAAACCAAAGGCCTGGAAATAATTATCAGAATAATTATCAACCGCCAAGACCGATCTACAATCAAAACCAGAATTATAACAGAAATATTCCATACAACAACCAACAAGGTCCTAGCAATCAACAAATATCCAATAATACTTACAATCAGCAAAGACCTAATTTTCAAAACAAACCACCACAAACCGATGATAAAAAGCCAAATTTAGAAGATATGATGATGAAGCTAGTTGAAACTCAAACGCAGTTTTTCACATCTCAGAAACAAACGAATGAACAAAATGCTCAAGCATTTAGAAATCAACAAGCTTCTATTCAAAATTTGGAACAAGAAGTAAGTAACCTAGCAAGGTTAATAGGTGAAAGAAAACCGGGAAGTCTACCTAGTGATACAAATGCTAACCCCCGGAATGAAACAGCTAAAGCTATTACCACAAGAAGTGGTACAACACTTAAACCACCTGAAATACCTGTAACTTCTGATGAAGCTATTCCTACTCCACAAGAACCACAACCTGATCAAGATAAGGAAAAAGAATCGGTAGTTGAAAAGGTTAATGAAGATAACACAGTTAAGGATAAACCTTATGTTAAACCTTACCAACCACTACTTCCTTACCCGAGTAAAATGAAAAAAGAAAAACTTGAAGCCGAGCAATCCAAATTCTTGGATATATTTAAACAGATAAATGTAAATCTTCCTTTCATTGATGTGATTTCAGGAATGCCTAGATATGCTAAATTCTTGAAAGATCTAATCTCAAATAGAAAGAAAATGGAAGAACTCTCGGCCGTTACTATGAATGCTAATTGTTCAGCAGTGCTGTTGAATAAGATACCAGAAAAATTATCTGATCCAGGAAGTTTCACAATTCCATGTTTTCTGGGTAATCTTAGTTCAATAGAAGCATTGGCAGACTTAGGTGCTAGTATAAATTTAATGCCGTATTCACTATACGCTAAACTAGACCTTGGAGAATTGAAACCAACAAGAATAAGTATACAACTAGCCGATAGATCAATAAAATATTCTAGAGGGATAATGGAGAACATGCTAGTTAAAGTTGGTACTTTAGTATTTCCAGTAGATTTTGTTGTTCTGGACATGGAAGAAGATTCTCAAGTTCCTCTCATATTAGGAAGACCATTCTTAAACACGGCTAAAGCAATGATAGACGTGTTTGGTAAGAAACTGACCCTACGTATAGAGGACGAGAGTGTTACCTTTTCAGTTGATAGAGCAATGCAACAACCGCAATCTGTAGATGATACATGTTATTATATTCAAACTATAGATGCACATGCAGAATTATTAGAAGAATTTCCAGAATTACAAGGAACAGGAGAATGTTCTTTAGGAGAAGGGAATGAACCAATTGATGAAGCTGAAATGTTAGCTACACTTATAGCTAATGGATATGAACCAACAACAGAAGAAATTCAAATGCTAAAAGAAGAAGACAGATATCGATACAAATCATCGATAGAAGAACCTCCGAAATTAGAGTTAAAGCCACTTCCAAACCATTTGGAATACGCTTATTTACATGGTGAATCTGAATTACCTGTAATAATATCGTCTTCTCTTACTGAAAATGAGAAATCACAACTCATTTCTGTGTTGAAAGCTCATAAACCAGCCATTGCATGGAAGATTCATGATATTAAAGGAATAAGTCCTTCATATTGCACACATAAAATCCTTATGGAAGAAGGTCATAAAACGTATGTGCAACGCCAACGAAGACTAAATCCTAATATGCAAGATGTAGTTAAGAAAGAGATTATTAAACTGCTAGATGCAGGTCTAATTTATCCAATTTCTGATAGTCCATGGGTAAGCCCAGTTCAATGCGTGCCTAAGAAGGGTGGCATGACTATCATTACAAATGAGAAAAATGAGCTTATTCCTACTAGGACTGTAACAGGATGGCGTGTATGTATTGATTATAGAAAATTAAATGACGCCACCAGAAAAATCACTTTCCCTTACCTTTCATAGATCAAATGTTGGAAAGATTAGCCGGAAATAGTTACTATTGTTTTCTAGATGGATTTTTCGTGATATTTTCAAATTCCAATAGCACCCGAGGACCAAGAGAAAACCACATTCACGTGCCCTTATGGTACTTTTGCTTACAAACGCATGCCATTTGGACTTTGCAACGCCCCTGCAACCTTTCAAAGGTGTATGATGGCGATTTTTCATGACATGATAGAAGAATGCATGGAAGTATTCATGGATGACTTTTCAGTCTTCGGTGATACATTTGAATCATGTCTAGTTAATCTGGAACGAATGCTTATTAGATGCGAACAATCAAATCTAGTACTTAATTGGGAGAAATGCCATTTCATGGTTAAAGAGGGCATCGTTCTTGGTCATAAAATTTCAAAAGAAGGAATTGAAGTGGATAGAGCTAAAGTAGATGTAATTGCTAAACTTCCACATCCCACCAATGTTAGAGGAGTTAGGAGTTTTCTAGGGCATGCCGGTTTTTACCGACGTTTCATAAAAGATTTTTCTAAAATTGCCACTCCTATGAATAAACTCCTAGAAAAGGATGCTCCATTCATCTTTTCAGATGAGTGTATCAAATCTTTTAATATTCTTAAAGAAAAACTCACTAATGCACCGATCATGATAACACCAAATTGGAATCTACCATTTGAACTAATGTGCGATGCAAGTGATTTTGCAATGGGAGCCGTTTTAGGACAAAGGATTGAAAAACGATTTCAACCTATATATTATGCTAGTAAGATGTTACAAGGAGCACAAACGAACTATACAACTACTGAAAAAGAACTCCTTGCTATTGTCTTTGCTTTTGACAAATTTCGATCATATCTCGTTCTAGCAAAAACGGTGGTCTATACCGACCATTCTGCTCTTAGATACCTATTTTCAAAACAAGATGCTAAACCAAGATTAATCCGTTGGATCTTACTCTTACAAGAGTTTGATATTGAAATCCGAGATAAAAGAGGAGCAGAAAATCTCGCCGCTGATCATCTTTCTCGTCTTGAAAATCCCGAATTAGAAGTTCTAAATGAATCGGCCATACAAGACAACTTTCCTGATGAATATCTATTGAAGATAGATTATAAAGAAATTCCATGGTTTGCAGACTATGCAAACTACTTTGTATGTGGATTCCTTGAAAAAGGATTATTGTACCAAAGACGAAAGAAATTCTTCAGTGATATAAAACACTATTTTTGGGAAGATCCACATTTGTTTAAAAGTTGTCCCGATGGAATAATACGCCGATGTGTATTTGGAGATGAAGCTAGTAAAATTTTAAACCATTGTCACACAGGACCAACAGGAGGGCATTATGGGCCTCAACTAACAGCAAGAAAAGTTTATGATGCAGGATTCTATTGGCCTACAATTTACAAAGACGCACACCTTCTTTGCAAATCCTGTGATGCTTGTCAAAGGGCTGGAAAAATAAGTCAACGTGATGAAATGCCACAAAATGTCATCCAAGTATGTGAAGTATTTGACATTTGGGGTATTGACTTTATGGGTCCATTTCCAAAATCTCATAGTAATCTATATATACTCGTAGCCATTAATTATGTATCTAAATGGGCGGAAGCACAAGCTCTCCCAACTAACGATGCACGAGTTGTAGTCAACTTTTTAAAACGTCTTTTTGCAAGGTTTGGAACACCGAAAGCTTTAATAAGTGATCGGGGTACTCATTTCTGTAATAATCAACTTGAGAAAGTTCTTAAAAGATATGGAGTAACTCATAAAATCTCCACCGCATATCATCCACAAACAAGTGGACAAGTTGAAAATACCAACCGAGCTTTAAAACGTATTCTAGAGAAAACCGTAGGATCAAATCCGAAGGAATGGTCCATTAAATTAGAGGATGCACTCTGGGCTTTTAGAACAGCCTACAAAACTCCAATTGGACCACACCTTTTAGACTTGTTTATGGAAAAGCATGTCATCTTCCAGTAGAAATTGAACACAAAGCATTTTGGGCTTTGAAGACATGTAATCTTGATTTACATGAAGCCGGACGTCTACGATTAAGTCAACTAAACGAATTAGAAGAATTAAGACATGAAGCATACGAAAATTCGTTAATCTATAAAGAAAGAACGAAGAAATGGCATGATAAAAGAATCAGAAGTTCAAAAGAATTTAAAGAAGGAGACAGAGTTCTTCTTTTCAATTCACGATTCAAGCTATTTCCTGGAAAATTGAAATCAAGATGGTCTGGACCATTCATAGTCAAAAGAGTTTTCCCATACGGAACGATAGAATTAATAAATTCAAATGGGATTGAATTTAAAGTTAATGGTCACAGAGTTAAACATTACATACATGGTCCGATGGAAGTCGACAACGAAGTTAATCACAATTTTGACACCACAGCTAACTAAGTGTGGGGAGAATCAAGTCTTTAAATGATAATATGTATTTCTGTTAGAGTTAGATTGTCTTTTTCGTGTAGTTCTCGAAAATGGAACCCGAATGGTCTTTCCCTAGCAGACCCTAAAGAACTAGTCTTCTCCCCCCATTCTGAATTTTTATTTTTTTTAGGTTTTTACAAAATGAAGACTTCCTGTGAACTAAACCATGGTCTAATGCTACACGCTTTGATCACTAAACGTAATAATGACACACTTCCGAGTGAAATAGTATCAGTAATCAGAGAAAGAATGCACCTAGTTAGAAAAGAATCCAGATGCGAAGATAATAAGTTACAATTTGGTAAAGGAAAATCAAAATCCGCAGCGAAAAGAAGAGCACGACACCTAGAAAGATGTCACAAATGCGGAAAATGGTCACATGGAGGTAAATGTTCAAATAATCAAACCTATTCAAATACCGAATTTGTTACTTTATGCAGAGACGGACCGTTCATATGTTTAGAAGAAAAGACACTGAATGCTCGAGGTTACGCCTATGTAGCCATGGAAAACCAATTAAACCGACTATCTTATGAATGGGATAGATCATATAACTAAGAAATCTATTTCACAGGTATGTCTGTACAGTTTTTATTTTTTTTATTTTTAACCTTTTGATAATAAACGCTAATTTGTTCGCTATAAAGTATTAAATTGGTATTGAATAAAATTAGGTTTGGCGACCGAAATTATTGATATCATTCAAAAATTTATTACATCACTGCGAAATTTAACGTTTATTCTTAAGGTATAAATATCTTTAATCAATCAACCCAATATATTTCAAAAATTCGTCATGAGTTAAATTAGGTCTTGGAACCGAAATTACTTTACCGAAAAGAGGGGCGCATATTTTTGATAATATTTGATTGATTAAAGTGAGATAAAAAGCCAAAAAGATTTTTAATTTTATTTTTACCATGTTTTTAAAATTAATATATAAATCTTAAATTAATATTGTAAACTTTGTAAAAACAATATATTTAAAATTGTAAATATTTGAAAAATTAATATAAGTTTGGTGTGAATTTATAATATGAATTTTTAAATTAAGTTTGGTGAGAATTTTTAATTTTTAAAATATGAATTTTTAATGTTATGCATTTCAACTTTTAAGTTTGGTGTGAATTTTTAATATTAATTTTGAATTTTATATTTAAATTGTGTGAATTTAAAAACAAAAATTTACTTTATCTCATTAAGTTAAAAATATGATTTTTAAAATTCGTCGTAAGTTGAAGACTAGGTATTTGAACCGAAATTGCTTTACCCGAGGGAGGGACGAGAACTTTTATTATCATTATTTTTAATCTTATTGAATTAAAGTATGCCAAAAACATTTAAAAAACCCAAAAATCTAAGCTTTTAAAACAATCGCTACAAAAAGACAAATTTTAAAATTTTGTCGAAGGACGGACTAGGACATCGATCCGAAACGACCTCGTCCTAAATAACAAGGGAAACAAAATTTTAAAATTAATTACTCAATTGTTTTAATTAGTATAAGATATAAAAAAAAAAAAAAAAAAAAACCAAACTCCGCGACTCGCGGAGTTTGAAGGGGAAATCTCCGCGACTCGCGGAGGGATCGAAATACAGAAAAAATAAAAAGAGCTGAAACAGCTCAAACCACACAACACACAAAAAAAAAACCTGCGAACAAACTGCCGAAAATTCACGAAAAATACACCCCAAAATCACAATTTTTAACCGTTAATCATCAAATCTTTTACTAAAATCATGTTGAGAAGGATGCTATCAAGGAATTACTCAAGAAAAACGGTAAATTTCTACACCTAAACACCATTTAATCCGAAAATTAGTGTTCTTGAGCAATTTTTTCCCCAATTTGATTTTGATGCTTTTTAGTGTAATTATGCTTAAATTGTTTATGTATTATGCTTGTATAACCTAGATTGATGCTATTTAACATGATTAGAAGCCTTAAACTTCAAATTTTGAGTAATCTAGGGTTTGTGTTCTTGAGCAAATTTGGGGCTTTTTGATATAAACAGGTTATGGCCGATTTTTGTCATGAATTGATGCTAAATTAAGTAGTGTAACATGTTTAGGTAGTTAAATGATCCAAACTTTGAGCCTAAACATGATTTTGAGAATTAAAGTGGACTTTTTCAAGTCTAAAATTCATGAACTTGATTTTTGAGAGATAATGCCATTTGAAACTTGTTTAATTGCTAGTAATGATTATTTTGACATGTTATTTGAGTTGAATGCTTATGAACTTGGCGAACATTTTCGTATATGCTTATTTGATAAAGTGTAGATTTGATAAAAATGTGAAAATGAGCTTAAGTTTGATATAAATTGATCATGTCATTGTAATTATTTTGATTGATGATTTTGCTGACACTAATGCATATTTGGATGCACAAAAATTGTGTTTGATGTGTTTTGCAGACTGAAAGGGGTGAATCTTCATCCCAAGCTCGTAATGCTCCTGCTGAGAATGCTGAACAACAGGAGGTGGATAACTACTACAAGCAAGATATACCTCATCCAGTCATGACATTTTCTGATATGCACTTGGAAGAGTTGTACCCGAACCTGAGATTTGACAGACTTTGGATAGATTATCCAAAATACCAAAGGGGTTTGCATACTCTTCATTCTAAAGTTGTTGAGGTACCTAGGGTCATAGAATGGGGACCCTTAGAAGCTGTAGAATTGGCCGGGCCAATTAGGGAATTACTTGTACAGAGGTATGGTAATTCTACTTTTAATGACTGTGTACGTTTATTCACCATGCGTAGACCTGTATATAAAGTATGGTGTGAAGAATTGTTGTGTAGTATAGAATTAAATGATCGGGTAGCTAGTTTAACCGATCGATCTTTTAGTAGATTTTTGTTAGGAGTTTCGATGCGCCACATGTCTTTACTAGACATAGCTCAGGCTTTACGTATATATACGCCTGAGGAGTTAGCATCTGCCGATTGTAGAGGGTTGATACTAAATGGTAGAAAGATAGATGAAAATTTAGATACACACGGTGTATGGAGTCAAATGACAAGCCATCACCGATTCAAAGGGGGAAATTACTCTTATTTGGATATAGATAGAGCTGAATTAAGAGTGATTCATAGGTTTTTAGCTAATTCGATTACACAAAGAGGTAAGAACAAGGAAAAGGTAAATGAACAGGATTTTTTTTACCATATGTGTATTCGAGACCCACAAAGCGCTGTAAGTATACCTTATTGTGTGGGTTATTATTTATCAGCTATGGTTAGGGGGATGAGACCGCATAGCATAATAGGAGGTGGTATTTTTATTACTTTGATTGCTGAATATCTCGGTGTGGATATAAGTCGGGGGGGGGGGGGGGATTATTAGTCGAAGAACCAGAACCCCGCGATACTATAGGTTTAAATGTATACCATGGTGCGAAAGTTTTGAAGAGGCGAAATAATGCCGCAGTACAATACCATGGTAGACATCCACAGGTTGAGAGAAACCAACAGCAAGGTAATGTAGGAGGGGGAAATGAGATGCAAGAAATGCAAAGGTTTATAGCTTCACAGGAGTACGAAGATGCTAGACAAAGAGCATTTGAAGATTGGCAAGTTCATCAAAACCAAATCATAGCTCATTGCCAACATATAGGTAGAAATTATATTCCTACACCAAAACCCATCTTCCCTCCCTGGTCTATAGAGATGCAACCACCGTATCCTACGTATAACCCTGCCGAAGCATTTTATAGCACCTATGGTTATGCTTGGAACCCCTATTGGTACCAGTATCATCCATAGTCTACTTAGTTTTATTTATTTTGTAATTTGTAATACGTTTAATACTTATGTTAATATTGTAATAATTTTTATAATTTTCTAACTTTTATTCTTAGATTTTAATAATTTTTGAATGTGGGGTAATATACCAAACTTCAAAAATATGTATATATGTTTGCAGTTTATCTTATGTACACAACAGGGTAAAACAACGCATTTTCAAAGACTGGCATTAAGTTCAGCAAAAGCAACTAATTATGACGACAAGATGCAAAATATATGTGAAATAACAACAAGACAGAATGAACAAATGATGTGCACCATTTATCATTCAGCAAACAAACGCCAATATATTTGGAAACTTTGGTAAAATTTAATCAATTTCACACAAATCACCCTCAATAATTTAAATTGTTACTGATTTCTTGAAAATGAGGGCATTTCAAGATCTTAAGTGTGGGAAGGGGTTAAATTCTTTCGGATTTTTAAAATTTTTACTTTATACACTTGGTTACCATTAAAAATACTAGTAAAGCAGTAGTTGGATTAGAATCTAGTGCTCTCTGATAATAAAGAACAGCCCTAGTCTTATATACTGACTACCCAATTCTAGTAAAGTTTTTCAAAATTTTCAATTAAATGAACTCAAAATCATGTTTATACATATTTATGAACGATAAAACTAGGTTTTAACACCGAAATTATTGTTACCTCAGAAAGGACATAAATTGAGAAACAGACCAAAATGTTAAAATTCATTTAAAATGGAATAGAGGACGATAAAAAGGAAAATAAAAGCCAAGTGTGGGAAAATTCTCCAAATTATTCAAAACATATATCACATATATTTGTACAAATAACTGAAAATACTTTTGCTTTGGACTAAACTAAACTGTTTTACCCGATGAAAGAAAAGAAGAGATGGATCTACACGATGAATCAATTCCATCATTAAAAGGAAGTAAAGTCTTCCGAAAAAGAAACGCGCTTCTTGATTTAGGTCATGAAGTTGTCGTCCAGACCAGCTATAGGTTGACGAAAAATCTAGAAAATTCATCACTAAAATCAGCAGGAAATCCACGGACCTCAGCATTAAACAGGGTCGCCAAGTAGTCAGATTTATCCTAACCATGAAAAGGATTTATCTCGTACAATGGGGGGCACCATGCAAATTAGCTGGATAAGACTAATAAATCAGATCCCCAGAAAGGATAATCTCCTTAAAAGATCAAAAATCAGCTTTTAAGCCTGATATTACTCAATCCTTGAGATTGACCTTAAAGATTGAGAATTACAAACTCATGGAATTCAATGATATCTAAACTCGAGCTTGAACGAGAAAATATTTTGATCAAAATTACAAATCGATTTGTTTTCTGAAAACCCATTTTCGATGCGTTCATTACCATTGAACGTAAAATCCTAGGAATTCACCTGGAATTCATTAGGTCACCTGAACTAAATCGGGTGTCAACCGTAAGAACGGTGGTTGCATAGCATGGTCAAAGACAGGACCTTGTGCCAGACCGAAAAATCATAAGGGTGAGCTTTACTATTGCTCCTACCAAGGATAGTAATTGCGTCCGACACGTTATAGACCATAATTAAAAGCATGTCAGGGGACATTGCCTTAACAGTTGCTTGTTCAACGCTTTCCTTTACAACCGGACGGTAGTTTACCGAAAGGTAATATACGGGACAAGTAAACTGGACGTGTTGCTTTCCAAATACAAGGTTAGCAAGTGGGTGACACAAAACCATAATTTTTGAGCTAAAATTTTCAAATCTGAAACCCACCAAACCCACAAAAATATTTTGCAAACACCGGTAAAGGGTTATTCCGGAAAACTTATCTAGGGTAAAAACTAGATTTAATTTTCAAAAGATCAAATGTTTTCATAAAGATCCAATTTCCTTAATGGATCTAAATTTTTATAGTCATATGGGACTGTAAACCATATCGTTACTACCATTGTTTATACCGCCGTATAGAAATCACTGATGTACAAAGTGTGAAGAATAAAGAAGTGATTCTAGTATTTCAAGACGATATTGCTTGAGGACAAGCAACGCTCAAGTGTGGGAATATTTGATAATGCTAAAAATGAACATATATTTCATAGCATTATTCCTCAAGAAAGACAAGCTTTTAGTTGCAATTGTTCTATTTAAAAGTGATATTCGTTTAAATAATAAAAGGTGAAGACAAAAGACAGATTCGACGAATTGAAGATGCAAACGACCAAAAAGCTCAAAAGTACAAAATACAATCAAAGAGGTTCCAATTATTGATAAGAAACGTCTCGAAATTACAAGAGTACAAGATTCAAAAAGCAAAGTACAAGATATTAAATTATACGCAAGGACGTTCGAAAATCCGGAACCGGGACCAGAGTCAACTCTCAACGCTCGACGCAACGGACTAAAAATTACAAGTTAACTATGTATATAAATATAATATAATATATAATTAATTATATTAATTATATATATATATATATTATATTTATAAATAAATCGTCTGCAAGAAAGACTCCAAAAGCTGGTGAGCTGTATTTACAAACTCCGCGACTCGCGGAGTTTGAAGGCAAAAAATGCCGTGAGTCGCGGAGCCCCAATTTCTGAAACTCCCTATAAAAGCAAACGAATTCTGATCGAAAAAATAAAATCATATATCCATCTCTCTATCTATATCGTATATATTTATATTTATATTTTAATTTTAATTTTAATTTTAATTTTAATTTTAATTCTAATAATAAGGGTATGTTAGCGAATGTTGTAAGGGTGTAAGTCGAAATTCTGTCCGTGTAACGCTACGCTATTTTTAATCATTGTAAGTTATGTTCAAACTTTTTACATTAATGTCTCGTAGCTAAGTTATTATTATGCTTATTTAAAACGAAGTAATCATGATGTTGGGCTAATTACTAAAATTGGGTAATTGGGCTTTGTACCATAATTGGGGTTTGGACAAAAGAACGACACTTGTGGAAATTAGACTATGGGCTATTAATGGGCTTTATATTTGTTTAACTAAATGATAGTTTGTTAATGTTAATATAAAGATTTACAATTGGGCGTCCCTATAAATTACCATATACACTCGATCGGACACGATGGGCGGGGTATTTATATGTACGAATAATCGTTCATTTAACCGGACACGGGAATGGATTAATAGCCACTAGAATAATTAAAACAGGGGTGAAATTATGTACAAGGATACTTGGTATAATTGATAACAAAATATTAAAACCTTGGGTTACACTCAGTCGACATCCTAGTGTAATTATTAAACAAAGTATTAAAATCTTGTTACAGTTTAAGTCCCCAATTAGTTGGAATATTTAACTTCGGAAATAAGAATAATTTGACGAGGATAATCGCACTTTATATTTATGACTGATGGATTGTTATGGACAAAAACCAGACGGACATATTAAATAATCCAGGACAAAGGACAATTAACCCATAGGGCATAAAACTAAAATCAACACGTCAAACATCATGATTACGAAAGTTTAAATAAGCATAATTCTTTTATATCATATTTAATTTCCTTTATTTTAAATTTAATTGCACTTCTAATTATCGCATTTTTATTGTTATTGTATTTAATTGCACTTTTAATTATCGTACTTTTTAATTATCGCAAGTTTATTTTATCGCACTTTTATTATTCGCAATTTCATTATTGTTATTTACTTTACGCTTTAATTTAAGTCTTGTATTTATATTTATTATTTTACATTTGGTTTTAACTGCGACTAAAGTTTTAAAATCGACAAACCGGTCATTAAACGGTAAAAACCCCCCTTTATAATAATAATATTACTTATATATATATATTTGTATTTTTATAAAAGTAAACAAATATAGCGTTAAGCTTTGTTTAAAAAGATTCCCTGTGGAATGAACCGGACTTACTAAAAACTACACTACTGTACGATTAGGTACACTGCCTATAAGTGTTGTAGCAAGGTTTAAGTATATCCATTCTCTAAATAAATAAATATCTTGTGTAAAATTGTATCGTATTCAATAGTATTTCCTGCAAAAATATAAGCTATTTCGTATACCCCGCTGCAAACATCAAATATCTATTGAAGATAGATTATAGTGAAATTCCATGGTTTGCAGACTATGCAAACTACTTAGTATGTGGATTCCTTGAAAAAGGATTATCGTACCAAAAACGAAAGAAGTTCTTCAGTGATATAAAACACTATTTCTGGGAAGATCCACATTTGTTTAAAAGTTCTCCAGATGGAATAATACGCCGATGTGTATTTGGAGATGAAGCTAGTAAAATTTTAAACCATTGTCACACAGGACCAACATGAGGTCACTATGGGCCTCAACTAACAGCAATAAAAGTTTATGATGCTGGATTCTATTGGCCTACAATTTACAAAGACGCACACCTTCTTTGCAAATCCTGTGATGCTTGTCAAAGGACCTGAAAAATAAGTCAACGTGATGAAATGCCACAAAATGTCATTCAAGTATGTGAAGTATTTGACATTTGGGGTATTGACTTTATGGGTCCATTTTCAAAATCTCATAATAATCTCTATATTCTCGTAGCCATTGATTATGTATCTAAATGGGCGGAAGCACAAGCTCTCCCAACTAACGATGCACGAGTTGTAGTCAACTTTTTAAAACGTCTTTTTGCAAGGTTTGGAACACCGAAAGCTTTAATAAGTGATCGGGGTACTCATTTCTGTAATAATCAACTTGAGAAAGTTCTCAAAAGATATGGAGTAACTCATAAAATCTCCACTGCTTATCATCCACAAACAAGTGGACAAGTTGAAAATACCAACCGAGCTTTAAAACGTATTTTAGAGAAAACTGTAGGATCAAATCCGAAGGAATGGTCCATTAAATTGGAGGATGCACTCTGGGCTTTTAGAACAGCCTACAAAACTCCAATTGGAACCACACCTTTTAGACTCGTTTATGGAAAAGTATGTCATCTTCCAGTAGAAATTGAACACAAAGCATTTTGGGCTTTGAAGACATGTAATCTTGATTTAAATGAAGCTGGACGTCTACGGTTAAGTCAACTAAACGAATTAGAAGAATTAAGACATGAAGCATACGAAAATTCATTAATCTATAAAGAAAGAACGAAGAAATGGCATGATAAAAGAATCAGAAGTTCAAAAGAATTTAAAGAAGGAGACAGAGTTCTTCTTTTCAATTCACGATTCAAGCTATTTCCTGAAAAATTGAAATCAAGATGGTCTGGACCATTCATAGTCAAAAGAGTTTTTCCATACGGAACGATAGAATTAATAAATTCAAATGGAATTGAATTTAAAGTTAATGGTCACAGAGTTAAACACTACATAGATAGTCCAATAGAAATCGACAATGAAGTTAATCACAATTTCGATACCACATCTAACTAAGTGTGGGGAGAATCAAGTCTTTAAAGGATAATATGTATTTCTGTTAGAGTTAGATTTTCTGTTTTCGTGTAGTTCTCGAAAATGGAACCCGAATGGTCTTTCCCTAGCAGACCCTAAAGAACTAGTCTTCTCCACCCATTCTGAATTTTTATTTTTTTTTAGGAAATGAAGACTGCCTGTGAACTAAACCATGGTCTAATGCTACACGCTTTGATCACTAAAGGTAATAATGACACACTTCTGAGTGAACTAGTATCAGTAATCAGAGAAAGATTGGACGGAGTAAGAAAAGAATCCAGATGCGAAGATAATAAGTTACAATTTGGTAAAGGAAAATCAAAATCCGCAGCGAAAAGAAGAGCACGACACCTTGAAAGATGTCACAAATGCGGAAAATGGTCACATGGAGGTAAATGTTCAAATAATCAAACCTATTCAAACACCGAATTTGTTACTTTATGCAGAGACGGACCGTTCATATGTTTAGAAGAAAAAACACTGAATGCTCGAGGTTACGCCTTTGTAGCTATGGAAAACCAATTAAACCGACTATCTTATGAATGGGATAGGTCATATCACTAAGAATACTATCTCACAGGTAAGTCTGTACAGATTTTATTTTTTATTTTCATTTTTAACCTTTTGATAATAAACGCTAATTTGTTCGCTATAAAGTATTAAATTGGTATTCAATAAAATTAGGTTTGGCGACCGAAATTATTGATATCATACAAAAATTTATTACATCACTGCGAAATTTAACGTTTATTCTTAAGGTATAAATATCTTTAATCAATCAACCCAAAATATTTCAAAAATTCGTCATGAGTTAAATTAGGTCATGGAACCGAAATTACTTTACCGAAAAGAGGGGCACATATTTTTGATAATATTTGATTGATTAAAGTGGGATAAAAGCCAAAAAGATTTTTAATTTTATTTTTACCATGTTTTTAAAATTAATATATAAATCTTAAATTAATATTGTGAACTTTGTAAGATCAATATGTTTAAGTTTGTCAATATTTGAAAATTTTTAATATTTTTAATATAAGTTTGTATGTATAACAACAAAATTAAATATAAGTTTGGTGTGAATTTATAATATGAATTTTTAATTTTTAAAATATGAATTTTTAATTTTATGCATTTTAAATTTAAGTGGTGTGAATTTAAAAACAAAAATTTACTTTATTTCGCTAAGTTAAAAATATGATTTTTAAAATTCGTCGTAAGTTGAAGACTAGGTCTTTAAACCGAAATTGCTTTACCCGAGGGAGGGACGAGAAATTTTATTATCATTACTTTTAATCTTATTGACTTAAAGTATGCCAAAAACATTTAAAAAACCCAAAAATCTTAGCTTTTAAAACAATCGCTAAAAAAAGACAAATTTTAAAATTTTGTCGAGGGACGAACTAGGACATCGATCCGAAACGACCTCGTCCTAAATAACAAGGGAAACAAAATTTTAAAATTAATTACTTAATTGTTTTATAAGTTATAGATAGTTAAAAAAAAAATCAAACACCGCGACTCGCGGAGTTTGAAAGAGTCAAACACCGCAAGTCGCGGATTTCCAAAAATACAGAAAAAAATAAAAGGGCCGAACAGATCAGTCTGCACACTACCACACACATAAAACTGCGAAAAATACCGAAAATCACCTCTAAAATCCGAATTTTTTCACCAAAAATCATCACATTTTTTACTAAAATCATGTTGAGAATGATGCTATCAAGGAATTACTCAAGAAAAACGGTAAATTTCTACACCTAAACACCATTTAATCCGAAAATTAGTGTTCTTGAGCAATTTTTTCCCCAATTCGATTTTGATGCTTTTTAGTGTAATTATGCTTAAATTGCTTACGTATTATGCTTGTATAACCTAGATTGATGCTATTTAACATGATTAGAAGCCTTAAACTTCAAATTTTGAGTAATCTAGGGTTTGTGTTCTTGAGCAATTTGGGGCTTTTTGATATAAACAGGTTATGGCTGATTTTTGTCATGAATTGTTGCTAAATTAAGTAGTGTAACATGTTTAGGTAGTTAAATGATCCAAACTTTGAGCCTAAACATGATTTTGAGAATTAAAGTGGACTTTTTCAAGTCTAAAATTCATGAACTTGATTTTTGAGAAATAATGTCATTTGAAACTTGTTTAATTGCTAGTAATGATTATTTTGACATGTTATTTGAGTTGAATGCTTATGAACTTGGCGAACATTTTCGTATATGCTTATTTGAAAAAGTGTAGATTTGATAAAAATATGAAAATGAGCTTAAGTTTGATATAAATTGAACATGTCTTTGTAATTATTTTGATTGATGATTTTGCTGACACTAATGCATATTTGGATGCACAAAAATTGTGTTTGATGTGTTTTGCAGACTGAAAGGGGTGAATCTTCATCCCAAGCTCGCAATGCTCCTGCTGAGAATGCGGAACAACAGGAGGTGGATAACTACTACAAACAAGATATACCTCATCCAGTCATGACATTTTCAGATATGCACTTGGAAGAGTTGCACCCGAACTTGAGATTTGACAGACGTTGGATAGATTATCCAAAATACCAAAGGGGTTTGCATACTCTTCATTCTAAAGCTGTTGAAGTACCTAGGGTAATAGAATGGGCACCGTTAGAAGCTGTAGAATTAGCCGGGCCAATTAGAGAATTACTTACACAGAGGTATGGTAATTCTACTTTTAACGATTGGGTACGATTATTCAGCATACGTAGACCTGTATATAAAGTATGGTGTGAAGAATTGTTGTGTAGTATAGAAATAAATGATCGGGTAGCTAGTTTAACCGATCGATCTTTTATTAGATTTTTGTTAGGAGGTTCGATGCGCCACATGTTTCTACTAGACATGGCTCAGGCCTTACGTATATATACGCCTGAGGAGTTAGCATCTGCCGATTGTAGAGGATTGATATTGAACGGTAGGAAAATTGATGAAAATTTTGATACGCATGGTGTATGGAGTCAAATGACTAGCCATCACCGATTTAAAGGGGGAAATTACTCTTATTTGGATATAGATAGAGCAGAGTTAAGAGTAATTCATAGGTTTTTAGCCAATTCGATTACACAACGAGGTAAGAATAAGGAAAAGGTAAATGAACAGGATTTGTTTTACCACATGTGTATTCGAGACCCACAAAGCGCTGTAAGTATACCTTATTGTGTGGGTTATTATTTATCAGCTATGGTTAGGGGGATGAGACCGCATAGCATAATAGGAGGTGGTATATTTATTACTTTGATTGCTGAATATCTCGGTGTGGATATAAGTCAGGGGGATTATTAATCGAAGAACCAGAACCCCGCGATACAATAGGTTTAAATGTATATCATGGTGCGAAGGTTTTGAAGAGGCGAAATAACGCCGCAGTAAAATACCATGGTAGACATCCACAGGTTGAGAGAAACCAACAACAAGGTAATGTGGGAGGGGGAAATGAAATGACAGAAATGCAAAGGTTTATAGCTTCACAAGAGTACGAAAATGCTAGACATCGAGCATTTGAAGATTGGCAAGTTCATCAAAACCAAATCATAGCTCATTGCCAACATGTAGGTAGAAACTATATTCCTACTCAATCGCCCGTATTTCCTCCCTGGTCTATAGAGATCCAACCACCGTATCATACGTATAACCCAGCCGAAGTATTCTATAACACATACGGTTATGCATGGAACCCCTACTGGTATCAGTATCATCCCTAGTCTACTTAGTTTTATTTATTTTATTATTTGTAATGTTGATACATTTAATACTTATGTTAACATTGTAATAGTTTTTATAATTTACTAATTTTTATTTTTAGATTTTAATAATGTTTGAACGTGGGGTAATATACCAAACTTCAAAAATATGTATATATGTTTGCAGTTTATCTTATGTACACAACAGGGTAAAACAACGCATTTTCAAAGACTGGCATTAAGTTCAGCAAAATCAACTAATTTTGACGACAAGATGCAAAATAAATGTGATATAACAACAAGACGGAATGAACAAATGATATGCACCATTTATCATTCAGCAAACAAACACAAATATGTTTGGAAACTTTGGTAAAATTTAATCATTTCTACGCTAATCACCCTCAATAATTTAAATTGTTACTGATTTCTTGCAAATGAGGGCATTGCAAGATCTTAAGTGTGGAAAGGGGTTAAATTCTTACGGATTTTTAAAATTTTTACTTTATACACTTGGTTACCATTAAAAATACTAGTAAAGCAGTAGTTGTATTAGAATCTAGTGCTCTCTGATAATAAAGAACAGCCATAGTCTTATATACTGACTACCCAATTCTAGTAAAATTTTTCAAAATTTTCAACTAAATGAATTTAAAATCATGTTTATACATATTTATGAATGATAAAACTAGGTTTTAACACCGAAATTATTGTTACCTCGGAAAGGACATAAATTGAGAAACAAACCAAAATGTTAAAATTCATTTAAAATGGAATAGAGGACAATAAAAAGGAAAATAAAAGCCAAGTGTGGGAAAATTTACCAAGATATTTTAAACATATGTCAGATATTTCTGTAACAAATAACTGAAAATACTTTTGCTTTGAACTAAACTAAACTGTTTTACCCGATGAATGAAAAGAAGAGATGGATCTACACGATGAATCGATTCCATCATTAAAAGGAAGTAAAGTCTTCCGAAAAAGAAACGCGCTTCTTGATTTAGGTCAGGAAGTTGTCGTCCAGACCAGCTGTAGGTTGACGAAAAATCTAGAAAAGTCATCACTAAAATCAGCAGGAAATCCACGGATCTCAGCATAAAACAGGGTCGCCAAGTGGTCAGATTTATCCTAACCATGAGAAGAATTTATCTCGTACAATGGGGGGACACCGTGCAAATTAGCTTGATAAGACTAATGAATCAGATCCCCAGAAAGGATAATCTCCTTAAAAATTAAAAATCAGCTTTTAAGACTGATATTACTCAATCCTTGAGATTGACCTTAAAGATTGAGAATACAAACTCATGGAATTCAATGATATCTAAACTCAAGCTTGAACGAGAAAATATTTTGATAAAATTACAAACCGATTTGTTTTCTGAAAACCCTATTTTCCATGCGTTCATTACCATTGAACGTAAAATCCTAGGAATTCACCTGGAATTCATTAGGTCATCTGAACCAAATCGGGTGTCAACCGTAAGAACGGTGGTTGCATAGCATGGTCAAAGACAAGACCTTGTGCCAGACCGAAAAATTATAACGGTGAGCTTTACTATTGCTCCTACCAAGGATAGTAATTGCGTCCGACACGTTATAGACCATAATTAAAAGCATGTCAGGGGACATTGCCTTAACAGTTGCTTGTTCAACGCTTTCCTTTACAACCGGACGGTAGTTTATCGAAAGGTAATATACGAGACAAGTGAACTGGACGTGTTGCTTTCCTAATACAAGGTTAGCAAGTGGGTAACACAAAACCACAATTGTTGAGCTAAAATTTTCAAATCTGAAACCCACACAACCCATAAAAATATTTTGCAAACACCAGTGAAGGGTTATTCCGGAAAACTTATCTAGGGTAAAAGCTAGATTTAATTTTCAAAAGATCAAATGTTTTCATAAAGATCCAATTTCCTTAATGGATCTAAATTTTTATAGTCATGTGGGACTGTAAACCATATCGTTACTACCATTGTTTATACCGCCGTATAGAAATCACTGATGTACAAAGTGTGAAGAATAAAGAAGTGATTCTAGTATTTCAAGACTATATTGCTTGAGGACAAGCAACGCTCAAGTATGGGAATATTTGATAATGCTAAAAACGAACATATATTTCATAGCATTATTTCTCAAGAAAGACAAGCTTTTAGTTGCAATTGTTCTATTTAAAAGTGATATTCGTTTAAATAATAAAAGGTGAAGACAAAAGACAGATTCGACGAATTGAAGACGCAAACGACCAAAAAGCTCAAAAGTACAAAATACAATCAAAGAGGTTCCAATTATTGATAAGAAACGTCTCGAAATTACAAGAGTACAAGATTCAAAACGCAAAGTACAAGATATTAAATTATTCGCAAAGACGTTCGAAAATCCGGAACCGGGACCAGAGTCAACTCTCAACGCTCGACGCAACGGACTAAAAATTACAAGTTAACTATGTATATAAATATAATATAATATATAATTAATTATATAAATTATATATATATATATATTATATTTATATAATAATCCGTCGACAAGAAAGGCTCCAAAATGGTGTCAGCTGTAAAATCGAACTCCGCGACTTGCGGAGTTCAAAGAGGGAAAAGGCCGCGACTCGCAGAGCTCACCTGGACTCAAATCCCTATAAAAGCAAACGCAGTTTGATCGCAAAATATCATATAATCTATCTCTCTCTCAATATATAGGTAATATATATATATATATATATATATATATATATATATATATATATATATATATATATATATATATATATATATATATATTATATTTTAATTTTAATTTTAATTTTAAATTCTAATAATAAGGGTATGTTAGCGAATGTTGTAAGGGTGTAAGTCGAAATTCTGTCCGTGTAACGCTACGCTATTTTTAATCATTGTAAGTTATGTTCAACCTTTTTAATTTAATGTCTCGTAGCTAAGTTATTATTATGCTTATTTAATCCGAAGTAATCATGATGTTGGGCTAATTACTAAAATTGGGTAATTGGGCTTTGTACCATAATTGAGGTTTGGACAAAAGAACGACACTTGTTGAAATTAGACTATGGGCTATTAATGGGCTTTATATTTATTTAACTAAATGATAGTTTGTTAATTTTAATATAAAGATTTACAATTGGACGTCCCTATAAATAACCATATACACTCGATCGGATACGATGGGCGGGGTATTTATATGTACGAATAATCGTTCATTTAACCGGACACGGGAATGGATTAATAGTCACTAGAATTATTAAAATAGGGGTGAAATTATGTACAAGGACACTTGGCATAATTGATAACAAAGTATTAAAACCTTGGGTTACACGCAGCCGATAACCTGGTGTAATTATTAAACAAAGTATTAAAATCTTGTTACAGTTTAAGTCCCCAATTAGTTGGAATATTTAACTTCGGGTATAAGGATAATTTGACGAGGACACTCGCACTTTATATTTATGACTGATGGACTGTTATGGACAAAAACCAGACGGACATATTAAATAATCCAGGACAAAGGACAATTAACCCATGGGCATAAAACTAAAATCAACACGTCAAACATCATGATTACGGAAGTTTAAATAAGCATAATTCTTTTATTTCATATTTAATTTCCTTTATTTTATATTTAATTGCACTTCTAATTATCGCACTTTTATTGTTATTGTATTTAATTGCACTTTTAATTATCGTACTTTTTAATTATCGCAAGTTTATTTTATCGCACTTTTATTTATCGCAATTTCATTATCGTTATTTACTTTACGCTTTAAATTAAGTCTTGTATTTATTTTTAATATTTTACATTTGGTTTTAACTGGGACTAAAGTTTTAAAATCGACAAACCGGTCATTAAACGGTAAAAACCCCCCTTTATAATAATAATATTACTTATTTATATATTTGTATTTTTATAATAGTAAACTAATATAGCGTTAAGCTTTGATTAAAAGATTCCCTGTGGAACGAACCGGACTTACTAAAAACTACACTACTGTACGATTAGGTACACTGCCTATAAGTGTTGTAGCAAGGTTTAAGTATATCCATTCTATAAATAAATAAATATCTTGTGTAAAATTATTTCGTATTTAATAGTATTTCCTTGTAAAATTTAATAGTATTTTATACCCCTTAGCTTTAACTATCAGTGTTTCTCTAATACGAGCCGTCGTTTTCCACAATGGTTTAGAAAAACCTGGTGGTTTAGAGGTTCTCGGATTATTGTTACAATTTAGGAAATACGGATGTTGCCGATACATAGAAAGTTCATCGGGGTTGGAACCAGGTTTCTCCATTTTTATACCTTTTCCCTTATTATTTTCTTTTACTTTATTAAATTGAGTCGAGGTAATTTCTATAACATCATCGGAATCCTCATCGGGATCCGATTCATCGGAAAATTGGTAATCTTCCCAATATTTTGCTTCTTCGGTGGAAACACCATTGACCATTTTTAACTTTGGTCCGTTGGTTGAGGATTTTCTTTTATTTAATCGATTTACTGTAGGTATCAATATTTCTTCCTCCGGAACCTCTTCTTCTTCCGGTTCCTCTTCTTCCGGTTCCTCCTCTTCCGGTTCCTCCTCTTTCGGTTCCTCTTCGGGAATTTGTGAATCTTCTCAAAATATATTCGACTCTTCATTATTATTAGGTGAGTCGATGGGATTTGTACTAGAGGTAGACATCTATCACACAATATCAAACACGTTAAGAGATTAATATATCACATAAAATTTACATGTTAATAATATATAGTTTCCAACAAAAAAAAATGTTAAGCAATCGTTTTTGAAGAAAAACACTGTCGAAGTCCAGACTCACTAATGCATCCTAACAAACTCGGTAAGACACACTAATGCAAAAATTTTGGTTCTCTAAGACCAACGCCCGGATACCAACTGAAATGTCCCGTTCATATTGATTATAAACGTTTCATATTAATTGATTTCGTTGCGAGGTTTTGACCTCTATATGAGACGTTTTTCAAAGACTGCATTCGTTTTTAAAAACAAACCATAACATTTATTTTATCGACAAGGTTAAAAGGACATCACCTAGATTATCCAGAAAATGATAATCTAAAAAATATCACACTTACACACTACCAATAGATATTGGTTTACAATATTAATATGTTACAACAAAGTAAATCTCGAATGCAGTTTTAAACAATATTATACAAGCATGCTGACACCAAATCTTGTCCTTATTTTAGCATGCAACAGCGGAAGCTCTTAATAATCACCTGAGAATAAACATGCTTTAAACGTCAACAAAAATGTTGGTGAGTTATAGGTTTAACCTATATATTTATCAAATCGTAATAATAGACCACAAAATTTCATATTTCAATATACATCTCATTCATAGAGATAAAAATCATTCATATGGTTTGAACACCTGGTAACCGACATTAACAAGATGCATATAAGAATATCCCCTATCATTCCGGGACATCCATCGGACATGATAAAACAACATCGAAGTACTAAAGCATCCGCTACAACGGATGGGGTTTGTTGGGCCCAATAGATCTATCTTTAGGATTCACGTCAATTAGTAGACTGGTTTACTAATTCTTAGGTTACCAAGTAAAAAGGGGCATATTCGGCTTCGATCGTTCAACCATAGAAAGTAGTTTCATGTACTTGTGTCTATTTTGTAAAACATTTATAAAGCTGCATGTATTCTCATCCCAAATACATTAGATTTTAAAAGTGGGACTATAACTCACTTTCACAGATTTTTACTTCGTCGGGAAGTAAGACTTGGCCACTGGTCGATTCACGAACGTATAACAAATATGTACATATATATCAAAGTATGTTCAAAATAAAATTACAACATTTTTAATACGTTTTAATGTTTTAAGTTTATTAAGTCAGCTGTCCTCGTTAGTAACCTACAACTAGTTGTCCACAGTTAGATGTACAGAAATAAATCGATATATATATATATATATATCTTGAATCAATCTACGACCCAGTGTATACACGTCTCAGGCTAGATCACAACTCAAGGTATATATATTTTTGGAATCAACCTCAATCCTATATAGCTAACTCCAACATTACTGCATATAGAGTGTCTATGGTTGTTCCAAATAATATATATACATGGGTCGATATGATATGTCAAAACATTTGCATACGTGTCTATGGTATCCCAAGATTACACAATAAATTAGAATCCATGTATAATACAATATGAGTTAGCTAGGATATGATTAATATAAATTTGTTATCAATTTTCACGTAGCTACAACAACAAAAATTATCCAATCTTGTTTTACCCATAACTTCTTCGTTTAAAATCCGTTTTGAGTGATTCAAGTTGCTCTGGTTTCATATTGAACTTAAGTTTATGAATCTAAACAGAAAAAGTATAAGTTTATAGTTGGAAATACAGGTTACAAGTCGTTTTTGTAAAGGTAGTCATTTCAGTCGAAAGAACGACGTCTAGATGACCATTTTGGAAAACATACTTTTACTTTGAGTTTAACCATGATTTTTGGATATAGTTTCATGTTCATAAGAAAAATCATTTTCCCAGAAGAACAACTTTTAAATCAAAGTTTATCATAGTTTTTAATTAACTAACCCAAAACTGTCCGCGGTGCTACTACGACGGCGTATATCCGGTTTTACGGTGTTTTTCGTGTTTTCAGGTTTTAAATCATTAAGTTAGCATATCATATAGATATAGAACATATGTCTAGTTGATTTTAAAAGTCAAGTTAGAAGGATTAACTTTTGTTTGCGAACAAGTTGAGAATTAACGAAACTATGCTCTAGTGATTACAAGTTTAAACCTCTGAATAAGATAGTTTTATATATATAATTTGAATGATGTTATGAACATCATTACTACATCAAATTTTATGGATAAACCTACTGGAAATGAGAAAAATAGATCTATCTTCAAAGGATCCTTGGATGGCTTGAAAGTTCTTGAAGCAAAATCATGACACGAAAACAAGTTCAAGTAAGATTTCCACTCGAAATAAGATTGTTATAGTTATAGAAATTGAATCAAAGTTTGAATATGAGTACTACCTTGTATTAGAGAGATATCTTACTATAAATAAGAAAGATTTCTTGAGGTTGGATGATCACTTGAAATGGATTTGCAAGATTGAAAGTAAGCTAGCAAACTTGGAAGTGTTGTTGGTGTGTTCTTGAGTAGTTGTTTTGTATCTTTTTTTATGTATGGATTTATGAACTAGATTGAGCTAGATTTTGATGAAGATGATGAAGAACACTTAGAACAAAGGAAGAACACTTGATAGAGAGTAATTTGATTCAAGAAAATTGAAATGGAAATGTGTTTGTGGTGCCTCTAGTTCACGTGAACTTAGGGTGGCAATATAGTCTTCATTAGTTTGTAATCTTATGAGATATTTCATGATAGATGTTAAATGATGATTCCCACATGGTTAGGTGACTCACATGGGCTACTAAGAGCTGATCATTGGAGTGTATATATCAATAGTAAATACATTTAGAAGCTGTGTATTGTACGAGTACAAATACGAGTGCATACGAGTAGAATTGTTGATGAAAATGAATGAGGATATAATTGTAAGTATTTATTTTAAGTAGAAGTAATTTGATAAGTGTCTTGAAGTCTTTCAAAAGTGTATGAATACATATTAAAACACTACATGTATATACATTTTAACTGAGTCGTTAAGTCATCGTTAGTCGTTACATGTAAGTGTTGTTTTGAAACCTTTAAGTTAACGATCTTGTTAAATGTTGTTAACCCATTATTTATTATATCAAATGAGATGTTAAATTATTATATTATCATGATAATATGATGTATTAATATATCTTAATATGATATATATACATTTAAATGTCGTTACAACGATAATCGTTACATATATGTCTCGTTTCGAAACCCTTAAGTTAGTAGTCTTGTTTTTACATATGTAGTTCATTATTAATATACTTAATGAGATACATACCTATCATAATATCATGTTAACTATATATATATATATATATATATATATATATATATATATATATATATATATATATATCATCATATAGTTTTTACAAGTTTGTAACGTTCGTGAATCGCCGGTCAATTTGGGTGGTCAATTGTCTATATGAAACCTATTTCAATTAATCACGTCTTAACAAGTTTGATTGCTTAACATGTTGGAAACACTTAATCATGTAAATATCAATTTCATTTAATATATATAAACATGAAAAAGTTCGGGTCACTACACGAAACACAGAAGACCGAAGTCTTCGCCGCCTGTGTCCACCATCGCCGGAAGCAAAATCGCCTGAAAAAGCCAAGAGAACCAAGAGGGTAATCGGATCTGAAGAGAGAAGAAGGGAGAAAAAGAAAAAAGCAGAAAAGCTAAATCATCGGACCACCGGCGAGGTGCCGACGACCGGAAAAGTGGTTCACGGTGGAGAAGTTTTTTTAGAGAGAGTGAACTTATAGCGAGAAGTTAGAGAGAAATGGGTGGAAGGGGTCTAAATCGTTGTTCTTCTAGCAGATCAGAACGTAGTTGTTGATGTTTAAAAGAAGTGGAGAATTAATAGTGATGTTTTAAGGGAAAATTAGAAGATTTTTATCACACACACCCTACTATGACACTTTTCTTTGTAAATAATGATCAATTCTATGACTTTTACTTATGGCAAAAATGGAAGTATAAGCAGTTCCAGTTGGATCTGTTTGAGTGTAGAACAAAATTGGGAAGTACTACTCTTATAATTCAAAAGTCACTAAGCAACTTGTTGATCTTAAGAGATGTTGATCTTGAGAGAAGATACCTTACTTGAGAAAGTTAGGCAAGAAAATGAGTGTGTTACTATGTTAAATCTAAAGAGTGGAGCTGTGAAGGGAACTCTGGCATCTTATTCTCGAACGCTTGATTTTAATATTGTGGATAAAGGTAGGAAACAAAATATTGTAGAAAATGTTGATACATTCGGATGGAAGCTAGGGCCGATAGTTGTTGAAGGATTCTTATTTGAATGGGAGCCAGTTTTTGAAGGATTCTTGAAGGCAATAATCTTTTCAAGGAGGGTAGATTGTTATGAGTTTATCCATGTGATCCGGATCATGTGAGCTAAGTAATCAGAAGTCATCTACTAACAGAGTCAAAGTCTGTTGTAACAAGACTTAATGGGTGGCGAGTATAAAAAGAAGCCATTGTAATAGTGTCAGTTAGCTTAAGATTTTTACTGTGTGAGAACACATTTTCTTTCCCTATTCTCTGTAAACTGTGAACTATCAATTGAATAACATCAATAGATGTTCATTTCGATTCAATTCCAAAGTTGATTCTTCCTTTGACGCTTCCCGATTGTTTCAAGATCTTTATCGATTCATTTGAATTCAGAAAGATCATATCAGATAGAAGATTATTTGAAAACTTTATTTTGTTATGTTTCACATTATAACAAGAATTAAGTTTAACAATAATTATATACATTATCAATAACAAAGGGCCCGATATACCGTAGCTAACGTTAGTGGCGATTTCAGAATTAAAACTCAATGTGGTCCCGAAAATTTTTCAATACTAATTATATTATAATGCTATTTTAATGATTATTTACATTCAAAAAAATTATAAATTCGAAAATATATGGAATTCGGCTAGTATAATTTAATAATATCTTGTACAATTTAAAAGAAAAATTAGAGATTTGAAAAATATATGAGGTCATACATTTAAATTTAGTGGTGTCTTATACAATTTAAAGAATACTTTTTATTAAAAAGTTTCAAACTAGCGGTGTTTCGAGACCCCACGGGTCTTCAAGTATATTCGACTCATGCTAACGTCACATCGCACTTAACATTTTGCCTTTTTTAAACTATAATATCACTTTTTTCAGCGTTAAATAGATTATGTCGTACTAAAATAACAAACTCACAATTGAATCAGTGGTCTTGCGCCCCTCATTCTTAATAAATGGTCATGGGATCCGTCCTACTGACATGGTAAGACCCTCACATTTCAATGTGTGGGTAAGGGTTCGATTATATGGAACTACAAAGTTATTCAATCTCATGATCACGGAGGTTCGCCTGCAATGACTCCGGACAGCTCAAAAAGCAGATAGTCACACTGAGATTAGTTAAGTTCAAAAAATGTTAGATGCTCATGTTAATAAAAATTAAAAAGAGCCCTAGATTTTATTATAAAAAATTTGCGGCCACTAACACCCTTTCTTTCAATGTTTCAGGTTCGCCCCCCTTTTTACAATCATTTTTTTGCAAGGTATTTTTTCTTTTCTTTTTCTTACATGTTACTATTAATTAACAAAATAAAATATATAGTTATGTACAACAAAATGATTATTCGTTTTGATCGTTTTTTTTTTTAAAATTTTTCTACTCACATTATATATATATATATATATATATATATATATATATATATATATATATATATATATATATATATATATATATATATATATATATATATATATATATATATATATATAAGGGCATGATCAATGGGGAAGTAACCAATCGGGGGGAAGCAATTTTTTTTTCTTCGTTTTTTTGGATTTTTTTTGCCAGCATCAAGATCACACGAAAATATGAACATTTAGAAAAGACACTTCGTGATGAATGTTATTATTTAGGCGGGAAAACTAGCGACAAAAATAACATTCAAGATAATATTGTTCGTGAAGAATGTGAACATTTTTTTCCAGGTTTTGTGAAGTAAAATTTAGCCCGATTTAGAGTTTAGGGTTTAGGGTTTGGTGTTTTGGGTTTATTCCATAAACCTAAAACACCAAACCCTAAACCCTAAACTCTAAACCGTTCGTGTTAAAAACTCAATCTAAATCCTAAATCTAAACCCTAAACCCTAAATTTCTAAACCCTAATATCTAAACCCTATAAACCCTAATATCTAAACCCTAAAATCTAAACCCTAATATCTAAAACCTCAACATACGCTAAAAAACACGATAATTGTTATATATTACTTCTTTGATCGTTTTCTCGCCAAAATAAAAACATTTATCACAAAGTATCTTTATTAAATGTTCATATTTTCATCCAATCTATAATGTTCGTGAACAAAGTTTTTTCAAAAAAAAAAAAAAAATTGCTTCCCCCCACTTCCCCCCGATTGGTTACTTCCCCCTTGATCCTACCACTATATATATATATATATATATATATATATATATATATATATATATATATATATATATATATATATATATATATATATATAGTGTTTTACTCAAGAGGGAAGCACTTTTTTGAGGGAAAGTAATTTTTTTTAACTTTTTTTTCAAGCATTAAGATCACATGAAAATATGAATATTTAAAAAAGACACTTTATGATAAATGTTATTATTTTAGCGGGAAAATGCTCGAAGAAATAAATGATAACATTCAATGCAATGAATATTTTGCTTCTGTGTTTTTCTTAAGGGGTTAGAAATTAAAGTTTAGTAACCATGGTTTAGAAATTAGGGGGTTAAAAATTATAGTTTAGCTATTAGGGTTTGGAAATTAGGGTTTAGATTGAATTTTTAACACGAATAGTTTAGAGTTTAGGTTTTTGGGTTTAGGGACTAAACCCAAAACCCTAAACCCTAAACTCTAAATCAGGCTAAATTTCGAAAAAACACTTCACAAAAAGATGAAAACAAAACAATGCAAATAAACTCTAATTAAAACATTACTCATGATGAATGCTATCAATTATTTCTTCGATCGTTTTCCCGCCTAAATAATAACATTTATCACAAAGTGTCTTTTTAAAATGTTCATATTTTCACCTAAATTTGATGTCTGAAAAAAAATTACGAAAAAAATAAAACAAATTTACTTCCCCCCAAAAAAGTGTTTCCCTCTTGATGATGACTATATATATAGCTAAAAGTTCAACCGAGAACCATAATAAAGGTGAGAACTGCGAGAACTTTTGATTTATAAAAATTTTCACATGTTACTTGATTGAATCACACATAAACCTTGGTGAAAAGTATGAATGAACATAAAATAGTTGGAAAAAAACTTATAATTTACCAATATAATTAAATATATAGTTTCTCGTTCACATGTACATATTTGTTTCCGAACATGTGAACATTTTCATATAATTAACAATTTAATATTTAATTTTAGCTAATGAACATATGTTTGTTAATGATATGTGCATTAATTAACATTTGCATTAATTAACATTTGCATGTAATTTGTTGCATTTAAACGCATAAAAACTATTAGATTAAATAGTTCTCGCATTTCTCACCTTTTTAACAGTTCTCGTTTGAACCTGCCCATATATATATATATATATATATATATATATATATATATGGTCATAATCAAGAGGGAATCACTTTTTTGGGAGGAAGGGGGAAGCAAAACTTTTTATTTTTTATTTTTTCGTTTTTTGAAAAAACTTTGTTCACGAACATTATAGATTAGATGAAAATATGAACATTTAAAAAAGACACTTTGTGATGAATGTCATTATCTTGGCGGGAAAACGCTTGAAGAAAAAATAAAAACATTCAATGCATTAAATATTTTGCTGCTGAGTATATTTGAATCGTTTTGTTTTCATCTTGTGTGAAGCATTTTTTTCGAATTTAGCCCGATTTAGAGTTTAGGGTTTAGGGTTGAGGGTTTACAGTAAACCCTCAACCCTAAACCCTAAACCCTAAACTCTAAACCGTTCGTGTTAAAATATTCAATCTAAACCCTAATTTTTAAACCCTAAACCCTAATTTCTAAGCCCAAAACCCTAATTTCTAAACCCTAATTTTTAACTCCCTAATTTCTAACCCCTTAAAAAAACTCAGAATCAAAACATTCAATGCATTGAATGTTTTCATTTTTTCTTCGAGTGTTTTACCGCCAAAATAATAACATTCATCACAAAGTGTCTTTTTTAAATGTTTATATTTTCATGTGATCTTGATGCCTGATTTTTTTTTAAAAAAAAGGAAAAAAAATTACTTCTCCCCAAAAAAGTGATTCCCTCTTGATTAAATCTCTCTCTCTCTCTCTCTCTCTCTCTATATATATATATATATATATATATATATATATATATATATATATATATATATAATCAAAAGAAAAAAAGTGAAAAAGACGCTACATCTTTTTTTACAATTGTAATAGGTGCGAACTATTGTTTCTTATGTTATGTTAAGCTCATTAATTTTAGAATATTTTTATTAAAAATATATAGTTAGATACTATAAAAAAAGTTTTCCATAAACAACATGCGGGTGGTAGGCTCAACGAGCGTCAGATTTCAAAACTTGTTAATAATAATTATGAAGTATGATATAATAATACTCCGTATATAATATATAATATATGTGGTAATTATGGTGGGCGTAGCATGGTGGTGGTAAGAGGGTTGTTGGAAGCGGGAGGTGTTGCGGTTGTCGTTGTTGTTAGTTTTCTGGATCCGTCTTCTCTGGTCTTTCTTCAGCGTTGTGCTAGACGATAATCTCCCTGTTTCAAATCTAGATTTTTAATCCAGTGGCGGGATAGGTGTTTTTGCGGCGGATTCATCTGTGTGAAGGTGTGACATGGCTTTCAACGATCAGGTTTTCTACATTCCCGATTCTCGGCGTCATTGCATTTTTTTTGGCATTCTTCCGAAGGCTCAATGCTTTGAGTGCAAGTTTATTTAGTTTGTTAGGTGTCGGGTGACGTTCTCTTGCACGTTATCATTTTTTTTTTGTTTAGGGCAGCCGTTTGTTAGGTTATCCTATGTTTATGTTTATTCTTGGTTAGTTTGTTAGTAACTGTGTTTTTTTTTTCATCCTGTTGGGGCTGTATCTTAGGTTACTTTTGTTATGCCACTTGGTTGGCTTTCTTTGAATCTTTTGATGTATCAATTGTATTTGTTGATCTTCGCTGATAATGATATCGTTTTTTTCAGAAAAAAAATATTACTCTCCCTGTCCTAAAGTAGGGCACAAAACAATTTTATCATATTATTATTTTTTATTATAGAAGTAAACGTTTAATTTGTTACATTCTAAAAAGGATTAACGTCATAAATAGGCCATATACTTTCAGTTTTGTTCCAATGTAGACTATATACCTCAAAAAATACCAATGTAGGTTATATACTCTTAAAAGTTGTATCGATGTACACAAATTTAACAAGTTACCTGCTAAACCGGTAAATTTAATTATTTAACATTTTTTGCATTTTATATGGCTACAAACAGGTCATATACTTTCAGTTTTGTTCCGATGTAGGCTATATACTTTTATATTTGTTCCGATGTAGGCTATATATACTTTCAGTTTTGTTCCGATGTATCACTAACGTCATTCTTCACGTAGGATGTCACATCATCGTTTAGTTGTTTATCCGGTTAATAAGTTTTGTTCGTTCATATTAGTACACTTTATGAAAGTATATAGCATACATTGGTATTTTTCGGGGTATATAGCCTACATTGGGACAAAAATGAAAGTATATGACCTATTTATGGCTTTAACTTTTCTAAAAAAGAATAGTGAACAATAGAATTGAAACGGTGGAATTATTTTTTTATTTATTTTTTTTTTCGGGGTAAGCGAGGACTTTGCTTATGCAAACTAATGTATAGTTTTAGATACTAGATAGATATGGTTGTGCTCTCGTGTTTTGTGCTTTTTAATTTAAACTTTATACCTTTTCCGATCATCTTCACAACACGGATCTTGAAAACCTTCAACCGTCGTCCGCCGTCACTCTCCTTTTCCAGCAGCATTCTCACTCCAATCAGTTTCTTACCTCGCTGGTTTGTAGTCGTTTGGTTTTCAGACCGTCTCCGGCCACCGGCATCTCGCCAGTGGTCCGGCTTTACTGTTTTTATGTGCTAATAAGGATCATGCCTCCTTTCCTCTTTATCCGGCGACGGGTTTCTTGGGCCGGCTTCAACGATCGCTCACCGGTATCCAGGCGGCGATTCCGGATAGGTTTCTTTCTCGGGATCTGGATTTTGGTTCGATTGGGGTTGTTGTTCTTAGGGTTTCGTCTGTTTGGGTTGTGGGGATGGTTTGCTGACGTTACTCTTCCGGTCGTTCGTCGTTGCCATGTGCTTTCTGTTGGTGATGGTAGGCGACGAATTCCGGCGGAATTCTACTTTCTCCTTTGGTAAGTCATTGGGTTCGATTTAGGGTTTTGGTCATTTTTGGTTGGCAGGGCATGATTGTTGTGTTGTTTGTTGAAATCCGGTGAACTCCGGTGGATTCCAGTGGTCTCCAGTGACATTTACGTTGTGTCGCGACCGTATGTAGCTATCGACGGTGATCGACGTGGTTTGTGGTTGTCGGTGGTCTTGTTGTCGCTGACAATCACAGCCGGTCCTTGGTGGCTGCTAACGGCGGCATATAGTGGCAGGCGACTATGAATGGTGCTTGGTGGTTGCCTGACGGCCTCTCGAGGCTGTCGGCGGTTGAAAGTAACTCCGGTTATTTTTCAGGCTGTTAGTGGCCTTAAGAGGCTAAAGGCGTCTTTTGATTACTGAAATTTGTGAGCTGGTTTTCGTTGGTGGCTGTTGGTGGTCACCGATGGGATCCGGCTTCTGGGGTTCACGGGTTTGTAAATCCTTCGAAAATTCGGCATTAATGGCCCGGTTTCTATTGGTTTGACTTTGCGCTCTTCACTGGTTGGTCGTTGCGTCACTGTTGTGTTCATACCTTTCCCGTAGTCGAGTTCATTTGGGTGGGCTCGATGTCGTTGCCGACGTGTGTTGACTTAGTTGACCTCGAAAAATTGATGTTTTTTTTAGTGTTCTCTCGGGGTCCTATTTTCTGTTCGAACGGGGATGTGATCTTATTCGACGACCTTGTGTTTTCTTTGGGTTCGGAGTTGGTACGGGGTCGGTTGGGTGCGAGAGATTACTTTGATTTGTAGGCCTCGGGTTAGATGCTACTGGAGTGCCCGATGTTCATGTTAGTTATGCGGCTTTTGAGTAGTGGTGATTGCGGCGTTGGATACGTGCCGGGTTTTACGTATTATTTAGATTTAGGATTGGTGGTCTTTTGTGTGTATTACCTTTTTAATTTTTTAGTGTCCGCTCTCTTTCAATGTAATCGTCCATTGTATGTAGGACAATCAGAGCGGGACCTTTCAATTTCATTATCCGCGTGTACCATCAGATCTTTACAATCTTTCTATATATATATATATATATATATATATATATATATATATATATATATATATATATATATATATATATATATATTAATATTTTCGCCGTAAAAAAAAAGATATATATGGTTGTCATTGTATTTGTATCTTATGTTCGTGTTTGGACTTTGCTGCTGGGCTTTGCTCATGCAAACTGATGTAATTTTGTGGTTGGTTATAAAAAGTTTTTTGCATATAAAAAAAACGAGGAAACACTCCTATGAACAAGCACATTGGCTCCCCCATAGAAGGTAAAACCTCGGGTAATCAAGCCCTCAGAGCGCGAGACCTGCTACCGGGTGAATTGCGCATTATGCGCACCCTCTAGTCACACTCCATTTTTGAACAATTTGGCATAGCCAAGAACTGAACCCGAGTGGTGTGCTTCATTGAAGAACTCGGTGGCCACTCAGGCAAGCCTGAATGGTTAGTGGAATTATGTTTTAATTTGTAGAAAAAATTAAAGGTGAAAAATAAGGAAATATGGTACTGTACGATTTATAACTGCAGGTAATTAAGTGAATATAATAGAATTACCCACATAAGTAGGGGGTTTTTTGAAACTTGTAGTAATAAGAGCGATCTGGCAGCTGGGGGTGGAGGGTCCATCCAATCATCGTGGACCATCCTATAGTTTTAACTTTTTACATTACATCACATTTATTTTTACAATTAATATTACATTTACAAATTTGGTAACACACTAACAGATATGAGATTAGTGTCGTATTAGTTTTCATGATTGACGTTCTAACCATGGTGTTCACAGTTAAAATATTAAACCACATAAAATTGTAAAAGAATTGTTATGGAAATGAGCACACACATCCTAATCCTAAGCCGCAACATTTGACTATTTAAACAAATAAGTAAAATGGATAAAACGATTATTTAATTAAAGAGAATTTAATTTATTTAAATAAGATACACTTTAAAATAAAAGATTATATTACACATTATTGTTAATTTATATATAAATATAAATGTAGAAGGTTTTTTCTTTTCGGGCTATCCGAAAGGACGAATACATTAACCACATGCAACCTAAAATCGCTGCCGCACCGTGCAGCCGAACCGTTGCTAGTTAAAAGTATTTGTGGTGTTATGTAAAATAAAAGATACAAGGTGGATAGTGGATCGGGATAAGATCGCTATGTCGGTGGTGTATAGACAGTATATGCATGTATGCGAGTGAGTGATGTTTGGTACAAACTTTCGAGTCCGGCCCGTACGATGCGACGGGGGCTTTCGGCCTGTATATTCATATTTAACGTAGCTTTATGTATTTACAGAAGGGAAAACGGTCCATATATTAAGCGCCGTTATAGGTGTCCTTGTCTTTAGTGTTTTTTAAAAACTGTCCGGGTCGAACGTAGTTAGTTTCGTTTTGTTGATAAAAGTATTTCGAGTCTAACTGTGCTGTCGAAAAAATTTAACTCGCGGCGAGCAGGAAGATACGAGCTGTCGTTGTGTTTAGCGTTTTTTTAAAAAGTGACCATTTCGGTTCGTTTTGTTCATAAAATTATTTCGAGTATTACGCTGCTGTCGAAAAAAATTTAACTCGCGGCTAGCGGGAAGATACGGGTTGTCGTTGTGTTTAGCGTTTTTTTTTAAAAAGTGTCCGTTTTGAATGTAGTTAGTTTCGTTTTGTTTATAAAAATATTTCGAGTTTAACGATGTGGTTGGTGAAATTTAATTCGGGACGAGGAGGAAGATACGGACTGTCGAATTATTTGGGAGGAGTTATTATTTTAATTGAGAGAATTTATGTTTTACCCCCTGGAGTTCAGGGTAGTTTTTGTAAGTTGGTTATAGGGGGTTTTTTTTTTGCAGTTTTTGGGTTGGAGTCTTGGTCAATGTCGTGTTGACAAGTTTTTTTAGTAGGATTGGGTATCAAACGACAAGATTCCCCACCCTTTTTTAGTATATATAGGGTTAATAGGGTTAATTAATTACAGATTTACAGAATTCAAATAATCATTGTAGACTATATAATAACGGAACATTAAACAGTACATAGTTATGCAGGTAGAATGAAACATTCGCAAATCAAAATTGGTGACTCTGATCGAAATGTTTCCATTAAAACACAGATCAAATGAAACAAATACGTAACACTCAAAATCAAATCTAATGTCCGATCTGATTCTCACTTTTCATCAAATCCAAATCTCAATCGTTTCTCCTTTCCGAAAAAATCAACTGTCTTCATGGGCGGTTTGTCAAGATTTTCAAATCCCATTATTATCAAAAACGCTATGAAATTTTACGGACAAATCCAAGGTTTGTCTTGGAAACAAGATCGCAATTTTGCATTTGTCAAATTTGACAACATAAAACAAGCATCTAAAGTTGTTAATGGAATGGACGGTAGAATCTTTAATGGAAGGAAGATTTACGTTGGTTTCGCCAAAAAATAAATGCTCATTAACAACTACAATAAGCAAGAGTTTCTAAAGCCTTCTAATATTAATCTCTCGGTTAACCATGAAATTAACGAGGGGATGGAACTTTCTGCAATAATCATTGACATTTATCCCATAAAACCATTGAAACTATTCAAATGGTTAAGAAGTAGAACTATTGCCATTCACTATGTTTCTGTTTAGGGCCCTTACGCCTATATTGTTCAATGTGCCGATGTAGAAAGCTACCAAAGGATGACTATGGGGGCCAACGATGAACAGTTTGGAATTTGTAAAAGTTCTACCAATGAATCAAAGACACCTCAGGTACTCAAGATTTACTCAATTAGCCATTAAAGGTGTTCCCTTTGAATGTACTTCCTCATATTGTTCTGTTGAAGTTGCTAAAGAATTTGGTACTGTTTTACATATCTATACGAACACACATCGGGCTAAACAAATAGATACTCTTTATGCTTTGATCGAAGTTAATGATCCAGGACCTATTAAACAATACTTAACGGCCAAGGTCTCAAACCATGTCAATTGTAAATTGTGGGTTGAGGAGATTTACCAACAAGATGTAGTAGAGGTGATCTCCGATGAGATTATTGAAGAATACAATCATGAGCTTCATTGTACAATCGAAGAGATTAATAAACAAAGACAGAATACAGAAGCTGTTCATAGCGGGTCTAATAACAGTAGGCACTCACCGGAAATCGTACCGGAGGAAGGTGAAAGCATAATGGAGGAAGTTAATTTGAATTTTCGTACTCCTACAAAACTATCAAACGGTAACCTTCCTAAAGAAATTCATTATTCCCTAGAGAAGGTAACAGATGCTGTCAATTCTCAAAAAGAGATGTTGGATGGAATTAAAAAATCTCTTTTTTCATCAAAAAGGGGTAACAAAAAGGACAATGGGAACGGTCTTGTTGCAGGTACAAGCCTTTCTCCCATGAAAAGTATTTCTCCTTTAATCAAAAAGACTTTCCTACCCTCTCTCCAAAAGGTAATTTCAAAAATACCTCAACTAGTCAACCCACAAAGGAACAAGATGCCAACTATGTTCCTGTTGGAAACAAACTAATCTCTTCTCCTTCTTACAATATTTCCATAAACGTTGCTCATTTGTGTCAAGACCCCCCGTCTCGATTTCCCAAGACGTGGTGTGAACTTTAACATAGTGTCCCAGGTTATAGTTAACGTCAACAGCGAAAACATAAATTTTATTACATCACGGTCTCTGTTTTTAGTTTTGGTACATCGTGGTTACAAAAGTATAAATACAAACATAGTACAATTACAAATACATCATAATCTAGCCTATTATAACGACCCTCAAATTTCCAACATTTATATATCCTTTCATCATTTAATTTGCCCAAACAATATAATTAAACTTAACGATTAAACTTTAATCAATCATCGTTAAAAATTATAAAACGTATTAATTAACTTTGTACATTACTTGACAAGTTAATAAAAATAATGAGTTTATTAACTTTCGTGAACAAATGAATAACTTTAAAACTTGTGTACTTAAAATAATTAAACTTGAATAATTAAGGAACCATTTAAGCTAAATTAAAGTGCAAGGACTAAAGTGAAAAATTTCCATCCTAGACCCTAAAACCCTAGCCGAAATTTTAAGGGTAAAATTACCCTTTTACCCTCCTAAAAATCGGCCCAAATTAGCCTCCTCCACCTCCTCATATAACCCTAACTTGTTCCCTAAGTATTACTTGTTATACCCTAATTCTAGAACCCTCCAATCTCTCCTATAAATAGGGACCTAGGCTAGAGCTATTCTTGTACCAAATCATTCTTACAATTCTCTCTCAAATCTCTCCTTCCCTCTCTCCTAATTTCGGCCAAGAAGAACCGAAAATCACCACCCCATCTTCAAGATCTTCAAGTGATCTTCAAGCAATCTTCAAAGGATCTTCATCGCGTTCTTCGTGTTCATCAAGATCTTCAAGGTGTTCTTCAAATCTTCAAGGGTTTGATCTTCATCTTCAAGTGTTCATCAACTTTTTCTTGTTAATCTTCATAGATCTTCATCAAAGTAAAACCCTAGATCCAAAACTCTTAAAGTTTACTTTCAATTCATGTTATATTCATAATTACATTCATACTAGATCATATACAATTATTGTTCATGTAAAAAAAAATATACATATACATACTGTAAGACCTAAATATTTATTGTACATAATGTATTTATGGTGTACGATGCGTGTATGAAGTTTACGTGTTGCTTGCTCGAACGCCGAAGGAAACTGGACGTTGTCTGAAGTGACAAGGTGTGTACGTATCCTTTCAACCCCAAATAAAGTTTGTGTTGATGTTCCAAAGCCTTACCATTGGAAAGGAAATCTTATCACGTTTCCAACGATATTTGATTCATCGAAAACGGAGCTACGGTCAAAAAGTTATGGTCAAAACAAGAAACTGAAAACTGACCTGAAGGTTGGAGCGGCGCTCCACCTTTCGGCGCGGCGCGCCGAACCCGTCTGATGCAATTTTCAGCCTTTTTAAAAGGTCTAAATGAGGGGTACTTTGGTCTTTTCACTTGGGGTCGGTTTGGGGTCATCAAAACTGATCCATTGATCAGTTTGGATCACATCTCACTCATCAAACACTCCCATCCTCAAACCCTAGAGTGAGATTGTGTTCTAGTGAGAGAGAACTCCATTTGGAGAAGAAGGAGGTTGTTTCGGGTCAAACCTCAAGCATTAAAGTTGTTCTACTCGTCAACGGCATCATTTTAGTAGTATTGGTAAGTTCTAACTCCGAATTTCATTTGTTAGATTTGATATTCAAGTTAGGGTTTGAGTTTGATTTGTAATGAAACCCTCTTAGATGATGAAATGGGTTTATGGTGACTAGTTATTCTTGTCACTTAGCGGGTTTTGGGTTGGTTGATGATTTGGCCTTGATTAGGCTTTAATCTTGAGTTTAATCACTAGGTTTAGTGATTATGGAAGTGTTGGAACCACTTTAGGTGAATTTGGGTTGACTAATTTTGACTAGAGTCAAAATTAGGGTTTGGTGATGATTATGACCCAATTGTCGATTTAATAAGGTTTATAAACTTAAAATGGATTAAGTTGAAGTATACAACCGAGTTAAATATGTTTTGGTGTCAAAACTTGCTAATGGTGTGATATTGACTTCTTATGGGTCAAATTAGGGTTTAAGTGTCATATTAGGCAAGATAGATGTTTAACACCTATGATTGGGTTCGATTGGCATATTAGGACCATTCTCACTTGTATTAGTGATTATTGGTTAGCTTGAGCGCGGTTTGTGCTTGAAAGTGCATTTGGGTCAAAATGGCACTAGTTGTCAATTCGGGTTGATTTGTAAATCCACCCTAATTGTGTTATTGTATTTATGATATATGGAATAGGTACATTCCATCGGCGATTACGGATTTTGGTTTGGCATCCATCAAGACTTCAAGGTGAGTGTTAATATCCTATGTGCATATGTATGTGTAGGATGGGTGCGGGTCGGGTGAAGTGATTCTCGGCTATAGAGCTCACTTCACATATAGGTGGATTTGATGGACTTGTGTATGGGTCCAATTGGCACGGTTGTGCGTTTTGGTTTACCACATTTGATGAGGTACGCACTTTGTGTGTACGTTATCACATGGGCGTGTGATGTGGATTATATAACCCCAATGGCGAAGGGTTGATATTGTGAGTGGGATAAATATGCGTTCATGTTTATGGCGTATTTGTTTGTGGATGTTATGGTATGAACCACGTGCCGGTAGTACCATAACATGTATGTGACGGAAGTAATTGATGTGAACCACGTGCCGGTAGCATCGAGTGTGAACCACGTGCCGGTAGCACTATAAAATAATTGATGTGAACCACGTGCCGGTAGCATCGAGTGTGAACCACGTGCCGGTAGCACTATAAACGAGTGAGACTCAAATGCGTATGGTGTGAACCACGTGCCGGTAGCACCATAGCGTTATGGTTAACCTTGGGTGTTTTTACGCATTGTTATATATGTATATGGTATACATATAATGTTGTATTGTCGTAATGTAGCTAATCTTATGAGTGTAGCTTATTGGCATTGTTCACATCGTTGCTTGTGAACTTACTATATTGTTGATGTTGTTAGCTTGTGCTTAGTGAACTTGCGGTATGCTAGGTTTAGCTTGCCTTATATTTGGACGCTCCGGTATGCGTTAATTGATTATTATTGTGGCGTGTCCATTTTATGCATATATATGTATGTAGTATATTATCACTCACTAAGCTTTAGCTTACCCTCTCGTTGTTGACTTTTCTTTTATAGATTTGCATGGATGCGGTGGCTCGGGTAAGCGCGGGGACTAGTGGACTTGCGTAGTTGCTTTAAAGGCATGCTTTTGGATTCGATTAGGATTGGGTAGCATATCCCCAATCGCCATGCTCGGCCTTTATTTTGTATTACAAATCATGTGGTTGAAAACTTGTATTTTTGTACGAAAGTCGTAAAACGGCCGATGCAGGCCAGGTCTCGTAAAACTTATTTTATGAATGGAACGTGTTAGTTTTTCATGTATGAATATGATGTGAAAAGCGTTTTGTCTAAATACGTCGGGAAGTGGTCAATCTTTTTCGCGTTTAAAGACTTTTTGGACAGACCCGTTTGGCGTGCCACGCGAGGTTGAACAATCAATTTTTTTTTTGTGTGATACTTTAAGCGGGTTCGAACGTGGTTTGGTTTGGGTTGTTACAAGTGGTATCAGAGCATGGTCTAAGGGATTTAGGTGACTTGAGATAGGTACCTAGACTTAGACTTGTGTGTGTGCTTAATTATTGCGGGACTTGTAGGATTACGGGTCGGAATGGGTTTAGTTAGTGCCTTGTTTATAGATTGACTAACGTTTATATTAGTAATGCGGATATTTTTAATATATTATTGTATTGCGATAATAATCCTCGCGTGTGTTTTTATCGCGTAGAATTTTGTTTGTGTTTGCATATATCATCGAGCGAGGCGGTCGTTGTACTAACGAGCCGATACGGCGTGTATGCGTAATAAGGACTTGCAAACCTTATTACGGGTGCAAATCGTGTCTAGCAAGTGATGTACGATGAGTGTTTAGCAAGATGGGACGGTGTTGTGCGTGTGGTTTATACGTTCTTGATCTAATCGTTTGCATTCCTTAGAATGAAAACGGAAGATGGATGCGGAACGAGTGAGCCTATTCACGAAGGGAAGGATGAGTTAACGTTAAAGATTGAGGCTGTGTTTGAACGATATATCTCGATTTTCACCGGCAGAGTTAGAGAAGTAACCAAGGAGTTGGTCGAAGGACAAATGACGAAAGTGGTCCGAGACCAAGTGACTAAAGTTGTAAAGGAAGAGTTTGAAAAGAGGTTTCCCAAACCTCGAGGTAGCGATGATGAAGATGTACTTGCAAGGTTAGGATTACACGGTGCTCATGGTAAGACGGCACGAAGTACGCCTGAAGGCGTCGGGAATGTGAAGAAGAAGAGTAAGAAGGGTTACAAGCTTACGTGCTTTAAGTGTGGGGAATGAGGTCATTTGGCACAAGATTGTACGGTAGTGCCTTTAGGCTCAATCAGGTGTTTCATTTGCCGGATGGAGGGACACCGGAAGTCAGAGTGTTCCGAATCGCATGACGATCGGGTTAGGAGGTTAGAGCGCGAATATATGATGGGAAGTGGAGCACGGAAGCCCAACAGCGCTACATCAGGTACTTTTAGTACGAAATCATATGTCATTCGTTTGTAATAACATGCGGTATGTGCGTAAGTCTTAGCTAAACTTTATTCTCAGTTGGAGATAATTTGTAGCAAGCGGGCGGTTTACGTTTATGGTTCCGGTTTGCTCTCAGCAGAGCGTATAAGTGGTGTGTTGTGCCTTGACTCTATGGTGTGAATCCTTGGGTGCTTAGGAATTTTGGTTGGTATCGGGTTGTTTAGCTCGTTCGAGTGAGACCCTTAAGGTCTCAATTGTGTTGTGCATGTTATTGATATGGGTGACGTTCCTAATGGAAGTACCCTATGGTGACTTTAGATTGTCGGGCGAAGGGCGTAAGACTTGGCGTAACCAAGCATTCCTTAGTATTTGGGAAATGTCTCTACCAAGCCATGGAAATGAGTTTTGGTGTTCGGATGTTAGAGCGTGTTCGCTCTCGTGTTGAAGTCGATGAACCACGAGGTTCGACGGGTGGGATGAAACCCGAGAAATCGAGTGTTTTGGATCTCGATGTATGTTGGTAAAGGACTCTACGTGACGCGACATTAGGTGCCTCTTTTATACCTACTAGCGTGGTGTTCGACTCCGTTTGTGTTGCGGTTACATTGTACTTAGGGTACCGAAGTGAAACCCTTAGGTTCATGAGTGATCGGGTGAAATTCGACAAACTAAAGCAATTGGATGATTGCGAGTGTATAGTCGTGTAATTTGTGGTACACTTTTCGTTCGAAATGTTCAAGGATAGGTTAGGATCCTTGGTATGCTCAAAGTTGGAGCAAGACATGGTGATGGGCCGTGCGAACCCAATTATTGGTAAAGTCTACCTTTGGTAGCATTGTACGGGTGTACGAGATGCGGTTATGGAACGTAATTCCAAGTGGAGGAGTTACACTCCCGCACGAGGAGGTTTTAGTGTGAGATTTCGGACAATTTTTTAGTAAAGCGAAACTTGTGTCGGGACCTAGATTTGGTCGATTGTGGTAGAGTACAATTTCGGTTAAATTGTACTTATGATTTTGGATTTGAATTATCACCAAGGTGGTAATGTGGTAAATCTCGTTGAGAGATAATGGACGTGTTTGGCAAGCAAGGTGAAATCCCTCGGTTAAGGGATGTGTGTGTCGGATTCTCTTTTAGAGAATTATTGTTTTGTACCTATGTTTGATATAGGTGGTTCTTGCTCGATTGTGTGGATGGTTAGTGGTATCCGTTAGGGTTCACTATAGTGTAACAGAGTGCGATGTTGCACTACTCGTTGTTCGAGGCCAAAAGTACGTATGTGATTGGTGAAGCATGACCTTCGGGGTCCGCTGACTTTATCATAGTATTTTTGATTGGTGGAGCATGACCTTCGGGGTCCGCTGACTTCATCCGGTGTTGAGTGATCTATTGGTTGTTTTATACACCGATGGTGGGATCGTGAGGACCATGTTGTGTGATTAGTGATTGCGATAGCCGTGTTTCGCTCACGTGTTGTTACGGGTGTGACAATAGTCGATTTTGGACACCTTAGGATTAGCGTTGCCATAGTCGTTTTGGGCGCTTTTGGTTTTAGTCGTTGCTTATGATGTTAGGATAGTGGCGTATTGGTTGTATTGCGCACTTACAAAGGATGTTTAGTGGTAAGAGTAATCCGTGAGGATTCATGTGGTTCGATCTTCAACGTTCGGATTGTTGACTTTAGGTTGAGACTTTGTCACTTTTAGCGTTGTCCGTGGTAAAGGTACGCTAAGGAATTTATATCTCGGTACGAGGTTGGTTGAATTTTTCCCGATATGGGAAATTGAGCAGGTTTTAGTGCTCGGATTGTGGTTTTGATAAATCACGGTTGACGATTTTAGTTGTTAAAAGTGATCCATTGGGAAGAATTGTCTAGGAAAGTTCGTATTGGGACTTGAGTGAGGATCGTTGAGTAGGTCCGGATTGGTTAAGTGGAGAAGATCACGAGGACGTGATCGAGTTTAAGTGGGGGAGAGTTGTAAGACCCAAATATTTATTGTACATAATGTATTTATGGTGTACGATGCGTGTATGAAGTTTACGTGTTGCTTGCTCGAACGCCGAAGGAAACTGGACGTTGTCTGAAGTGACAAGGTGTGTACGTATCCTTTCAACCCCAAATAAAGTTTGTGTTGATGTTCCAAAGCCTTACCATTGGAAAGGAAATCTTATCACATTTTCAACGATATTTGATTCATCGAAAACGGAGCTACGGTCAAAAAGTTATGGCCAAAACAAGAAACTGAAAACTGACCTGAAGGTTGGAGCGGCGCTCCACCTTTCGGCGCGGCGCGCCGAACCCGTCTGATGCAATTTTCAGCCTTTTTAAAAGGTCTAAATGAGGGGTACTTTGGTCTTTTCACTTGGGGTCGGTTTGGGGTCATCAAAACTGATCCATTGATCAGTTTGGATCACATCTCACTCATCAAACACTCCCATCCTCAAACCCTCGAGTGAGATTGAGTTCTAGTGAGAGAGAACTCCATTTGGAGAAGAAGGAGGTTGTTTCGGGTCAAACCTCAAGCATTAAAGTTGTTCTACTCGTCAACGGCATCATTTTGGTAGTATTGGTAAGTTCTAACTCCGAATTTCATTTGTTAGATTTGATATTCAAGTTAGGGTTTGAGTTTGATTTGTAATGAAACCCTCTTAGATGATGAAATGGGTTTATGGTGACTAGTTATTCTTGTCACTTGGCGGGTTTTGGGTTGGTTGACGATTTGGCCTTGATTAAGCTTTAATCTTGAGTTTAATCACTAGGTTTAGTGATTATGGAAGTGTTGGAACCACTTTAGGTGAATTTGGGTTGACTAATTTTGACTAGAGTCAAAATTAGGGTTTGGTGATGATTATGACCCAATTGTCGATTTAATAAGGTTTATAAACTTAAAATGGATTAAGTTGAAGTATACAACCGAGTTAAATATGTTTTGGTGTCAAAACTTGCTAATGGTGTGATATTGACTTCTTATGGGTCAAATTAGGGTTTAAGTGTCATATTAGGCAAGATAGATGTTTAACACCTATGATTGGGTTCGATTGGCATATTAGGACCATTCTCAGTTGTATTAGTGATTATTGGTTAGCTTGGGCGCGGTTTGTGCTTGAAAGTGCATTTGGGTTAAAATGGCACTAGTTGTCAATTCGGGTTGATTTGTAAATCCACCCTAATTGTGTTATTGTATTTATGATATATGGAATAGGTACATTTCATCGGCGATTACGGATTTTGGTTTGGCATCCATCAAGACTTCAAGGTGAGTGTTAATATCCTATGTGCATATGTATGTGTAGGATGGGTGCGGGTCGGGTGAAGTGATTCTCGGCTATAGAGCTCACTTCACATATAGGTGGATTTGATGGACTTGTGTATGGGTCCAATTGGCACGGTTGTGCGTTTTGGTTGACCACCTTTGATGAGGTGCACACTTTGTGTGTACGTTATCACATGGGCGTGTGATGTGGATTATATAACCCCAATGGCGATGGGTTGATATTGTGAGTGGGATAAATATGCGTTCATGTTTATGGCGTATTTGTTTGTGGATGTTATGGTTTAAACCACGTGCCGGTAGTACCATAACATGTATGTGACGGAAGTAATTGATGTGAACCACGTGCCGGTAGCATCGAGTGTGAACCACGTGCCGGTAGCACTATAAAATAATTAATGTGAACCACGTGCCGGTAGCATCGAGTGTGAACCACGTGCCGGTAGCACTATAAAATAATTGATGTGAACCACGTGCCGGTAGCATCGAGTGTGAACCACGTGCCGGTAGCACTATAAACGAGTGAGACTCAAATGCGTATGGTGTGAACCACGTGCCGGTAGCACCATAGCGTTATGGTTAACCTTGGGTGTTTTTACGCATTGTTATATATGTATATGGTATACATATAATGTTGTATTGTCGTAATGTAGCTAATCTTATGAGTGTAGCTTATTGGCATTGTTCACATCGTTGCTTGTGAACTTACTATATTGTTGATGTTGTTAGCTTGTGCTTAGTGAACTTGCGGTATGCTAGGTTTAGCTTGCCTTATATTTGGACGCTCCGGTATGCGTTAATTGATTATTATTGTGGCGTGTCCATTTTATGCATATATATGTATGTAGTATATTATCACTCACTAAGCTTTAGCTTACCCTCTCGTTGTTGACTTTTCTTTTATAGATTTGCATGGATGCGGTGGCTCGGGTAAGCGCGGGGACTAGTGGACTTGCATAGTTGCTTTAAAGGCATGCTTTTGGATTCGATTAGGATTGGGTAGCATATCCCCAATCGCCATGCTCGGCCTTTATTTTGTATTACAAATCATGTGGTTGAAAACTTGTATTTTCGTACGAAAGTCGTAAAACGGCCGATGCGGGCCAGGTCTCGTAAAACTTATTTTATGAATGGAACGTGTTAGTTTTTCATGTATGAATATGATGTGAAAAGCGTTTTGTCTAAATACGTCGGGAAGTGGTCAATCTTTTTCGCGTTTAAAGACTTTTTGGACAGACCCGTTTGGCGCGCCGCGCGAGGTTCTGGCGCGCCGCGCCAGTAGCTGAACAATCAAATTTTTTTTTGTGTGATACTTTAAGCGGGTTCGAACGTGGTTTGGTTTGGGTTGTTACACATACATATATGTCGATTACAAATATATATATATATATATATATATATATATATATATATATATATATATATATATATATATATATATATATATATATATATATATATATATATAATGTATGATCTACAAACCCTAAATATCTAACCCTAATTTATTTAAACCTAATCAAATCTCATTAATTGAATATATAGTCACTTATTAAAATTAATTAGAGTATACCAAGTATCTTTAGTTATTAAGTTTGCTAACCTTGTTTTAAGTATGACTAAATTCGTATTTATTAGAACACTAATTTTTCATAAACAGAAAAAGTCTTATTCTCTTATTTTGAGTTCATATTTGGATTCCCCTTTCAAAACCAATCAAAATGCATATAAATATCATGCGATTTGGATTAAAATTGAGTTAGTTATGGCTAAAACAATTTTTGAAGTTTCCATATAAAATAAATCCGAACTTTTTCATAAATTTTTATAAAAATCATTAACTTACTTAATAAGATAACTATTAGATATATTAAATTAATAAATTTATATTTTAACGTTGTCTTGTTTAAATAAATTTACAATATATATACACGACACATATATTGTACATATATTATTAAAACTCTAAATTAACTTTAACCTAAACCTAATTAATTAAATCTAAACCCTAGGACATTAATTAAACCCTAGTCATTTATTACAAACCCTAATCATTAAAATACTACTTTAATTAACTAACCCTAATTAATGAAACCCTAATACTACTTATACTATTAATTGACATGTATACACTATTACTATTACTAACACCTATAACCTACTATTTATATTATAGCACATAAAAACATTTTGGGATATGTATAGATCTTCGAACTTTCTTGACGAATGGTTTCTACGAAACTCTAGGCAGAAGGGTTTGGATTTCCGATTTAAAGGGTCCTATAGCTCAAGCCCCTAGACCTGAAATGGCCATTCGAAGGGAAATGGGTGATTGGAAGCTTATCTAATACGACAAGTGTCCTAAAATGGAAGACACTCTTTAAGTAGAAACTTTCTAAGTATAGAAACTTACTAAAATAGGGAACCTACTAAAATAAGAAACTTTCTAAAAATGGAAACTTTCTAAAAATAGAAACTTACTAGGAATAGAAACTTAGTATACATAAACACGTACTTAAACTCAAAAATGGGCAAAACACTTAACTACTCTTAAATGTCAATATGTTGACTTTCCTGCTCACTCGTTCAACTCTCTATTCCGAGGAATAACTAGCTCTCTCTACTAAGGTGAACTTCATAGCCCCACTTTCTATTGTGCACAACTTACTTACTTTACTTGGGGTGAGACACATGCTGTTTTTACTTTTTACAACTTAGACATAAGTACCAAACTGTTAAACTATGCTATACCCGGCTATGTCCGACTAAGTCCCTACAGTGATATTTTTAGTTGCTGCGGCATGCTTAATTATTGGGGGTAGGGCTATCGGGAGTAACGTCCCCGATACATTTGACTAAGTCTTTGTATTACTTGATAATGAAATTAAAACCGACAAGGACAGACACAACTTGTCATGGGGAAAACTTGAACGTTTAGTCTAAATATCACGCTTTGGCATAACTTCTTGATCCTGCGGGAGATCAACTTTACAAACTAAATCTTGTGGTCTAAAAACAACTATTCCTACTTTTGTTAAACCTATGAACTTCACTCAACCTTTTTGGTTGACACTTTAGCATGTTTTGTCTCAGGTGCTGTTTGATCAAGTATACTTATCTACTGCTTATGTGATGCTACTTGGACTTAGGATCAAGAACTATCGCATTTATTACTCTTGCATTTGAAACAATTACTTTATTGTAATTTCCATTATTGTAACGACATTTCATTTTCCGCTGCGTACTCAATAAAGCTTATTTTTTTTTATCATTTAGAATTGTTCTCGTATTATAATATGTTGGTATATTTTGATATTAGTGACGTTCCTTCCAGACCCTATTGGGAGGTCGTTACACCTATCAATACTAGATTTAACAAAAGACGTTTTTAGACTCCACGATGCCCGACCTGAAAATGCTCCAAAAGCTAAGTACCTGAGAAAAATACTTAAAAACGTCAATATAAATATTGGTGAGTTCATAGGTTTAGTTATAATGCATAGTAAATGGACCTCAAGATTTCATGTATAAAAACAGTTGAAAAGCTATTCTAGCTTATGAGCTTTCGATATCGAACGTTAACGTAATAGTACCCGAAAACAAGCGTCACTTAAGGTCTAAGTGCATATGGTCTAAGTTTATGCATCCGATAGCCTAGAAGGACTATCCCGGTGTGAGGAGTTACCCTCAAATAGATCTATTCATATTATTCGCGTTCACCAAACCGGTAATCAACGATATCAAAATTGAGCTTTCTAAAATTGACCATTGTTACTCAAACATAGAATATAGTTATAAGTACTCGAGTTCAATATGTAAAACAGTAAATAAGTATTATCTCATCCCAAATATATAAAATATTGATTAAAAATGGGACTACAAACTCACAATTGATGCGGTGCAAAGCGTACACGGTATCCGGTTATATTGTGTGCGGTGTTCCGGGCTTGAGACCTAATGAATATTTATATGGTCAGAGGTCATACTATCTAATATAGTATTTAGATTAGGTTTAAGATCAATTTATTAAGTGGTCTTACATGTCCATTTTGATTCTCGGTTTCAAGGGTTACATAGTTCATAGTTTTAAGTGTTGACAGTTTTGACTAGTTTTACCATAACTTTAGTTTAGGTGTTTCTATCAATATAGACATCCATTTAAGATGATATTACCACCTCTGGAATGCTCTTTGAGTATAGTTTCTAACCATGTAAGGTTAGCTTCTAAACTCAAAATAAAAGTTGGTCAAAAGTTCACTCTTTTACAAGTGTGCAAAACAGCTCAGATTTACACTATAAGTTCATAGGCAAGTTTTAAAATAGCAAAATACAGTTGTTTGACTCAAGATTTTTACAGAGAGCTTAGGACATATAAAAGTACTCATTTTCAAAAGGAATAACCTCCAGGACTTCATTAACCTAGTTTTTAGAGATGAAGTTTTAGACTAAAATCTGACTACCGCAAAATCTTATGTCAACTTGTTGGGACCATTTCTCAATGATTACTTAATGTTTTTTGGTGTTTCAACTTGTTATGTTTTACTTATTATGTCTAATTTTCAAATCAAAAGCCTATATTTCAATATCTATCTTATAATATGAATTATCATGATTTTTAGACTCTTGGACAGATTGCTTCAAATCTGAACCTTGGGTCACCAAATAAAAATGAAAAATGACTTTTTCTTTGAAATAAATCATGAAAACTTTAATGGAAGTCATGAACATATATATGAACATCATACTAAAAGATGAGTTCCTTAGACCAAGTATAAGTTGGTTTTTAGGTCATGAACTTCAAGTAGAAATTTTGGACATCTTAAAGATAAAACAGTTTTATGTAGTTAACCACTTTAGTTCTTAGTTTAGATTCATTTTAAGACATAGGACATGTAAAGAACTTAAGGTTACTGATCTAATATCAAGATCATGGTTAGCTATATAGTCATCATTGAGTGATTAAACACTCTAGATCAAGCAATTACACCATGAATACTCTTGAATATAGCTAGACAAGATGAATATAATTTAGTAGTTTGTTATACCTTGAAGAGATTTGATCTTATAGCTTCAAGATGATGATAAAGAGAGTGTTTTAGATCTGCAAATTGAGGTGTGAGTGTGTGTGAGAGTGATCAAATGACAATAAGTGAGCAAGAGAGGGATTATATAGGGGAGGGTGGGGGTGGCGTGGCATTAGGAGAACAAAGGGAGGGGGTGACTCACTAAAATGCCATTAATGATCATGCAAATCTAAATGATGATGTTTTGCATGAAATTTTGCTTAAGGAGGAAGTATTTGTATGTGTATGATGATGATATGGATATTGATGATGATGGACGATTATGATAATGATGGTGGGAGAGTTTTTGTCAATTTTTGGTTCTTAAATGTATATGTACTTGTGTAGTTTACCTAATGTATAATCTAAGGTGTTAATTTGTATGTTTAAAGTTTAGGAAGTAAGCTAAGATTAGGTTCTAATCAAGATAGATCAAGGTTGGTTAAATAAAAGAAATGGCTAAATACAAAGTGATCAAGACTAGTTGTGAAAATGATTAAGTATAGAGAAAGTTTTAACTTATGATCTAATGTCCAAGTGAATTAGTTATAAGTTTTTAATTCAAAAACTTAGTTAATAAGTTTACCTATTACGTTATTATATATAAAGGTATAGATTAAAAGTCTAGGGTTTAAGGTGATAAGCTAGGGTTTCAGGACATTGTGCAAGATGTGTGAGATAACACTCAGACAAGTAAAACCTAAAATGCATCCTTAGAGTTATACAAACCCTAAAAATAAACCAAGACATAGATCATCAAATTTACTCGTCAAGTCGAAAATTGTAATTTAAAGAAGTCAAACTAGACAACTTAAGTCGAAAAGCTATAGTTGTGACAATTTGCCCTATGATGATCAATGTATTGATGCAAATGCAAATTGTCATGTGATAAAATTCGTAATAGGAAAACTGTTCAAAGTCTTAACAGTGGTACCTGCCATGTTAAGGAGGTTAACCAAAACAAAGCTTCCACTTCAAAGAGTTCTCATTGGACTGACAAGATCACTAACATATCAAATTTATTTTATTACAACTAGTGAAATAGCTCACGTGGTCGGTCAATCGATTAATCCAAACAAAAACTTTTCAAAAGGTCAGTTGATAGGTGCTAAGAAACTCACTTTTAAAGAATAGACGGTTAAGTTTGGTGATCTAATGCAAAATATGGTCGATGAAGACTTTCATTCCAATACCAACAAGCCATGAGAATCGCCCCAGGTAATACCAGAGGCCTCGGGATTGGGGCAAGAGTTTCGATGGTGCAGTGGGATCTTTTTATCCATCACTTTCAAATACATTTCTTAGCCATTCAAGATACCATGGTTAAGGATGTGGCACAACCCATTCTTAACGAAATTTGGAAACATTACACATTCGAAGCTTTTCAAGTTATGTTTGAAGGAAGATCGGGGGGATTGGTTTCAATTTGGAGGGAAGATTTTTTCTCTCTAATCAATTGTTGGAAAAACAGGTTTTGGATTGCAACGGTGTTGAGGCTTACATATAAACATTTGGGAGAAAATCATTCTTTAACACGCGTCATTGTTTTCTGAAACTCTGTTCGAATTTATGGTATCCTGCACATTATGCTGGATTGGGCCTCACTCAATATTCAACACTTATCGGCCCATCTTGTTGCATAGTTTCAAGAACCTTTTCGGTTACAGAATTTGAAAAGGTTATTTAATGTGTCGATAGCAACAAAACACCAGGTTCATACGGGTTTACTACGAGGTTCTTTCAATAAGGGTGATTTTGGCTTGAAGAGGTTATTATGGATATGTTTTCTCAATTTTTTCGATCATCCTTACATTTGGGATGATAATCAAGTTTACAGCCGTCGCCTAATGCTTTCTGTTTCAGTTTGTTTTTTCATTTGTTGTATGGCTTATATGCCTCTTTCATGTTGTTGGGCTTGCAAGCCTTTTTTTTTTTTTTTTCAAGTGTATTAACCTTCATTTCTTTGATGAAGGATTTATTTTATCAATATATATATGAAAAAAATTTCGCCTTAAAAAAAAAAGTTATGCAGGTAGAACAGTAATTTTATACGAGTAATTATTTGACACCATTACTTTCAAGATACAATAGTTAGTTTTCTAACAAAGATACAATGATATATTCCAACCTAAATTGAATAGTTCTACTAATTAAAAATTGAAATATATAGGTTTAATTTGTAGAGGAATATTCATTTAAATTCATAAATTAAGTTGAGATCCAAAAGATCAATGAGAGCGCGACATTTGACGCGAAAATCACATGTGATTGAAAAAAATTTCAAAATTTTTTTTTGTCGAATTTTTTTTTCGAACTTTCTTTTTTTAAATTTTTTTTTTTTTCAAATTTTTCTTTTACAATCACATGTAATTTACGTGCACAATCACATGTAATTGAATTGTACAATCACATGTGATTAGATTTCACATACATAATCACATGTGATTGACATGCAGAAACACAGGTGATTGTAAAAAAAAAATTGAACTTTTTTTTATGTTCAATCACACATGTGATTTTCGCGCAAAATGTCACGCGCTCATTGATCCCTTGAATTTCAAGTAAATTAATGGATACAAGTAATTACAACTCTTAATTTGTATGCAAGAAATTCTATATAATCACTAACTTTATATATTACGGAGTACTATATATCGGAAGTAGTACAGTGAGTTTGTGATAAAATTCTTTAGGCAGTATATTTTTATTATTGACTATGCCTTATGATAACCATTGTAGATCTTCTACCTTCTATCTTCTATCTTCTATCTTCTATCTTCTATATATTATAATTATAATTATAATTATATTATATTATAACTAACACTAATTTTGGTGAGCATTTTACTATTCACGATGATGATACAGTAAATAACCCCAAAATTTTGGTGAGCATTTTACTATTCACGATGATGATACAGTAAATACCCCCAACTTTGGGGGTATTTTGGCCATTCCGTTTTTTATTTTTTTTTTACTTCATTTTTTATTCTTTATTTTTTTAAACGTTTAATCAACGGACCCTTACCGTTAATCGGTCAAAACCAATCCGCAACGATATAAATTTTTTATTACCTTTATCTTCGAGTATCATAACTTTATTTTTCTAACGTTTAATAATCCGACCGTTATCCGTTTTTAAACATTAAATTAATCGACCGTTAACCGATTCAAATCACCATGCAGCAAAGTTATTTTTATACCTTTTTTTCACTTCCTACTTCATTCCTTTATTCTTTACACGTTTAGTTGCTCGAGCACCAACTTTGGGGCTATTTCGGTAATTTAACATACCAAAATCACCGACCGTTAACCGATAAAAAGCACTCCGCAGCGAAGCGCGGGTTTGTTTTCCTCGTCATATAACACTTGTCATTTTCAATTTTCAAAAATAACAATAAAAAGAATGTTCTTCTACTTTTAAACAAAAGTGCCGGAGCCCAATATGCAAAATGAAACTATCACGAGCAATCCAGGATTAGTTTCTCTACAATGATTAAAGTTAGGCCTAGGCCTGTTAGTACAGTATATATATATCATGTTTTAGCCCAAAAACAGTTAGCCGCATGCTTTGACTGTATGGAGGTTGATTTTATAGTTCCTATTGTTAAATTATAAGCCTTTTGGTGAATGATTTATTTTTTATTTTATTTTATTTTTTTACTTTTGTAGCTCAAATTTTTGATGATCATATTAGATTAGATGCAGAAAATATTTTATACTGTAGCTCTTATTGAAGCTAGCATCTGAACTATTTTGTAGTGATGAGGTGATTTTATTGGAGTATTCAACTAAACATATGTATTATAAAATCTTTACTTTTTTGCAAGAGTATATGTGGTCAAACGAATAACATTCCAACAAAGCGGAATATTTGACCAGTGTTACGGAGCATAAACATATTATTGATATTGATATTGATAACTTCTTTGATTACAAAAGTAATTACAAATATATAAAAGTATGGGAAAAGTTAATTTATAGTTGTCATGTACTTAAACGTATATGGAAAATAATATTAAAATTATTCTTTGTTGTTATAACTATATCTAAATATCATGCGTAGTACGTATATGGTTAAAGAATGTGAAAATGAGCTTGTATGAAATTATTATTTCTTGAAAGACAAGTTGCCGGCATTACAAAGAGAGGAATTAACTACCTTTGCGATAATTTGCTATGCACTAACACACTTTTGAAAGGAAACCTGAATTGCAGAAATTCGATCTTTAAATCATCCCGGGGAGCAGAAGGATCAGATTTGAATCCTGAATGAATCCGGGAGAAAACCCCTATCAGGGTCAATTTGAAGCTCCATATTTCAAGCAGATTAATTAAGAGAGTGAGCTAAGTGAGACTCGAACTCACGACCTCAATCCTAGCCCTAAACACAATGAATGTGGATACCACTCGGCTAGAATCGCGGTGGTTGTATGTCATTATTATAACAAAAGAAAACTCGTCTTTTTATTATTTAATAAGTTAATCTTTGTGAATAATATTTCTTATTGGTATTAACTTGTTATACATTCCGATTTTAATAAAATCTTACAAAGTATGGTGCTAAAAGAACGATTGTATTTTCGGGTGTTCTAGTATTAAATTAATTAATTTGTTTGATGCTATTTGATATTCTATTTTTTCTTGGTTACGTACAGTCTAGGAGCAAGTTTGCCCTTAACCGGACAACTTGACTAAATAAACCTTGTAATTGTTCTTTTGTTGGTTACCTTCTTGTTAGTCCTCTAATTTTAATAAATTGTTTTCTAGAAGAAAAAAAACTAACAAAGCTTTAAAAGCAAGTGGAATTAAAAATAAAGATATGTGAAATTCTATTATTCTAACTAACAAAAAAACAATAATTATGATAATTATACCGAAGCTTTTTATAAACTTCAACATTTAAAGTACCATGAGCAACAAGTTTCACTCAGAGTTCCTTCAAAGTTCTACTTCGAGAAGGCCGAGATTATGGGAGACAAACTAAAAGATTGTGAAGACTCAAAAGATATGTGCAAATCACGTTAATTGATGATGCGTTGAGTTTTAACGCATGTACACTTAATAATTTAATTAAGAGTCCTAATGGATTGAAATTGATAATTATTAACAAATGATATATTAGAGAGTATTGACTAGAAAACGTTCTAACAACATTGATTAAGAAAATGTTACAAGTGTAGTTTATGCGCTGAAAAGATTAATTGTTTATAAGCGATTATTATATATGTTGAGCGTGACCTTCAAAATTAATGAGACGCGGTTGTGACCATATACACTAATAATCTATATATATATATATATATATATATATATATATATATATATATATATATATATATATATATATATATATAGTTATTTTAGAGACATTCCAATATTCCATCATTGTTTATTGGTTTGGATAACCAACTCAAAACTTGAAGGGGCTGAATGAGTATATATCTATTAATAATGTGTAGCTTTTGTTAATATAGAACTTGTTAAGGGTAATGTTTAGAACAACACCCTATATATATAGTGGGAGTGGACTAGTCTCAAGTTATTTTGAGTGTTGAAAAGAGGCTGAATTTTTAAATTATCCTCTTTTCATCTTAAGTGAAAGACATGTTTATAAGAAAGTGATAGTGAGAGACTTGTGAAAGAAACTGGTTGTTAACTTGTTTGTTCAAGTCTCTTCTTTTTCATCAACAAAAAAGATCATTGAAAATTCGAGTCCGATTCAAGTTTTCATAATCATCAAATGTCTTCCGAAATCTACGAATTCGAAGGATGTTTCTTCAATGATCCATTCTCACCATTCAACGATTCTTCATCACCCATTGACATCCACCAAGCTTTACAAGAACATACTTACAATTACACTTCTATGATACCACAAGTATCATCTTCACCACCTTTGACCACCCAAGATAATAATATTGACACACCATTTGATGAAATTGACCAAATTGCCCCTACTATACACTCTTCCTCCCCACCAAGTAACCAACTTGAAAACCTTTCTCTTCATAACCAAATGGGCATCTCTGGAACTTCTTCAAATGAAACTTTTTGCACTAATTTGGAAGTCAAAACAGAAGAAAGTCAACAACTTTTATATGATAGTAACTTTTACTATGGTGGGTCTTATAACCCATTAAAGATGATGCAAAGATGCTACAGTTTCCAACAAAAGAAATCAAATGATAGTTTTTATCAACCCAAATTTGATGGTTTGCTTGAATCTCAAATTCTTCATTCAGAAGTCATTACCTCATCACCTGATCATTCATTTTCATCTACTTATATGAGAAGGGCTTGCAGCACTGGTGACTTACAAGTAATTAATCACCCCCTCTTACTTCATCACTTATAAACTTTGTACTGAAGAGTTTTTATCAAAATAATTCCACTTTTTAATCTTTTTGGCTCACAAGAATCTACTGAAGAGTATTCTAGTCAATCAATTTTTCAATAATATGATATTGTCATGTAATGTTTGTACTACATTAGATTCATATTTTTTGTGAACGGCAAAAATTATAGATGTCAACGTACTCATAAAAATAATAATAAATGTGCATAAAATACATACACAGATAAGATTTTTGCTGTTCAGGCTACCCGATATCAGACCATTCCATGGGAACCCAAATATATGTTGCTGCTGAGGTTTGAACCTGGACCTCTTGTGAAAATATAAGACACAACCACCAGGCTATTTTGTTAGGATATCAAGTCCTCTTGTTACATTTGGCACATGTTTCTTACTACTTCCTTTTTCACCAATGGTTTATAATTTTGGTTTGATACAATTTAATTTTTTTTTTTTAGAGTCCAATGGTCAACCAAACAAGCCAAAGGTTTTCTACTAGTCCATTAGCCACAGAGAGTACTTCATTTATGGAGGAAGTAAATTTCAAGGTGGGGCGTTACAATGCAGAGGAGAGAAAAGAGAAGATCCAGAAGTATAGAGCAAAGAGGACACAAAGAAATTTCAATAAGACAATAAAGGCAGTTGTTTTATACAATAGATAAAAATAATTAGTCCTAATAGTATTAAAACATGTTTAGTGACATTATTTGTCTGGTATTATTTGATACAGTATGCATGTCGAAAGACCTTAGCAGACAATCGTCCAAGAATACGAGGTAGATTTGCACGTAATGACGAACCTGGAGAGCTTCCTAAGAATACAACTTTTCATCGAAATATGGATGATGGCGAACTTTGGGTAATTCATCATATTATTTCATTTATTTCAACGTCGAAATGAAATTCGAATAAAAGACAGATTGACAGTGTGACCAGTAAGTGAATCTTATGAGGGTCCCTGATGTTGTCTTTCGTGAAACATTTTTTGGTGTTTAATTCTATTCGAAAGCGATGTTGTTTCCTGATTGTATCGCTTTCTTGATCAGGAAAATGCATACCCACTAATGACGCTAATTGTAGCTTATTCTATCAGCGAGTTCATTTCGTTCGTAGGTTTCCTTTTTTGTTGATTTGGTCCTAATGGAAATTTACATGACAAATGTGTAGATTGATGGCTTTCATGAAGATGGCAATGACGGAATTATACAAAGAGGACAATATTTCAATACTTATTCATCCATTGGCCAATTTCATCAGTTCAGCTTCATTCAAGATTGATCATCATTGTAACAATGCTATTAATTGTCTTTAATCATTACAAATTTTCAAATTTTTAGGATGGTTAAGTTACACTTAACCCTTTAAGAAGTCTTTATGAGCCCAAAAGGAAGATATTTAGGATATTGTTTCTTAGTTGATCTAATAAGTATAACATGGTCATACTTGATCTAGAGTTGGTGTAACATTTCAGGTTTCCAAAAAAGAAAGAGTTCTTGTAATAACATTTCATGTTATAAATGTTTTATTACAATCATTCAAATAAATTAATGGGATGCCGATACCGCTAGGCCAATGCCTTTTGATAATAGGACTATACAAACCATCTTTTGGCATCAAAATTAAGTGAACATTTTACATCTAATATATATGTTGTCTTGATTGCTTGTTTTTCATTTCTTGTATGCAGTTTATAAAGTAACAACTTAATAATTCCAAAATAACTTGTTGAGATTTGGTGCATGAATGCAAGGCCCTCGTACATATGGATTACGTACGAGAACATAAAATTTTACACTAAGTTTACATCCGTAAGGATAGAGAGACTGTAGTACGGATACTTTACATCTGTACGGATGTCTGTCACATTCGTACGAATAGACCTGCAACCTCTATATATAGGCTCATTCGGGTTTATTGTCAAGGTTACGAACCCAAACACCTTTGAGCCGTGTCTACTCGTTCCTAAACGTCAATTATCAAACCCTAATCGATTGCTAATCGTTCCAAGTCAGTTCTTAAGGTAAATCGATCATTAGTCAAAGTGTTATCGACTAAAAACACTATTTCGAGGATTCCGCACTCGATATAGTAATCAACGATTGTTTAAATCCGTTTAAACGGTCCTACAAGATCATTGATTGAAGGTCAGAAGCGAAAGTGTACCGGATTCGATATTAAATAATATATACGGTTGTTTAACGCAATAATGCGTATTTTGCCCCATACATAAGCCTACATATATGTAACATGTATGCGCTTTATACTATGTATGTACTACACACTGTGTAGTGCAGGTTACAACATGTAAAGGTATCATTCTTAATCTAAGCTAGAGAGCTTTGTAAAAGGCAAATTTGCTTTTGTATTGATGCTTTTTTTTCCAATATTCCATTGATCGATATTATATTGCATCAAAATACAATTTTTAAGTCCATATATAAATAGTTCTCCGAAAGTTGATGTTTCTCCCCATAAACTAAAATAAGACAAACTAAACTTATATAATAGTAGAAAACCATTTCGTACGTGTGATTAGTTACCTACATCAACCAGTGGTACTGGATTAAGGAATTTTTTTTCATGGGTATAAAACCTTATAATTTGGAAAAATGGGGGCACAACGCAAATTTGACATATAAATACAATAAATGTCAAACTTCAACATTTAAACATAATAAAAAAGCACGACATCTTCAACTTTTATATTACCTGTAAGTACTAATTACTTTTAGATACGACCTAGTTTTAAGAAGAGAATAATTTATTTTTTGGTTCAAATAAAAAATGTTCTTTCAAATTAAAGTTTCTATTTTCGGTACCTATATTTTTATGTTTCAAATTTTTATTTTGAGTTTCAAGTTTCTATTTAACAATTTGGTGATTATATTTTTCTATTCTCACAAGGCCACGTGTTATACGCTAACTATTTTTATAACTAATTTGGTACGTATGAAAAAGATACTATACAATAGAATTATTAAGAATTAAGACAATTAATTTGGTACCACAAAAAAAATGGATAATGGAATCGATCGTCTATGTAAAAACTACGTTAAATCATTTTTTTTTATTTTATCATTTTCTGTACAAAATAATCGATCATATATGTGAAAATATTGTTTTTACCATGTTATTCGGTTACACGCCGTATTTTAATTATTTATTATTTTTGTCATACAAAATCGTTATAATATGTACTAAAGTTTACCTGAGAATATACTCCGTATTGTTATGCCCCGACTCAGATTCTTTTGCTAACTTTAGTTTTTTTTTTTTTTTTTCCTCTCTTTTTCATATATATTGATCTTGAATGGTTTCACGTAATTTCAATTTTTTAGGACTCATCTTTAAGACATAAATTAAAGGTAAAAATAACGAGAGATTAAAGGAAATAAAAGAAACTTAAGTTTTTATATTAAAAAAGAAAATCATAACCAAAAACTTTTTTTCAGTTATTTTAATTTAATAAATTGTTTCAACTCATTATTATTACCTTTTTAAAAGTATATATTTATATGTTTTACTTTTCATCTAATAAAAGCTTTTACCAATCACCGATGTCCGATCACTAATTTAAAACATACGGGGTGAATCATTTTTCAGAGCAACGCGCGAGTTCAATCCCGCTCGTTTATTATTATGTAAATGCATTCAACGAGTGTTGTAGGTCCACGTGTTGCCGCGGGACGGTTTTCATTCAAGTTGTTATAATGTACATAGTGAGATACGGTTGATTAAAAACTTATTTATCCCGATTATAATATTTTACCGTAGTGAGCATAACGGAAAAACAATATACATCGGTTCAACTTTCCGGACACACATAATTTAATGTTTCATAATTAAATCAATCAACCAAACCCAGTTACTGAAATCACATAATTCATACATTTTTGATTATCAGTAATAAAATGTGAGAGAAGAAAAAATATGTTGTAAAGAATAGAAAAAGAAAAAGTTGAAAAAATGTTGATTTAAAAAATATATATATATATATATATGAAATGCAAATGACCAAGATATTCCTGCCCATATAGCTATGAACATTAGTCTTTAGAGGGGGAAATGAGTAAGTTTAGATACTAACACAAATAATATATTATATATATTTTATAAAATCACTACTTAAATATTTTATTTATATTTATATTTATATTTTATATACACTATTAAAAAAAAGCTCCATACATTCTAAATTTTTTAATGAAATCACATTTGACCACTCATAACAAACCGAAGAACTGTATAATTGAATTGTCACTCAATATCACGTCAATATTTTCTTATGATGACATAATACAATTGATTTAGTTATTAGAGGACTAAAGAATAAAGAACTGATTATTAGTCACCACCTTTTATTTATTTTTTTTTTAACTAATACAATTGTATCTTTAAAACCTAAACTTAATATTAAAACACCTAAAAAATATTACTACATTAATCAAATACTCCGTAACATATTAACATGGTTTTAAACGCTAAGACAAACACCCCCTAATGAGTGATCGTACACTTTAGTTTCAATACATTCTTGATAGTGTTGGTTTGATTTTGGATTTTCTCGATTAAGTTTATTTGGTTTTGAAATTTTTTGTGAGCAAAATCGAAAATCAAACCGCAACTAAATTCATATTTTGAGATTGAAACGTCGTTTTCGAGTTGTGCTGGTAGTTATTGTGAATGTGAAGCATACTTGAGTTTTACTTGCTTCCTAGCGTTCATAAACATTTCTTGATTGTGAACAGTGACGGAACTTGAAAATCATAATATGAGGGTGAAAATAATAATTTGAGGGCGAATTGCATAAAATAAAAAAAATTTACCCCTAAAAATTCTAAAATATTAAACTGAAATATTTTTGCAGGTGCGATGGATACCCCATTTCAGGTACACTAAATTCCGCCTCTGATTGTAAATTGTCGAGTGACAAGTTTGTTAGACATTTTTTCACGAACTTTTGAGCAAGGAAAAAAAATCATTATGTGATGGTGGAAGTTACTATTCCGTCTTTCTTCGGTCTTTTCATCTATTCATTTTTTCAAGGATAGGAGAAAAACCCCGGCGTGTCATCGCATAGATAAAGACAAAAGTGAGAAGATGCAAGAGACAAACCGACGACAACGGTGTAAGACAAATATATAAATGACCGTAAAAATAAGAAGCATTACTGATTTTAAGTAAAATTGTACGGTTGATAATGTTATTCCTGACATTGTAAGTCATAAATTATGTTTTGACTTTAACGGAAGAGATGATTTTAGTTTTGTAATGGGGTTGGTGTCTATGGTTGAGTCAAATTTTGCTTTAAAAGTGTAGGGTGAAACTGATAATGAGCTTTTTGTGCACTAAATGCATTTCTTATGTTGTTTCATTTTCACTTTTGTACTACAACTAGGAGGACCATAATATACCATACTACCTAGGTGGACCATCTCTATTTTTGTTTCTTTGTTTTTTATTTTTTTTTCTAAAAAACGTAACAAAGTTAAACGAATTTAAATATCAATAAATACAACTAATACAATAAGAGATTCAAACCTACTCAATCAAAGCAACACAAAAACTACACTTAAATCAAAGTCCAGCCAGAAGGCCAGAGAACAAATGACAAGGAAGGTAATAACAACAAACCACTAACATAGAAAATTTTAAATATCAGAAGCACTAAAAGCAGTAAATAAACGAAAATATAGTAAACAATGACAACGATCGAGAGAACGTCGATCGCCACCGCAACAACACCAAGAGTCATAGAATTTTCGGCATCGTCATAAGATGAATCCAAACCGCAAAAAATGTGTCTTATATTGTATTACTAATATTTAATACACGAGTTTTAGTGTATCTAGTAAATTGTGTACTCTATTGAATTAATATATACTAGGAATGGCACTCGGGGGTCATGGGCGTGGATCCACTACATCCATCACTCGCACTCGCGAATTTTTTTATAATCCATTAGCCCACAGATCTTGGTTAATGGACTTATTTTTAGATCCGTGTCTGTATCCACGAATATTCGCGGGTCACAGGTTTACTCGTGGATCTTATTCATGAAATATATGTAAATTAAAGTATTCAAAAATAAATATCATTGCATAATTCAAAGCGACTTGAAAAACATCATCCAATCATAAACCCATGTTTATGATAAAAAAAAATGAGAAAACATATATTAGTTATATTTTCGTTTGTAATATATTCGAAGCTACAATGTTTAAAGTTAACAATAAAAAATTATTTGTTAAAACTGATTATACATTAGGTTGATGAATTTCCAAAGTGATAAATAAAAATTAATTTTATTAAGATAGTTTAATAAATGAAACAAACAACGCCATACTTTGATTATATAATACATGTAATGTGTAGTTGTTGGATGCTTTAGTTACTTAAAAGTTCAATACCAAAATGATATGAGGAATGTAGAAACTTATAGAGAGTAAATTATTATCTATTGGCCATTTATTCAAGGTGATGATTTTTATCCATTTAGAACGGGTATATCCGTGGATTATTCAAACGGGTATTATGAATTTTTCGAACGGATTTTACCCGCAGCGGATCTATTACATCCATCATCCACCCGCGGCCCGTCAACGGGTACAAGATTACATACATTGCTCACCCGGGGGTAAAGATTATTGATTTTATCCGCCCGTCACGACCACGAGTACCCGCGAGTCTCGAATTTTTTTAGATCCATTGTCATCCCAAAAATATACGTCTGGTTGGATATTATTTTGCACATCTAGAGGTGTTTTAATTTGCGTTTAAAAAATTAATTATGCCTTTTAAGTAACTATAATCAAATAACCAGCTAAATCAAAACATGTTATATACTAACGGTGTTTGTATTTAATTATGCAGTTTGATAACGTAATAAATAATAATCTATTTATTAACTGTTTGTTAAATCAAATTATTTATAATTTAATGAGTAATTAGTGGATGAAGTAGGCGGAAAAAGTAAAATTGATTATCACGTCTTGCTGCAGTAAAGAGTTATCTGTTTTTTTATTTTCATGTTTTGAGTCTCTCAAATCATAATTAATTGATTTGTATGCTTCATTTGTCAAATATGATTAATTCATTATTTACAATTTGAAAACGTGATATCAAATAACATAGTTCTTAACGATTGATATTAAGTTTCAAATAACACCCCCTTAATGATTGATCATAAGTTTCAATATATTCTTGAAAGTATTGGTTTGATTTTCAATTTTCTCGATTAGGTTTATTTGGTTTTGAAAAGTTTGTAAGCAAAATTGAAAATCGTACGAAACTAAATTCATATTTTGAAACTGAAACTCTGCACAGATTTCAAAATCAGAACCAAACCTAAAATTGAATTTGTATTCGTTTCGGTTTCAGTTACTAAAAAAAAATAATAGTTTAACAAATATCATATAAATATATATTAAATTCAATTTTAAAGTCTACATACATTGATAATTTAAAATACGTTAAATTTGAATTTTGAATTCGATTTAAGTTTAACCAAATTCAAAGAGAGTAAAAGCGATAATTGAATTGAAAATTGAATTTAGGTTTGTAAACCTAACTGAATTCGAAGCTAGTTCATTTTTTCAATTTTCATTCGGCTTGATTTTGAATAGAACAGTTTGAAGGTGAATATTAAACAACTGATTAGTGAGCAGTTGTTCTAAATTCGATAGTAATGTGTTTGATTAAGCTATAACTTCTTATGCACCATTTATGCCTTTTGAAGAGATATTTATCATCTTCAACATTACTTTATAGTTTATATACATACATACTCTAGCTTTGCTTCTAGTCTACTTTAATCGGTATTTTTGAGCAATATTTTAAGAAAGATTGTTAAACTATTTGATCAGGGCATATGTTCTAAACTTCTAATCAAATGATTGGCAAAACAATAATGTCTTCATTAGCGGTACATGTTGACTTTTCTAGGAAGTTTCTTCGTAAAAAATTCAATCGACTAGGATATAAATAAATCGACCCAAAACTTTTGTTAAATTCTTACCACCTTTCACTATACACATATGCAAGCCTGTAAAGAAGTTGTTCTCTTGGTCGAGTTGTAAGGTCGAATAGGATTGAAGTGTTGATAGTCGTATGTGTTGAAGTTATTATTCAGGATTTTGGTAATTACTAACTTGTTACTAGTCTTATTTTATTTATAAAATTATTGCCTTAAAATAAAAAAGCTTGTAAACAAGTTCCCTGTATATATAGCTTGTATAATGTTTAATTAATTCCATAATATGATTTGAAGTCTATTACTGTCGAAGCTTATGCCAGTAGGGATTATGCCCTTGATCTCATTCTAAAGCTAAAGATCTCTTGTTGATATAATTTGCATAATAATTAAGGGCATCCCGTAGCTTTTGAGCAAATTAAATATTTGATCAGATGATGTCTAGAAAAAGTTAAGAATTATTCATATTTAGGTTTCAACTTGTGACAAATGCAACTTTCTTGAGTAACTCATAGTGATCCTCAAAAGTTCAATGTATCGGAGACATACCTTTAAGTCTACAACTTGCCCCTGTTGCAGTTAGTGCCCTAAAAGAGCAGTTTTCGATTTTAATAAACAAAATAATATTACTCCATGATGGTAAAACTTAGACCGTGAGGTTCAATTCATATAATATGAAGAGACCCGTCCTAATTCATAAGGACGAATACAATAACATATGGATACATTACGAGGTATTTGACCTCTATATGATACATTTTACAAACATTGTATTCGTTTTTAAAAGACAACTTTTATTACATCGAAAGATGACAGTCATGCATACCATTTCATAATATCCAAACTATAAATGACCTAATCTGTCATTTACTTAATAATAATCTTTATTGAACTCAATGACTTGAATGCAACGTCTTTTGAAATATGCCTTGAATGACTCCAAGTAATATCTTTAAAATGAGCAAATGCGCAGCGGAATATTTTCTTAATACCTGAGAATAAACATGCTTTAAAGTGTCAACCAAAAGGTTGGTGAGTTCATTAGTTTATCATAATCGATCATTTTCATAATTTTAATAGACCACAAGATTTCCTTTGTTCAATAATCATACACTCGCAAGTGTTTAAAAATCATTCATATGGATTGAACACCTGGTAACCGACATTAACATCATGCATATAGAATATCCCCAAAACAGAAATTCATCTGTATAATATAAACTCGAAGTACTAAAGCATACCATTTTCCAGTATGGGGGGTGTTAGTGCCCGTAGATCTACCTTTATGATTCACGTCAATTAGGGTGTCTGTTCCCTAATTCTTAGGCTACCAAGCTAAAAAGGGTGATATTCGATTCGATAATCCAACCATAGAATGTAGTTTCGATTACTTGTGTCTATTTCGTAAAACATTTATAAAAGCAGCGCATGTATTCTCAGTCCCAAAAATATATATTGCAAAAGCATTTAAAAAGGGAGTAATGAAACTCACAATACTGTATTTCGTAGCAATTGTGTATATGATGGCACTGACAAGTATAGGGTTGGCCTCGGATTCACGAACCTATATTAAGTATATATATATATATATATATATATATATATATATATATATATATATATATATATATATATATATATATTCATAGATTGGTCAAAATCTGTCTAACAATTTAGGTCAGGTCATAGTGTATCACAATCCTAATGCTCGAGATTATCATGCAAAAGTCAAAAAATGTCAACTTGACCCAAAATGATTTTCAAAATCTATGCATGATTATTATATAACTTAAATATAGTCGTTTTATATATTTAATATATTTAATAGATTTTATTAGAGTAATAATATAATTCATTTATTAATAAATAAAATTTTATATTAAAATTTATATAATAAAAATATACTTTTATATATCTTAAGTAATAAAATTTATAAAGTTCATTTAATATCATAAAAATATAATGATAGATATTATTAATGTAATTATATTACATGTAGTAAAATATATTTGTATCACATATTGATTTGATAAAATATTATCGATAATAATAATAATAAGTGAAAGTTGTATTATTTTGTAATAATAATTATTATTATTCTACTAATAAAAATAACAATATTTATATTTACTAATGATTATAATAAAATGATAATTCTAATCATGACAATCTTAATAATAGCAATACTTTTTAATATTAACCGTAATAATAATATTTTATATAAAAATAATATTTCTATTCAAAATGATAATTTTTAAATAATAATAATAGTAAAATGATAATAATAATGATATTTTATAATAACAATGATATTTCTATTAAAAATGATAATTTTAATAAAAATGATGGTTTTAATATTAGTGTTACTTTTAATAATAATAATGACGATAAAAATAATAAATTGATAGTTTTGGCAACAAAATATTAATTATTTTAATAATATTAATAATAATAATGATAATCATAATAATAATAATAATAATAATAATAATAATAATAATAATAATAATAATAATAATAATAATAATAATAATAATAATAATAATAATATTGATTATTAAATAAAAATAATAATAACGATAATAACGACGATAACGATAACGATAATTATTTTAACAATAATACTTTAAAATTATAGATAATTCAATTGACGATATCTTTTAATCCGTTCATCAAAACCATACGATATCTAAATTAAAAGTTTATAGTTTTTCGCCAACTTTCCAACGACATGTATATCATATACCTTATCTCAATCGCATATGTATCAAATTCATAATTTATCATAAGTTATCCAACGACAAAATTAAACATACAAGCATGCATAAACATATATACTCGAGCACTAGTCAGGGATACACTAATAATATATAAAAGTTAAGTTATGAGTGCTCACGTATCAATATTGAGATTCAATATTGCAGGAAAGTACGTAGACGCAACGAAGATGATAAACACTAGATTGACCTTACGAGCATACCCCTGATCCACACCCATAACCTCTATAGCTATAACCCATAATTTCTTTAGTTCTATCCCGCTTTAAAAACCCGTCTTGAAATAACTCGTTCATAACCTTGTCGTAGTATTTTATGTATAATAATACTAATAATAATACTAATAATAATAATAATAATAATAATATGATTAATAATAATAATACTAATATTAATAATAAGAGTAAATATATTAATATATATAATATATATATCGAGAGTGCAGAGATAGATATAAGGTAAGTGTGTGTGTTGTGTCTGAACAAATACGCGTTTTATAAATCTTTTGCTGAATCCATGTGCCATGCGATCGCATGGCTTGGAAGAGGAAATTCCATGCGATCGCGTGGAGTCTTTCTCCAGCTCACTTCATCAATTATTGTGGCGGCCGACAGTTTATTAATTTTATATATATATATATATATATATATATATATATATATATATATATATATATATATATATATATATATATATATATATATATATATATATATATATATATATATTATATTCTTGGGTATAGTTAACTCATAAAATTAGTTCCAAAGACGTGTACGTTGTCACTCGACTAAAGTCTCAGTTCCGGTTTTCCAAACGAAGTTTCGCACGTTAGGAAAAATTGTAATATATGTTTCGTGACACGTACCTTTATCAAAAATTAGACTTAATCAACTGTAAATTATATTATAAGAAATGTAACTTGAACGTTCGAGCGTTCTGGTCATTTGCTTCTATAAATCAAAATCTCATTATTTATCAAAGTATGTTTAATAATATTATTTTATATCCAAAACGTTTTATGACCAAGTTAATATTATATTTCATCACTTCGTAAAATATATTTTCATTTAGAAATATAAACTTATATATTTTAGAAATATTTATTTACTAATATAATATTTAGTTTTTCAAAAACTAATTATATTTCATAGTTTAATATATATAAATTAAAATCGTTTAAACATTAGATATTATTATTTCACCTAACGTTTATGTTTTAAAACTTAATTTAATATAATTCATTTATGCGCCAACATTTATTTTAACTCCTAAAATGTTCTAAAAATCAATCGAATCAAATAAACAAGTGTTACCACTATTTATTTAACTAATCTGAAATTATCTATATTCAATGATTATAAACACGTCTTAAATACACGATGCAAGTTATTTATATATTCAACAACTAATATTCTAATTCACGTTATTTAAACAAGGACATTTTAATAATTAAGTTCCATTATATCGAAAAGTGTTTTCGCACGTTTGAAAATAGACCAATCGAGTTTTATGAAATTCAATCCTCCACTAACCTTTGTCTAACTCTCGATAATTAACAATTTGTTCTTACTTGTAAATCACATTACCATTTTTCGAATATTGTTAAAATGGAAAGATTTCTCAAATCAATGTGGACCTCTCAGCAGAGACTCGTAATCATACAATGTATCTGATAAATCAATCATTGGATCTTATTTTCTAATTCCATCGATAAACATATTGAAACAAATACGTTCATGTAAAGTATTATACGTTTAGTACTTTGTTAATGTTTCAAGTTATAATATATACACATATACATATAATCATATCCGTTCATTTAATGGTTCGTGAATCGTCGGAATTTGGTCGAGGTTTAAATGAATGTATGAACACAGTTTAAAATTCTTGAGATTTATCTTAACAAACTTTGCTTATCGTGTCGGAAACATATAAAGATTAAAGTTTAAATTTGGTCGGAAATTTTCGGGTTGTCACAGTACCTACCCTTTAAAGAAATTTCGTCCCCGAAATTTGATCGAGGTTGTCATGGCTAACAATAAGAATGTTTTCATGACAATTATGAGTTGATAAATAGAGTTTTATCATCATTGAGTAATATGGATAAAACAATCCGTTTATGTGAAGAGTATGAGTGAAGTTATCACAAAAGGGTGAAATGAGTAGGTGTAGATTCGTCATATCTTTTGACATAGATAGGATTGATTTCCAAGTTCAAGAGATTTGGAAAAAATCTTCGTAATAAGATTTGATTCTTCGGTAATAAAGGGAATTATGATCCGCTTTAAATGCGATCATCTATTTTGATTGCTCTGTCGGATATTTTACTATAAATCTACCCCCTTCGTTTCCTTTTAACTTACATCTTCTATTCTTTCTCTCTCAACTCATATTTTAAAGCATTCATCAGTATGCTCCATCCAGTACTGATTCTGGATATACTCATAATTTTCATATCTATCATTCTCCTGTTTCATCTACCACCTGAGGATTTTGTTTATTTCTACTATTACCTTGGGGTTATAGTAATTTTAATTCTCCCGTGCCTTTACGTGGCAATACGTATTGATATGCATGGTTTGTAATTTATGTGTTGTTGTCGAGCTCTATATTTTCTTTTATATTCAAGAGTTCCATACTTTTGTCTCCTCTTCCCGACTTCAAGTCAAGCGAATAATGGTCCAGAATTTGTAAGTATGGATAGTTAATGTTCTAATAAAGGAATTGTAATAACACGATATTGATTTATCAAATTACCAGAATACCTCGGAAAAGACCGAGTCATCAAGAAAAATATTTTCTTGATATGTTTAGAGGTTAAGTAGAATACAAGAGTCGTGTAACATGGCACATGATGACGTTATGATATGTGAATCATCACGTTCCATTTAGAAACTCAGCATGACTTACTGTAATATAATCACGTTGATCAAGTGTCATTATATTATACTAACTCATGCTTCAGTTCCCAACACTACTTCAATAGCATTCATATTTTACATTCGAATTTTTCATAATTTAGAAACTAAAATAGTTTCTTTTATGATGTAACACAGATAGCGCGAAGAGATAAATGATTTCGAATAACAATAGTTATGAAGATATCTTCAGAAACATCGAAGATATTTATAATGAAAGATATAATGATATATTAGAATATCTAAGATCAGAGGATGATGAAGAATATCGTCCGCAAGGGTTTTAGAGTAAAGAGCAAGGTATTCGCTAAAGACTTCAGTAACACTGAATCATTTAGATTCTTTGAAGGTAGATTTCGTCTTTGTGATTTGTCCACAGCCTCCTTCATAATTTGCTCAATCCGTTTTCCAGTTCTTAACCTTCTCTTTTTCTGAGCTTTTCCAACACATTATTCTTTATCATCAAACTTTTTACTGTTAAGGTCATTTACAGTTTTTGCTGCTTCATCAGCATTTTTCAAAATTTCGAGAACTAGTTCGCAGTTTAGGGGGTTTTTCAGAAACTTCACATTCGAAGTATATAAGTCCAGGAGATAGACGTTATATGTATACATATAACTGTTGACGTAAAATTACTGCGAAATTCAAAATACTGATTGCTAATTCCATGTAGTTGGTATGACAATTATTGTTACAAGTTGTAGATGGATAGAGTTTCAATGAATAAGTATCGTGATTTTTTTCCAGAGAGGCTTAAAGATCAATGAAGTTGTTGGTAAGTTTACTGCTAATGTGGCGAGATATAAAAGGTTCTCCGGTAACGATGATGAATGGGCAACGTATATATTGAGGTTATAATAAGACTGTTTCAAATGAAAAGTCGAAGTTGACTTGCTGGAGCTGTGACAAAACTAGCTACTTTGAAAACGAATCGCAAAGTTATTTTTGCTAATAAATGCCAAAGAATCTGACGCGGATACTTGTTTTAAACTTTTTACTTTGGTTTCAAGAGTTTTTACAGGTACATAACTGTGGGTAACATGTGGTTGGATCATCATCTCGATTGTTCATTATTTGAAGTGTCTTCAGGAATTTTGAAGGGTTTGAACACAGATTGTAATCGTTAATATACATATGATGTTCTAGGATTTTGAATGATACAAATATTTTCTGAGTTCTATGAATAGAAATGATGTTTTAGCACAGTTTTGAAGTCAAAGTATAGCTTTGAAAGATAAAAGAATCTAAGAGTGATGTCTTCTATTAAATCTTGACTTGGATTTTGATTCGTCAAAATTCAGAATATATAATCAATTTTTGATGAGAATGGTTGTTTTGATTTTTATAAAAGAATGTATATTGATGTGAAAGTAATGCGTATAGTTGATGATTTGTGAATCAGAATCGAAGAATGTAACATATTATTTGTGAATTTATATATGTCTCGGGTATTACCTACCCGTTAAAAAAATTTCACAGTTAATATTTTGTACAAAAATTTTATTACAGTCTTTATGAAAATATATAGGTATATTTTCTTCAGATGTAATACAAATTTATTGAGTTATATAATATTAAACTCATTTGATTTTCGGCTGAAATTGGAAATGGATAATCTTTAAAACATTAAAGATTACATAATTTTCGCGGAGTGTTTCACTAATGTAATTAGTACTTCATTATCGATACTAATTGATATTCCTCGGTGAAGGATGTTGATGCTCGTGGAATTATTGTTAACTTCGTAAGATACGATGATGTTTTCTAGAGAATTTCGAGCATATCGAAAATGAAAGTGTAAAATCAAACTTATAATTGAATAATACATTTGGTTTATTATGAAATGAAATTTGTCGAGTTGAAAGGGATATTGTAGCTAACGATGGTTAAGTTATTAACGAAGGATGTACATCTTAGCATATTAGTAATTGATGTCAAAGCAGAGGGGTATAAAATACTATTAATTTTTACAAGGAAATACTATTAAATACGATACAATTTTACACAAGATATTTATTTATTTATAGAATGGATATACCTAAACCTTGCTACAACACTATAGGCAGTGTACCTAATCGTAGAGTAGTATAGTTTTTAGTAAGTCCGGTTCGTTCCACAGGGAAATCTTTAAACAAAGCTCAACGCTATATTAGTTTACTTTTATAAAAATACAAATATATATATAAGTAATATTATTATTATAAAGGGGGGTTTTTACCGTTTAATGACCGGTTTGTCGATTTATATTTTAAGCGAAGCGTATAGTAAATGACGATATTTAAATAACAATATAAAATAAATAACAATAATTAAAATGACAATAAATAAAAGTACGAGGAAAAATGAAATAAAATATATTATGCTTATTTAAACTTCCATAACCATGATGTTTGACGCGTTGATTTTAGTTTTATGCCCATGGGTTAATTGTCCTTTGTCCTGGATTATTTAATATGTGCGTCTGGTTTTTGTCCATAACAGTCCATCAGTCATAAATATAAATTGCAAGTGTCCTTGTCAAATTATTATTATACCCGAAGATAAATATTCCAACTAATTGGGGATTCGAATTGTAACAAGATTTTAATACTTTGTTTAATGAATACACCAGGTTATCGACTGCGTGTAAACCAAGGTTTTACTACTTTGTTAACAATTACACCAATTACCCTTGAATGTAATTTCACCCCTGTTTTAATTATTCTAGTGGCTATTAATCCATTCCCGTGTCCGGTTAAATGAACGATTATTCGTACATATAAATACCCCGCCCATCGTGTCCGATCGAGTGTATATGGTAATTTATAGGGACGCCCAATTGTAAATCTTTATATTAACATTAACAAACTATCATTTAGTTAAACAAATATAAAGCCCATTAATAGCTCATAGTCTAATTTCCACAAGTGTCGTTCTTTTGTCCAAACCCCAATTATGGTACAAAGTCCAATTACCCAATTTTAGTAATTAGCCCAACATCATGATTACTTCGGCTCAAATAAGCATAATAATAACTTAGTTACGAGACATTAATTTAAAAAGGAGAACATAACTTACATTGAGTATTTATCGCGTAGTGTTACACGGACAGAATTTCGACTTCAAAAACCCGTAAAATAACCTTTACATAACCCGAACTAATCTAATATAACACTAATCTATACTATATATATATGTTTATTTATTTATTATCTTATGGAGTATTATTATTATTATTATCTTTTTAAACTCGTCAGAATTCGCGACCTTTTATAGGGATTATGAAATTTCTGTGCTCCGCGAGTCGCGGCACTTTGTGCCTGAGAACTCCGCGAGTCGCGGGGATATGGAATACAGCTCACACCCCTTTGGATCTTCTCTGCCGACATTTTATATATATAAATATAAAATATAAATAATTAATATAATTATTTATATATTATATTATATTCTTGTGCATAGTAGACTTGTAATTTTTAGTCCGTTGCGTCGGGCGTTAATAGTTGACTCATGTCCTGGTTCCGGAATTTCGAACGTCCTTGCGTACAATTTAATATCTTGTACTTCGCGTTTTGTAACTTGTACTCTTGTCATTTTTAGACGTTCCTTATCAATAAATTGAACCTTTTTAATTGTATCTTGTACTTTTGAGCTTTTTGGACCTTTGCGTCTTCAATTCGTTGTTTTCGCCTTTTGTCTTTGCACTTATTTAATATAAATGAATATTACATGAAAATGGAACAATTGCAACTGAAATCTTTACATATCGGAGGGATATTGATACTAAATATATGTTCATTTGGAGCACTATCAAATATCCCCACACTTGAACGTTGCTTGTCCTCAAGCAATACATAACTTGAAATAAAATCACACTTCACTCGAATCACTTTTTTTATTTTCACACTTTATACATCAGTGATTTTGATACGACGGTATAAACAATGATAGTAACGATAGAACCATGGTTAAAGGTGGGTGTGTCATCCACAGTTGCCTCGGGTTTAGGTCAACGACACTTGCAATCAAATAGCCGATTTACTTTCGGTTTCCAAAGCAAAGTGCACATTTGAAAGGCGGTTTACAGTCCCACATGACTATGAAAATGTAGATCCTTAAGGAAATTGGATCTTTATGAAAACATTTGATCTTTTGAAAATTCAATCTAGCTTTTACCCTAGATAAGTTTTCCGGAATACCCCTTCACCGGTGTTGCAAAATATTTTTGTGGGTTTTGTGGGTTTCAGATTTGAAATTTTTAGCTCAAAACTTATGGTTTTGTGTCACCCACTTGCTAACCTTGTATTAGGAAAGCAACACGTCCAGTTTACTTGCTCCGTATATTACCTTTCGGTAAACTACCGTCCGGTTGTAAAGGAAAGCGATGAACAAGTACTGTTAAGGCAATGTCCCGTGACATGCTTTTGATTATGGTCTTTAACGTGTCGGATGCAATACTATCCTTTGTAGGAGCAATAGTAAAGATCACCCTATAGTTTTTCGGTCTTGGCAAAAGGTCCTGTCTTCGACCAAGCTATGCAACCACCGTTCTTACGGTTGACACCCGATTTGGTTCAGGTGACCTAATGAATTCCAGGTGAATTCCTAGGATTTTACGTTCAATGGTAATGAACGCATTAAAAATGGGTTTTCAGAAAACAAATCGGTTTGTAATTTTGATCAAAATATTTTCTCGTTTCAAGCTCGAGTTTAGATATCATTGAATTCCATGAGTTTAAATTCTCAATCTTTAAGGTCAATCTCAAGGATTGAGTAATATCAGTCTTAAAAGCTGATTTTTAATCTTTAAGGAGATTATCCTTTCTGGGGATCTGATTCATTAGTCTTATCAAGCTAATTTGCACGGTGCCCCCCCCATTGTACGAGATAAATCCTTCTCATGGTTAGGATAAATCTGACCACTTGGCGACCCTGTTTGATGCTGAGGTCCGTGGATTTCCTGCTGATTTTAGAGATGACTTTTCTAGATTTTTCGTCAACCTACAGCTGGTCTGGACGACAACTTCCTGACCTAAATCAAGAAGCGCGTGTCTTTTTTCGGAAGACTTTACTTCCTTTTAATGATGGAATTGATTCATCGTGTAGATCCATCTTTTCTTTTCTTTCATCGGGTAAAATAGTTAATTTAGTCCAAAACAAAAGCACCTGCAATAAACCTTACAGAAACATATGATAGATAGTTTTTAATAACTTGGTATATTCTCCCCACACTTAGTTTCTTTCTTTGCCTTGTTATTTTCCTTTATTCCATTTTAAATGAATTCAAGCGTTTTGGGTTGTTTCTCAATTTATGTCCTTTTCTAGGTAACGATAATTTCGGTATTAACACCTAGTTTTCATCGTTCATAAATATGTATAAACATGATTTTAAATTTATTTAGTTGAAAATTTTTCAAATTTTCACAAAATTTGGCAAATAAACCAAGTGTAAACCCGAGAGAATTTATAACCCTTCCCCACACTTGAGATCATGCAATGCCCTCATTTGCATGAAATCAGACTCTAATTATAAATTCATGAGGGTGATTAGTGTAGAAAAGTGATTAAGAATACCTAGTTTGTACTTACAAAGCTCGTCGAATGATAGATGGCGCGGCTCATCGTTCATTCCTTCTTGTTTTATCACACATATTTTTCTTCAAAAACGGTTGCTTTTCTGAACTGTTTGCTAATCTTTAAAAATGCGTCTTTTACCCTAATTTATTATGCATGTTTATTAACGAGTTATGTATTAACCCGAACCCCGAATTTAACATTAAGTGGGGTTAGACTTCCCCACACTTAGCTGACGACATGTGAAGTCGGTGGAATAAGTTCCACGAATTAAAATAGTGAGCCAGTTATTTGCATCTCGGGTAGTATATATTATATCAATAGGTTTAGAGTTTAGACTCACCCGATCGTCACTACTTAATTCTTTTTTAAGTGTAGCTTTTAGTAAATGGATATGTCTCTTTTCTGGTTCTTGGTCAAATGGATCGATATATACCGACATACATATTTCTATAGGGTGGACAATTCCTAATATTTCCTTCCGTTTATTCTCGGGATCAAAGTTTTCACCTCTATTACCCAATTGGGTGAAATCTGAGGTGTCATTATCTATTACAGCTCGTAGTTCATCTTCGGTAGATGACTCTTCTATAGAAAATATTGGGTTGGAAGGTTGTGGAATGGTGAAGTTCGGTTTGGTCTCGGGGTTAAAATTTTCAACGTTATCGTTTTCCCAAGAGTACCAATTTGTCACCCTTATTTCTTCTTCATCATTCATTGATGGATTGATGATTTTGTCGGTAGAGGCTAATGTGTCGATATGTTGTGAATTTGGTAAGACTGAATAAAAAGTATCATCGGGGTAGTTGGTGATTTCGGAGCTCTCGAATTCATCAAAATTCGATGATATGGGATTTTTTTGAACATGTCTCCTCAGATCAACAGGTGTGTAATTTGATAGAGTTTCAGCTTGCCGGTTTACAAACTCTCTCATTTGTTCATTTTGAGCATCGAGTTCTTCGAGTTTGATTTTTATAATGTTTAAAGAATTTTCGGACACGTAATTTTCCTCGTCTTCTGGTTGTTGACTTTGGATATATTCTTGGGAATAATCCCAATTTGAATTGTGTTCTTCGTAATCGTTCCATTCAGGTTCCGTGGGTGCGTAATTTTCCATAGGAACGTAATAGTAACATTCCCATGTTGAGTGATAATCTCCACAGATTTCACAACCAGTTATTGTTTCGTCGTTCGCGATCCAAGATTGACCGAATGAATTGTTATCAACACTCGTTTGAGGGTATTGATTTAATTGATTTTGGAGTTCAAAAAGAGTTTCCAAGGCCCTGTTTTCAAAATTTTCCATTTTATTGCGATGGACAAATTTTTAGTTACAATGTGGTGCGTTCACTAATTATCCTATTAGTTATAAAAATAGAAAAACTTATATAAGTTGTCCAATTAATAGACTTTTCTGCTTTTGCCCACGTTTCGAATAGCCAAAAGATGTAGCAGGGAGCCAGGCACCTTTAAATCGGAAAAGCCACAACTCAGCCACTAACAAATCCAACTATTACTACGAAGCAGAAAATTGTCAACGTCCATTAATTTAACCACTTAAATAATTTTTCTTAATTTTAAGAAATTTAGATAAGAAGTAGAAAAAATTCTAAGTCCTAAAAACTAGAATAGCGAGAAATAAGAAAGAAAAAGAGTTCGTCGCAAAAGGTCGAAAAAGAAAAAGAAAAAAAATGGTTGAAAAATAAAAGGTGACGAAAAAAAATAAAAGAAACTTATCAAAACTTAAAAATACTTTACTAACCTAACCTTATTACTACAACTAACTTAAAATTATAATCGCAAATTGAAATTACTAATTGGAATGATAATTGGTACATAGTAAAAGGTGTCTAAAAATATTAAAGCTTACAGGAAAAACTAAATCCCAAATGGAAATAACTTAAAAAGAAACTAAAACTTAAAATGGCGTCGCAAAATTCTAAAGCACCTAAATCTTAGTCTAAAGAAAAAGCACTTAAGGAATTCTACGGCAAAGCCTAAAAATCTAGGAGTAAAAATAACTAAAGCAAAAACTAAGTTTAAAATTAAATATGAGCTAAAAATACAAAAGTTACGCTAAAACGATTAAAAAGGGACAAAATATAAAAATATACAAAAAGTTGTAAAAAGTACAATTTTTTATAAAAATATTATTTTTATATTATTTATTTTATTAAACTATTAATTTTACAATTTTAATAAAACTAATTAAACAAAATACATAAATTAAATAAAAAGTAAAAATAAAACTAAAACTAATAATAATAATAATAATAATTAGGGTAAAATAATAATAATTAATAATTACCGTAATTAATGCTCGATTAGGGCTTCCTGTTTGCGTGTCAGAGAAGCTCCGCGAGTCGCGGCAATTAATGAAGAAAACCCCGCGAGTCGCGGGGTTCAGAAATTCAGCTGACAGGTTGTAATTTTTACGCGTTTTTCTTTATTTTTTTTTTTTTTTATGTTTTCTGTTTTTTAAATAAATAAAAGATTTTAAAATAAAACTTATATTTTTATAAACTAAAATAGAAATAAAGAAACTTATAAAACTTAAATATTTAACAAAATCTTAAAAATACTTATATTTTTGTTTTTCTTTTTATATTTTTCGAATATTTAAAACGTATTTTTACAAAAACGACTTTTAATAAAAGTAACTAAAAATCTTTTTTTTTTTATATTAGCGTTGCGCTTCCGGCGTTTAAGAGTTTCCCCGGCAGCGGCGCCAAAAATACTTGATGTCAAAGCAGAGGGGTATAAAATACTATTAATTTTTACAAGGAAATACTATTAAATACGATACAATTTTACACAAGATATTTATTTATTTATAGAATGGATATACCTAAACCTTGCTACAACACTATAGGCAGTGTACCTAATCGTAGAGTAGTATAGTTTTTAGTAAGTCCGGTTCGTTCCACAGGGAAATCTTTAAACAAAGCTCAACGCTATATTAGTTTACTTTTATAAAAATACAAATATATATATAAGTAATATTATTATTATAAAGGGGGGTTTTTACCGTTTAATGACCGGTTTGTCGATTTATATTTTAAGCGAAGCGTATAGTAAATGACGATATTTAAATAACAATATAAAATAAATAACAATAATTAAAATGACAATAAATAAAAGTACGAGGAAAAATGAAATAAAATATATTATGCTTATTTAAACTTCCATAACCATGATGTTTGACGCGTTGATTTTAGTTTTATGCCCATGGGTTAATTGTCCTTTGTCCTGGATTATTTAATATGTGCGTCTGGTTTTTGTCCATAACAGTCCATCAGTCATAAATATAAATTGCAAGTGTCCTTGTCAAATTATTATTATACCCGAAGATAAATATTCCAACTAATTGGGGATTCGAATTGTAACAAGGTTTTAATACTTTGTTTAATGAATACACCAGGTTATCGACTGCGTGTAAACCAAGGTTTTACTACTTTGTTAACAATTACACCAATTACCCTTGAATGTAATTTCACCCCTGTTTTAATTATTCTAGTGGCTATTAATCCATTCCCGTGTCCGGTTAAATGAACGATTATTCGTACATATAAATACCCCGCCCATCGTGTCCGATCGAGTGTATATGGTAATTTATAGGGACGCCCAATTGTAAATCTTTATATTAACATTAACAAACTATCATTTAGTTAAACAAATATAAAGCCCATTAATAGCTCATAGTCTAATTTCCACAAGTGTCGTTCTTTTGTCCAAACCCCAATTATGGTACAAAGTCCAATTACCCAATTTTAGTAATTAGCCCAACATCATGATTACTTCGGCTCAAATAAGCATAATAATAACTTAGTTACGAGACATTAATTTAAAAAGGAGAACATAACTTACATTGAGTATTTATCGCGTAGTGTTACACGGACAGAATTTCGACTTCAAAAACCCGTAAAATAACCTTTACATAACCCGAACTAATCTAATATAACACTAATCTATACTATATATATATGTTTATTTATTTATTATCTTATGGAGTATTATTATTATTATTATCTTTTTAAACTCGTCAGAATTCGCGACCTTTTATAGGGATTATGAAATTTCTGTGCTCCGCGAGTCGCGGCACTTTGTGCCTGAGAACTCCGCGAGTCGCGGGGATATGGAATACAGCTCACACCCCTTTGGATCTTCTCTGCCGACGTTTTATATATATAAATATAAAATATAAATAATTAATATAATTATTTATATATTATATTATATTCTTGTGCATAGTAGACTTGTAATTTTTAGTCCGTTGCGTCGGGCGTTAATAGTTGACTCATGTCCTGGTTCCGGAATTTCGAACGTCCTTGCGTACAATTTAATATCTTGTACTTCGCGTTTTGTAACTTGTACTCTTGTCATTTTTAGACGTTCCTTATCAATAAATTGAACCTTTTTAATTGTATCTTGTACTTTTGAGCTTTTTGGACCTTTGCGTCTTCAATTCATTGTTTTCGCCTTTTGTCTTTGCACTTATTTAATATAAATGAATATTACATGAAAATGGAACAATTGCAACTGAAATCTTTACATATCGGAGGGATATTGATACTAAATATATGTTCATTTGGAGCACTATCAGTAATATGAATTAACCGAGTAGTATCTACCCTTATTAATTCATTTATAATAGCTTAATATGAAAAGATATACTATGGTTTCCAAAATTTATATATATAAGTTATACATATAATTTTTTCAGTGGAAATGAGTTCATAACTCGTTGATATGACCTACTTGTTGTTGGTTAGTGATGTTGTTCGCGGTGATTATAGATCTGATTGAACTTGTGATGTTATAGGTGCTGCTGGTGCTGACGATGTTGACGGCACTGACGGTGCTGGTAATGCTGATGGTACTGCTGATGTTGCTGGTAAAACAAGTCTAGTTTGTAAATCGTGAATCATTCCAGTCAGGGTTTCATTTCATCATTTCGCTCACTCATGTGGTTTACAATTAGTACTAAAATAAATAATTTTTAAAACTTTTAAAAATTTCATATTCTCTGCAGAATATTCCCTCGATGAAGTTATGAATCAATACTTCATCGTTTGGTGTTGTTGGTACTCCTTGGTATTTACGGTGTGTATGATGTTGATGTTCGAGGTATAGATTGTGATGTTGAGATGTGGGATGCGGATGTTGTTGTTGGTAGTGGTAATGGTATTGTTGGTGTTGCAGATGGTGGTACTGTTGTTGCCGGTGCTGCTGCTGGTGCTTGTAATCTTTGCACCATATTCTCTAAAACCACTACCCGAGCGCGAAGCTCGTTGACTTCTTCTATTACACCGGGGTGGTTGTCGGTTCGAACGAGCGGATAAATAAGATCTAGAATTTGGTATAGTATATAATCGTGACGAGATACTCTGGAAATGAGAGAGAAAATGGTGTTTCGAATAGGTTTGCCGGTAAGTGCTTCAGGTTCTTCGCCAAGAGGGCAATGTGGTGGATGGAAGGGATCGCCTTCTTCTTGCCTCCAATGATTAAGTATACTATGTACCCATCCCCAATTCATCCAGAATAGATGATGGCTGATTGGTTGATCCATTCCGATCACACTGCTTTCGGAGCTCGAGTGAAACTCCATATCGGAATTCGAGGGACTTGAACTAGTGGCGAGTTCCATTTCGTACGATTGAACAAAGGATTTTTCGATATGAAATGATTTCGGGCTATCGGATGGTATTCTAATTACATAGAATATCTATATATATAGAATAAAAGATTTCGTAGATTACGGAGGAATTTACGGAATATGCCAGGCAAAGTTTACAGTAACAGATACGCTAAGATATGAATTAGCAGATACGCTAAGATATGGATTTTGTCTATACACTATTCATGTAATTGATGCAGTAAGACGTGTCTAGACTAAGAATGATAAGCAGATAATTTCTGACAAGAAATGATACGCAAAACTTTTGACATGCAGACACGGTCGAAGTCCAGACTCATTAATGCATCTTAATATCTATCAGTTAGACACACTAATGCAAGACCTGGTTCGCTAAGACCACCGCTCTGATGCCACATGAAGAGACCCATCCTAATTCATAAGGACGAATACAAAAACATATGGATACATTACGAGGTATTTGACCTCTATATGATACATTTTACAAACATTGTATTCGTTTTTAAAAGAAAACTTTTATTACATCGAAAGATGACAGGCATGCATACCATTTCATAATATCCAAACTATAAATGACCTAATCTGTCATTTACTTAATAATAATCTTTATTGAACTCAATGACTTGAATGCAACGCCTTTTGAAATATGCCATGAATGATTCCAAGTAATATCTTTAAAATGAGCAAATGCACAGCGGAAGATTTCCTTAATACCTGAGAATAAACATGCTTTAAAGTGTCAACCAAAAGGTTGGTGAGTTCATTAGTTTATCATAATTGATCATTTCCATAATTTTAATAGACCACAAGATTTCCTTTATTCAATAATCATACACTCTCAAGTGTTTAAAAATCATTCATATGGATTGAACACCTGGTAACCGACATTAACATCATGCATATAGAATATCCCCAAAACAGAAATCCATCTGTATAATATAAACTCGAAGTACTAAAGCATACCATTTTCCAGTATGGGGGGTGCTAGTGCTCGTAGATCTACCTTTAGGATTCACGTCAATTAGGGTGTCTGTTCCCTAATTCTTAGGCAACCAAGCTAAAAGGGGTGATATTCGATTCAATAATCCAACCATAGAATGTAGTTTTGATTACTTGTGTCTATTTCGTAAAACATTTATAAAAGCAGCGCATGTATTCTCAGTCCCAAAAATATATATTGCAAAAGCATTTAAAAACGGAGTAATGAAACTCACAATACTGTATTTCGTAGCAATTGTGCATATGATGGCACTGACAAGTATAGGGTTGGCCTCGGATTCACGAACCTATATTAAGTATATATATATATTCATAGATTGGTCAATATCTGTCTAACAATTTAGGTCAGGTCATAGTGTATCACAATCCTAATGCTCGAGATTATCATGCAAAAGTTAACAAAAGTCAACTTGACCTAAAATGACTTCCAAATCTATGCATGATTATTATATAACTTAAATATATTCGTTTTATATATTTAATATATTTAACAGATTTTATTAGAGTAATAATATAATTCATTTATTAATAAATAAAATTTTATATTACAAGTTATATAATAAAAATATACTTTTATATATCTTAAGTAATAAAATTTATAAAGTTCATTTAATATCATAAAAATATAATGATAGGTATTATTAATGTAATTATATTACATGTAGTAAAATATCTGTGTATCACATATTGATTTGATAAAATATTATCAATAATAACAATAATAAGTGAAAGTTGTATTATATTGTAATAATAATTATTATTATTCTACTAATAAAAATAACAATATTTATATTTACTAATGATTATAATAAAATGATAATTCTAATCATGACAATCTTAATAATAGCAATACTTTTAATATTAACCGTAATAATAATATTTTATATAAAAATAATATTTCTATTCAAAATGATAATTTTTAAATAATAATAATACTAAAATGATAATAATAATGATATTTTATAATAACAATGATATTTCTATTAAAAATGATAATTTTAATAAAAATGATGGTTTTAATATTAGTGATACTTTTAATAATAATAATGACGATAAAAATAATAAATTTATAGTTTTGATAAAAAATATTAATTATTTTAATAATATTAATAATAATCATAATAATAATAATAATAATAATAATAATAATAATAATAATAATAATAATAATAATAATAATAATAATAATAATAATATTATTATTATTATTGATTATTAAATAAAAATAATAATAACGATAATAACGACGATAATGATAACGATAACGATAACGATAACGATAATCATTTTAACAATAATACTTTAAAATTATAGATAATTCAATTGACGATATATTTTAATCTGTTCATCAAAACCATACGATATCTAAATGAAAAGTGTATAGTTTTTCGCCAGCTTTCCAACGACATGTATATCATATACCTTATCTCAATCGCTCGAGCACTAGTCAGGGATACACTAATAATATATAAAATTTAAGTTATGAGTGCTCACGTATCAATATTGAGATTCAATATTGCAGGAAAGTACGTAGACGCAATGAAGATGATAAACACTAGATTGACCTTATGAGCATACCCCTGATCCACACCCTTAACCTCCATAGCTATAACCCATAATTTCTTTAGTTCTCTCCCGCTTTAAAAACCCGTCTTGTAATAACTCGTTCATAACCTTGTCGTAGTATTTTATGTATAATAATACTAATAATAATACTACTAATAATAATAATATGATTAATAATAATAATACTAATATTAATAATAATAGTAATTATAATAATATATATAATATATATATATCGAGAGTGCAGAGATAGATATAAGGTAAGTGTGTGTTGTGTCTGAACAAATACGCATTTTATAGATCTTTTGCTGAATCCATGTGCCATGCGATCGCATGGCTTGGTAGAGGAAATTCCATGCGATCGCATAGAGTCTTTCTCCAGCTCACTTCATCAATTATTGTGGCGGCCGACAGTTTATTAATTTTATATATATATATATATATATATATATATATATATATATATATATATATATATATATATATATATATATATATATATATATATATATATATATATATATATATATATATATTATATTATATTATATTCTTGGGTATAGTTAACTGATAAAATTAGTTCCAAAGACGTGTACGTTGTCACTCGACTAAAGTCTCAGTTCCGGTTTTCTAAACGAAGTTTCGCACGTTAAGAAAAATTGTAATATATGTTTCGTGACACGTACCTTTATCAAAAATTAGACTTAATCAACTGTAAATTATATTATAAGAAATGTAACTTGAACGTTCGAGCATTTTGGTCATTTGCTTCTATAAATCAAAATCTCGTTATTTATCAAAGTATGTTTAATAATATTATTTTATATCCAAAACGTTTTATGACCAAGTTAATATTATATTTCATCACTTCGTAAAATATATTTTCATTTAGAAATATAAACTTATATATTTTAGAAATATTTATTTACTAATATAATATTTAGTTTTTCAAAAACTAATTATATTTCAAAGTTTAATATATATAAATTAAAATCGTTTAAACATTAGATATTATTATTTCACCTAACGTTTACGTTCTAAAATTTAATTTAATATAATTCATTTATGCGCCAACGTTTATTTTAACTCCTAAAACGTTCTAAAAATCAATCGAATCAAATAAACAAGTGTTACACTATTTATTTAACTAATCTGAAATTATCTATATTCAATGATTATAAACACGTCTTAAATACACGATGCAAGTTATTTATATATTCAACAACTAATATTCTAATTCACGTTATTTAAACAAGGACATTTTAAATATTAAGTTCCATTATATCGAAAAGTGTTTTCGCACGTTTGAAAATAGATCAATCGAGTTTTATGAAATTCAATCCTCCACTAACCTTTGTCTAACTCTCGATAATTGACAATTTGTTCTTACTTGTAAATCACATTACCATTTTCCGAATATTGTTAAAATGGAAAGATTTCTCAAATCAATGTGGACCTCTCAGCAGAGACTCGTAATCATACAATGTATCTGATAAATCAATCATTTGATCTTATCTTCTAATTCCATCGATAAACATATTGAAACAAATACATTCATGTAAAGTATTATACGTTTAGTACTTTGTTAATGTTTCAAGTTATAATATATACACATATACATATAATCATATTCGTTCATTTAATGGTTCGCGAATCGTCGTAATTTGGTCGAGGTTTAAATGAATGTATGAACACAGTTTAAAATTCTTGAGATTTATCTTAACAAACTTTGCTTATCGTGTCGGAAACATATAAAGATTAAAGTTTAAATTTGGTCTGAAATTTTCGGGTTGTCACATAATAAGGTTAATAACATATGATTTCTTTTGAAGAGTAATGGTGCATCACATGATTTACACGCAGAGGTGAAGTCAGGATTTACAGATGGGGGTGGCTTAGTCGTTAATCGGATGATTACAAAAAAAAGCTACATTAACCAGCCATAACATTATATTTGATATTTGGACCTTGAGGGAGGCTTACAATTATTTGTGCATAATAATACAAATGAAACTTGGGTCTCGATTGGTCCTTGGGGGAGGCTGAGCACCCCTCAGTCCCCCCTTGTCTCCTCCCCTGTTTACACGCATGAAAATCTTATACAAAACGAAAGGGATGCTTAAAAGGTTGTCTTTTATTGGTTTGTTTCGTGTATGTGTTCGATTGTTTTCTTGAGGTTCGGGTGTAGTACGTTTAGGGTTTTAGGTTTGGCTCAGTTGGAGTTAACGTTGGGCTATGACGTTTACTAGTTTCGAGCTCGATCGGTTACATATCTTTGTTCCTCACGGTTTGGACCTTTATTATTCGATGAAGGTTTCATTTATATAGTTTTCGTTAGTTTTACCAAAAAAAATAGAAGGTGGATAGATGAACCCTATCCTAAACTGAGATCGAGCATCTACATGTACGCTAGTATCGTAATCATCTTAAATTTTAAGCAGTCTATGCTTCTCGTTGATTATGTGCCATCGGGGTCGGTCTTTCCACAGTTTTAGGTCATTAGAGGCATTTTTAGAATAAATACGTTCAGCATTTTTCGGCAAGAATATAAACAGACCGCCCAACATTTTGTGTAAGCCATGCATGTCTTTTTCAGTACGTAAGCCCTAAATATCTACATAAAGCACCTGAGCAGCACACATGTCATGATAGCATAAAGCATAAATCGGTTATACATTTTTCTCATGAATTAATCAATCATAATGCTACACGTGCCTTCGAACATCCCGGAGCTCCTATGCCTATAAATAGGACACTGGGCCATTAATTGGGGGACACTTGGACTTGTGGCAGAGAATAAACTCTCTCTCTCTCACACACATAGTACTTTTCTCACTCTTGAACTTGAAGACTTAGTCGCATAGCGCTACACAGACCAACTCATAGTTTGGCTTCGCAAGATTCACTTAAGCCACCCCACAGTTTTAGACCGTGACCCGGGTGTGCAGGGACTTCGTCCCAAGATAATAGCAATCAACCCCATCACGATAAGAGGTTCTAGACTTGCACTGATACCTATAAGCCGCTGGCCGGAAATACATATCAACATATGTCGCCATCCGTTTCAAAGAGTTTTAGAAGCTCAAAGAAAATGTGTGATGACCCGTCCAAATCCACTTGGACGAATACATCTGATAATGCTAAAAATGAACATATATTTCATAGCATTATCCTTCAAGAAAGACAAGCTTTTAGTTGCAATTGTTCTATTTTCAAGTAATATTCGTTTAAATAATAAAAGGTGAAGACAAAAGGCAGATTCGATGATTTGAAGACGCAAACGACCAAAACGCTAAAAAGTACAAAGTACAATCCAAGTGGTTTAAATTATTGCTGAGAAACATCTAAAAGTTACAAGAGTACGAGCCGCGAAACGCAAAGTACAAGATATTAAATCGTACGAAAGGACATTCGAAAATCCGAAACCGGGACATGAACCAACTATCAACGCGCGACGCAACGGGTCTAAAATTACAAGTCAAGGATGCACAAGAATATAATATAATATATATAATTATATATATTATATTATATAATAAATTAATCAAGAGCCGCCCACGTTTTGGAAGCATTTGATGCTGGAAAAGTAGGCCATGCGATCGCATGTCCTGGAGGCCTTATTCCCATGCGATCGCATGGAGTGAAGTACCTGGCCACATCTATAAATTCTGCAATTTTCAGACGAATTGTGTACACCTTCATCAACTGATACTCACTCTCTCTCAATATATATATATATATATATATATATATATATATATATATATATATATATATATATATATATATATATATATATATATATATATATATATTTAGTTATAATTTTAATATTAAGTTAATAATAAGGTTATAGTGGCGAATGTTTTAAGTTTGTAAGACGAAATTCTGTCCGTGTAACACTACGCGATTAATACTCATTGTAAGTTATGTTTAACCTTTTTAAATTAATGTCTCGTAGCTAAGTTATTATTATGTTTATTTAAGCTGAAGTAATCGTGATGTTGGACTAAATATTAAAGACGGGGTTATTGGGGTTTGGACCATAATTGGGGTTTGGACAAAAGACTGACACTTGTGGAAATTGGACTATGGGCTATTAATGGGCTTTATATTTATTTAACTGAATGATAGTTCGTTAATTTAATATAGAGATTTACAATTTGACGTATCTATAAATAACCACATACACTCGATCGGACACGATGGGCGGGATATTTATAAATACTAATAATCATTCATTTAACCGGACACGGGAATGGATTAATAATCAATGGAATCATTAAAACAGGGGTGGATTACATACAAGGAAAATTGGTGTAATTGTTAACAACGTATTAAAACCTTGAATTACACGCAGTCGATAACCTGGTGTAATTATAAACAAAGTATTAATACCTTGTTACAGTTTAAGTCCCCAATTAGTTAGAATATTTGACTTCGGATATAAGGATAATTTGACGAGGACACTCGTACTTTATATTTATGACCGATGGACTATTATGGACAAAAACTAGATGGACGTATCGAATAATCTAGGACAAAGGACAATTAACCCATGGTAATAAATTAAAATCAACACGTCAAACATCATGATTACGGAAGTTTAAATAAGCATAATTCCTTTATTTTATATCTCATCGCACTTTATTTATCGTCATTTTATTTATCGTACTTTAAATTATTGAACTTTTAATTATCGCACTTTTATTTTATCGCATTTTTATTTATCTTCATTTAATTTACGCTTTAAATTAAGTTAATATTTTGCATTAGGACTTAAAATCGACAAACCAGTCATTAAACGATAAAATCTCCTTTTTATGATAATAATAATACTACTATATTACTTATATATATATATATATATATATATATATATATATATATATATATATATATATATATATATATATATATATATATATATTTATATAAATATAATTTAAAATAAATATAGTGTTAACCTTAGCTGTATCCCTGTGGAACGAACCGGACTTACTAAAAACTACACTACTCTATGATTAGGTACACTGTCTATAAGTGTTGTAGCAAGGTTTAGGTATATCCCATTCAATAAATAAATAAATAACTTGTGTAAATTGTATCGTATTTAATAGTATTTCGTAGTAAAATTAATAGTATTACGTACCCCTTCGCTTTAACATCAAGTATTTTTGGCGCCATTGCCGGGGACCCAAAAGCGAACGCTATAATAAAAAAAATTAGTTTTTAAGCTATTTTTGTAAAAATATATTTACATAAGTTTAAATTTTAAAAACAAAAATATAAAAACAAGAAAAAGAAAAATATATATATGTATTTTTAAGTTTAGTTAAATTTAAAAAGTTTATATTTTTATTACTTTTGTTAAAAGTCACAAAAACTAATAAGTAATTTTTTTTATAAAAGTTTTAATTAAATTATATTTTCTATAAAATAAAAACAGAAAATAGAAAACAAAAAATTAAATAAACAAATAAAACATTGAACCTGTCAAATTTTGAGTCTGCATCTTTCTGAGCCTGCATGATCATGCGACCGCATGGCTTTTAAACCCTCAACTCATGCGATCGCATGAGCTGATGGGACATGACCTGAACCTCGTCTGATCAATTAGGGTTACGGTTATTATTATTATTATTATTAATTAATTAATTAATTAGTTAATTAGGGTTTAGTTTATTTAATATTAGTTTAGTTTTAAATTAAGTTTGTATTTTAAGTTTTAATTAATTATAAAATTAATACTTTTATAAAATAATAATATAAAAATAATATTTTTATAAAAATAAGTAATTTTATCATTTTTTATATCTTTTTATAAATTGTATATTTTAATCTTTTAATTTGTAATTTGTGTTTTTATCGTTCGTAATTAGTTTTAAACTTAGTTTTTGCCATAGTTATTGTTTATTTCTAGATTTTTAAGCTTTGCCGTAAAATCCCTTAAGAACTTTTTCTTTAGTATAAGATTTAGATGCTTTAGAATTTTACGACATCGCTTATCGCTTTAATATTTAATAGATTTTAGTGCCTTTTAAGTTATTGTCATTTTGGATTTAGAATTCCTTTAAGCTTTAATACCTTTAGACGCAACTTTTAGTCTTAAGTTTTTAGAATTCTAAGTTTCGACGCTTTATTTTCTTATTTTAATTTTTCGACTGTTTGTTTTTCGACGTTTGTTTTTCGACTCTTATTTTTCGACGCACTTTTTCTTTCTCATTTCTAGCTCTAGTTTTTAGGACCTAGAATTTTCAAAGTTTTCTTTAAATTTTGACGAAAAAATTATTTTAAGTGGTTAAATTGATAAACATCCAAAATTTTCTGGTTCGTAGTAATAGTTGGATTTGTTAGTGGCGAGTTGTGGGCTTCCGATTTAAAGGGTCCTGGATACCTGCTGCATCTATTGGCTATTCGAAACGTGGGACAAATCAGAAAAGTCTATTAATTTGATAACTTTAATAATATTTATCTTTATAACTAATAGGATATTCAGTGAATGCACCGAGCAAAACGTTCACCACCTTTCATACGTTCACCACCTGTAACTCGATCAAGACATCTAGCCAATATAATCGCCGTTGATTTTTCTTTAGAATCGTCATCTAGTCCACTAAGTACTCCAATTCAAATTTTCGATAATCCATTTTTTGAACCCGATTTCACAATTGAGAGCCCGGAGGATATTCAGGGACAATTCAGAGATCCTGAACCACTAATCATTCCTCCTGAACCACAAATCATACAACCAGAGATTGTCGAGGAAGAAACCATTAAATCAGAATCCTCTAGTGACTCAGATTCAACAAATTCAATCATGGAAAATCAGGAACCTCTAAGTATGGAGGATCGAATGAGAGCTACACGCACTGGCCAAGGTCATGCCATTACTCAACCAGACATTAATGCGCCATATTATGAAATCAAAGGACAAATCTTACACATGGTAACTAATCAATGCCAATTTAGTGGTACGCTAAAAGAAGATCCAAACGAACATCTTCGAACCTTTAATAGGATTTGTACTCTATTCAAAATTAGAGAAGTTGAGGATGAACAGATCTATCTCAAGTTATTTCCCTGGACTTTAAAGGGAGAAGCCAAAGATTGGTTAGAATCGTTACCTGAAGGGGCGATTGATACATGGGATGTTTTAGTTGAGAAATTTCTTAAATGATTCTTTCCGGCATCTAAAGCCGTGAGACTTCAAGGAGAAATTGTTACGTTCACGCAGAAGCTAAATGAAACTTTATATGAAGCGTGGACAAGATTTGGAAAGTTGTTGAGAGGATGTCCTCAACATGGTTTAGACACTTATCAAATAGTAAAAATATTCTACCAAGGATGCGACATTACTACACGAAAAGACATCGACATAGCATCTGGTGGTTCCATTATGAAGAAAACCGCAACTGAAGGTTACAAAATTATTGATAACACAGCCTCCCACTCACATGAGTGGCATCAAGAAAAAGACATCGTTAGATCATCTAAAGCGGCTAGAGCCGATTCTAGCCATGACTTTGATTCCATTTCCGCAAAGTTAGATGCTTTCGAGAAACGAATGGAAAAGATGACTAAAGATATTCACGCAATACGAATTAGTTGTGAGCAGTGTGGAGGACCACATTTGACAAAAGATTGTCTCAGTATTGAACAAACAATGGAACAAAGAGAGAATGTTTCATATATGAACCAAAGGCCTGGAAATAATTATCAGAATAATAATCACCCGCCAAGACCAAACTACAATCAAAATCAGAATTATAATCGAAATGTTCCATACAACAACCAACAAGGTCCTAGCAATCAACAAGTATCTAATAATACTTACAACCATCAAAGACCTATTTTTCCAAATAAACCACCACAAACCGATGATAAAAAGTCAAATTTAGAAGATATGATGTCGAAGCTAGTTGAATCTCAAACGCAGTTTTTCACAACTCAGAAACAAACGAATGAACAAAATGCTCAAGCATTTAGAAATCAACAAGCTTCAATCCAAAATCTGGAACAAGAAGTAAGTAACCTAGCAAGGTTGATAGGTGAAAGAAAATCGGGGAGTCTACCTAGCGATACAAATGCTAACCCCCGAAATGAAACAGCTAAAGCCATTACCACAAGAAGTGGTATTACACTTAAACCACCTGAAATACCTGTAATTTTTGATGACGCTATTCCTACTGCACAGGCACCACAGCCTGAGCAAGAGAAAGAATCAGAACCGGTAGCTGAAAAGGTTAATGAAGATAACACAGTTAAGGCAAAACCTTATGTTAAACCATACCAACCACCGCTTCCTTACCCGAGTAAAATGAGAAAAGAAAGACTTGAAGTCGAGCAATCTAAATTCTTGGATATGTTTAAACAAATAAATGTCAACCTTCCTTTCATTGATATGATTTCAGGAATGCCAAGATATGCTAAATTCCTTAAAGATCTAATCACAAATAGAAAGAAAATAGAAGAACTCTCAGCTATTACAATGAATGCTAATTATTCTGCAGTGCTGTTGAATAAACTGCCAGAAAAATTATCAGATCCAGGAAGTTTCACAATTTCATGTTTTCTGGGTAGTCTTAGTTTAATAGAAGCATTGATAGACTTAGGTGCTAGTATAAATTTAATTCCTTATTCACTATACGCTAAACTAGACCTCGGAGAATTGAAACCAACAAGAATAAACATACAACTAGCCGATCGATCAGTAAAATATCTTAGAGGGATAATGGAGAAATGCTAGTTAAAGTTGGTACTTTAGTATTTCCAGTAGACTTTGTTATTCTGGACATGGAAGAAGATTCTCGAGTTCCTCTCATATTAGAAGACCATTCTTAAACACGGCTAAAGCAATAATAGACGTGTTTGGTAAGAAACTGACCCTAAGTATAGATGACGAGAGTGTTACCTTTTCTGTTGATAGAGCCATGCAACAACCGCAATCTGCAGATGATACATGTTATTATATTCAAACTATAGATTCACATACGGAATTGTTACGAGAATTTCCAGAATTACAAGGAACAGGAGAATGTTCTTTAGGAGAAGGAACTGAACCAATTGATGAAGCTGAAATGTTAGCTACCCTTATGGCTAATGAATACGAACCAACAACAGAAGAACTTCAAATGTTAAAAGAAGAAGACAGATATCGATATAAATCATCGATAGAAGAACCACCGATATTAGAGTTAAAGCCACTTCCTACCCATTTGGAATACGCTTATTTACATGGTGAATCTGAATTACCTGTAATAATATCGTCTTCTCTTACGAAAAATGAAAAATCTCAACTCATTTCTGTACTAAAAGCTCATAAACCAGCTATTACATGGAAGATTCATGACATTAAAGGTATAAGTCCTTCGTATTGCACACATAAAATCCTTATGGAAGAAGGTCATAAAACATATGTGCAACGCCAACGAAGACTAAATCCAAATATGCATGATGTTGTTAAAAAAGAAATTATTAAACTGCTCGAAGCAGATTTAATTTATCCAATCTCTGATAGTCCATGGGTAAGCCCAGTTCAATGCGTACCTAAGAAAGTTGGCATGACTGTCATCACAAATGAAAAAATGAGCTTATTCCTACTAGGACTGTAACAGGATGGCGTGTTTGTATTGATTATAGAAAATTAAATGATGTCACCAGAAAAGATCACTTTCCATTACCTTTTATTGATCAAATGTTGGAAAGGTTAGCCGGAAATAGTTACTATTGTTTTCTTGACGGTTTCTCCGGATACTTTCAAATTCCAATCGCACCCGAGGACCAAGAGAAAACCACCTTCACGTGCCCTTATGGTACTTTTGCTTACAAACGCATGCCATTTGGACTTTGCAACGCCCCTGTAACCCTTCAAAGATGCATGATGGCGATTTTTCACGACATGATAGAAGAATGCATGGAAGTTTTCATGGATGACTTTTCAGTCTTCGGTGATACTTTTGAAACATGTCTAGTTAATCTTGAACGAATGCTTATTAGATACGAGTAATCAAATCTAGTACTTAATTGGGAGAAATGCCATTTCATGGTTAAAGAAGGCATCGTTCTTGGTCATAAAATTTCAAAGGAAAGAATTGAAGTGGATAGAGCTAAAGTAGATGTAATTGCTAAACTTCCACATCCCACCAATGTTAGGGGAGTTAGGAGTTTTCTAAGGCATGCCGGTTTTTACAGACGTTTCATAAAAGATTTTTTCTAAAATTACCACTCCTATGAATAAACTCCTAGAAAAAGATGCTCCATTCATCTTTTCGGATGAATGCATCAAATCTTTTAATATTCTTAAAGAAAAACTTACTAATGCGCCGATCATGATAACTCCAAATTGGAATCTACCATTTGAACTCATGTGCGATGCAAGTGATTTTGCAATGGGAGCCGTTTTAGGACAAAGGATTGAAAAACTATTTCAACCTATTTATTACGCTAGTAAGACGTTGCAAGGAGCACAAATGAATTACACAACTACTGAAAAAGAACTCCTTACTATTGTCTTTGCTTTTGATAAATTTCATTCATATCTCGTTCTAGCTAAAACGGTGGTCTATACTGATCATTCTGCTCTTAGATACCTATTTTCCAAACAAGATGCCAAACCACGATTAATCCGTTGGATCTTACTCATACAAGAATTCGATATTGAAATCTGAGACAAAAAGGGAGCAGAAAATCTCGCCGCTGATCATCTTTCTCGTCTTGAAAATCCTGAATTAGAAGTTCTAAATGAATCGGCCATACAAGATAACTTTCCTGATGAATATCTCTTGAAAATCAATTATAATGAAATTCCATTGTTTGCAGACTATGCAAACTACTTAGTATGTGGATTCCTTAAAAAAGAGTTGTCGTACCAAAAATGAAAGAAATTCTTTAGTGATATAAAACACTATTTTTGAGAAGATCCACATTTGTTTAAAAGTTGTCCCGATGGAATAATACGCCGATGCGTATTCGGGGATGAAGCTACTCAAATCTTAAACCATTGTCACACAGGACCAACATAAGGGCATTATGGGCCTCAGATTATAGCAAGAAAAGTTTACGACGCTGGATTCTATTGGCCTACAATTTTCAAATACACACACCTTCTTTGCAAATCCTGTGATGCTTGTCAAAGGGCCGGAAAAATAAGTCAACGTGATGAAATGCCATAAAATGTCATTCAAGTATGTGAAGTATTTGACGTTTGGGGTATTGACTTTATGGGTCCATTTCCAAAATCTCATAATAATCTCTACATTCTCGTTGCCATTGATTATGTATCAAAATGGGTGGAAGCACAAGCTCTCCCAACTAACGATGCACGAGTTGTAGTCAACTTCTTAAAACGTCTTTTTGCAAGGTTCGGAACACCGAAAGCTTTAATAAGTGATCGGGGTACTCATTTCTGTAATAATCAACTTGAGAAAGTTCTCAAAAGATATGGAGTAACTCATAAAATCTCAACCGCTTATCATCCACAAACAAGTGGACAAGTTGAAAACACTAACCGAGCTTTAAAACGTATTCTCGAGAAAACCGTAAAGGAATGCTCCATGAAATTGGAGTATGCAATCTGAGCTTTTAGAACAGCCTACAAAACTCCAATTGGAACCACACCTTTCGGAAAAGCATGTCACCTTCCAGTAGAAATTGAGCACAAAGCATTTTGGGCTTTGAAGACATGTAATCTTGATTTGCATGAAGCCGGACGTCTACGGTTAAGTTAACTAAACGAATTAGAAGAATTAAGACATGATGCATATGAAAATTCGTTAATCTATAAGGAAAGAACGAAGAAATGGCATGATAAAAGAATCAGAAGTTCAAAAGAATTCAAGGAAGGAGACCAAGTTCTTCTTTTCAATTCACGATTCAAGCTATTTCCTGGAAAATTGAAATCAAGATGGTCTGGACTATTCATAGTCAAAAGAGTTTTCCCATACGGAACAATAGAGTTGATAAATTCAAATGGGATTGAATTTAAAGTTAATGGTCACAGAGTTAAACATTACATAGATAGTCCGATGGAAGTTGACAATGAAGTTAATCACAATTTCGATACCACAGCTAACTAAGTATGGAGAGATTCAAATGTTTTAAAGGATAATTTAATGCTGTCTAGAGTTAGATGTTCTGTTTTCGTGTAGTTTCCGAAAATGGAATCCGAATCGTCTTTCCCTAGCAGACCCTAAAGAACTAGTCTTCTCCCTCCATTCTGAATTTTTGTGTTTTTAGGTTTTATGAGATGAAGAATTCCTTTAATCTGAACCATGGTCTACTACTACACGTTATGATTACTAAACGTAATAATAACACTTTTCCGAGTGAACTAGTATCATTCATAAGAGGCAAAATGGACGAAGTGAGGAAAGAACTCAGGAACAATCATAATAAGATACATTTTGGTAAAGAAAAATCAAAATCCGCAACAAAAAGAAGAGCACGACACCTTGAAAGATGTCATAAATGTGGGAAATGGTCACACGAAGGGAAATGTTCGAACAATCAAACACATTCCAATTCTGAATTCGTTACTCTATGCAGAGAAGGACCGTTCATATGTTTAGAAGAAAAGTTATTGAAAATTGGAGGTTACGCTTATGTAGCAATGGAAAACTAAATCAAACGACTCTCCTATGAGTCGACTAAAGCAGGTCTCTGAGAATTCTATCTCACAGGTAAGTATGTACAGTTTTTATTTTATTTATATTTATTGCTTTGAATCTTTTGATAATAAACGCTGAATCATTCGCTATAAAGTATTAAATTGATATTCAATAAAATTAGGTATAATAAACTGAAATTATTGATATCATACAAAAATTTAATGCATCACTGCGAAATTTACCGTTTATTCATAAGGTATAAATATCTTTAATCGAAATTCAAAATATTTCAAAAATTCGTCAGGAGTAAAACTAGGTAAAATAGCCGAAATTACTTTACCCAAAAGAGGGACGTATACTTTTGTTAATATTTGATTGATTAAAGTGGGATAAAAAACCAAAAAGATTTTTATTTTTACCTTGTTTTCTAAATTAATAACTATATTATTTTTAAATGTAAGTTTGTAAACTAATGTATATTAATATTATTAATATTTATATGAAATTTTAATATGCATTTCAAATTTAAGTTTGGTGTGAATTTAAAAACAAAAATGTACTTTATTTCATTAAGTTAAAAATTTGATATTTAAAATTCGTCGTGAGTTGAAGACTAGGTCGTTGAACCGAAATTGCTTTACCAGAGGGTGGGACGAGAAATTTTATTATCATTATTTTTAATTTTATTGATCTAAAGTATGCCAAAAACATTAAAGAAAAAAACTCAAAAATCTTTGCTTTTAAAACAACGGTTTAAAATGACAAAGTTTAAAATTTAGTCGAGGGACGAACTAGGTAAACGTACCGAAACGACCTCAATCTAAAAAGAAACAAAATTTTAAATTTAATCAATTTTTGTTTCACTAGTTAAAGGTTTTTATATTAAAAAAAAAGAAAAAAAAGAAATACACCCCATGCGATCGCATGGGGTTTGTACTGTAAATCCATACGATCGCATGGAAGCCCAGAACAGGTCAGATTCATAAAACCCATCGACTGGTCTCTGCTCCTCACTCCACACACACATATCCACGAACACACACTAAAACACCCCTAAATTCATCATTTTTCATCAAAATTCACCAAATTTCTTGCTATAATCCGCTCTAATCATGCGTTTGTTCAGAAGTTTTTCAAAGAAGGTAACGATTCCACCCCTAAAACTCTTTAAATTCGAATTCTAGTGTTCTTGAGGAAATTTTTACCTAATTTGATTTTGATAATTTCTAGTATAATTAGAGTTAAATTATTCATATATTATGCTTGCATAATCTAGATTGATGCTATTTAACATGATTAGAAGCTTTAAACTTCAAATTTTTAACAATCTAGGGGTTGTGTTTTTGATCAATTTGGGGCTTTTTGATATAAACAGGTTATGGCCGATTTTTGTTATGAATTATTGCTAAATTAAGTAATGTAACATGTTTAGGTTGCTAAATGATCCAAACCTTGATCGTAAACATGATTTTTGAGCATCAAAGTAGACTTTTTAAGTCTAAAATTCATGAACTTGATTATTTTGATATAAATGGCATTTGAAACTTGTTTAATTGCTAGTAATGGTTATTTTAACATGTTATTTGAGTTGAATGCTTATGAACTTTGTATACCTTTTCATATATGCTTATTTGAAAAATTGTAGAATTGATAAAAATATGAAAATGAGTATAAGTTTAAATATGGATTAAACATGTAATCGTTTTAATTTGTTATTTTGCTAACACTAATGCATATTTGGATGCACAAATTTTGTGTTTAATGTGTTTTGCAGAGAAATACAGATACGGACGGTGCATCATCATCTAGACAACCTGAACAAGAACCAGATCAAGAACCACAACCGGAACCACAACCTGAACAACAACAACATTATGATCAACACATGCTATATCATGAGCCGGAACCACTATTTTACACTCATTATCGTCAATTTCATCCTCACCCGAGGATTATGCACCCACTTATCGATGACCAACAGTTACATCCCAACCTAAGATTCGATCGTTGTTGGACAGAATACCCAAAATTTCAAAAGAACATGCACATTCTTTACCACAAAAATATTGAAATGCCTCGGGTAATCGATTGGGAGCCTTTGGAAGCGGTTAACCTAGTCGAACCGGTTAGGGATTTACTAGTTCAGAGGTATGGTAACTCTACATTTAACGATTGGATCCGCTTATTTACTACACGTAGAATTATATATAGAGAATGGTGTGTGGAATTGCTTAGCACTATAGAGTTAAATAATCAGGTTACTATGTTAGGAGATAAAAGTTTTATTAGATTTCTTTTAGGAGGTACAATGTACAGAATGTCCATGTTGGACATGGCTAGAGCTTTATTAATCTACACCTCCACTGAGATTATTACACCTGATTATAATAGTTTAATTGCTGAAGGTGAAAGAGTAGATAGGAATTTTGACGCTAACGCCATATGGAGGCGTATGTCAATATTTAGGGAATTTACGCTGGGTGGAAGACACTCCTACTTAGATATTGATAGAGCAGAGCTCCAGGTAATACATAGATTCTTAGCAAACTCAATTACACAAAGGGGTAGAAACAAGGAAAAAATGACCTTAACCGATTTATTTTACCTGAAGTGTATTCGAGACCCGAGGAGCTTTGTTAACATTCCTTATTGCGTAGGCCATTATCTTTCTAAAGTTGTTGAGGGTATGCAAGCATGAAGTATTATAGGGGGAGGTATTTTTGTTACTCTCATTGGAGAGTACTTAGGTGTAGATAAAGAGCATGGGGGTCCGATGGTAGAGATTGAGGAATAAGCCGAGAGAATAGGCTTGCAGGTGTATCAAGGTGCAAAGGTACTAAAACGGAGGAACAATATGCCAATACCATATCAGGGCACCCATCCACAGGTAGAGAGGGGTTCGGATGAGGAGATGGAGGAAACAGATGACATTAGGGATAGTTATACTGATGTCTTCTAGCATGTAGATGAGGTGGAAATGAATAACCAACACGGATAGCTGGCAAGTTCATCAGCACCAGATCATGAGCCAACTATCATATCAGGTACCACATAACTATATCCCGACTCAGCCTGCTTTTTATCCACCACATCAACCTAACATCTGACCGCCCTTTAACCTGTACGACCCCAATTAAGCCTATCAGGACACCTATCACCCATGGAACCCGAGCAATGATATGAACTGGAATTCATATCCAAATTGATAGTGTTCCATTAGTGATTTCTTATCTTTTTTTATTTTTATCTATTTATGTTAAACATTTAACATTTTGATACTTTTATATAATGTTTAACATTTTTATTATTGTGTACTAATATTTCATTTTTTTGTAATTTAAAAGTGGGATATTAAGTCCCATTTCAAAATACCATGCATGTTTATATTTGTATTGTATGTATTTTATCTCATGTACACAACAGGGTAAAACAGCGCATTTTCAAAGACTGTCATTAAGTTCAGCAAAAGCAACTAATTTTGACGACAAGATGTAAAATATATGTGAAATAACAACTGCAGGAATGAACAAATGATGTGCACCATTTATATCATCGTCTCGTAGTATATCCATATACATATATACATTATTTTAAATCAGAACGTTTTATCTCAAGATTAATATTATATTTTATCATTTTATAAAATATATATATACCTATATATATATATTCATTTAGAAATATAAATTTACATATATTAGAGATATTTATTTAATAATATAATATTTAGTTTTTCAAATACTAAATATATTTCAAAGTATAATTTTAGATCGTTTACATAATAGAGATTATTATATCATATTACGTTTTCATTTTAAAACTTAACTAAGTATAGTTCATTTATGCTTATTTTAACTTCTTAATGTACTAATTAACATATCTAAATATTAATCGAATCAATAAGCGAGCGTTACAATCATTTACTTAATTAATTTGAAATTATATATATATTTAATATAATACTCGTTGTGAGTTATTGAAATATCTAATTCTAATAGTTAATGTTATAACTTATTGTATATATTCAAATTAAGTTATTCAAACAAAACATTTTAATAATTAAATTCTATTGAATCGAAAAACGTTTCCACACGTTTGAAACTAAAACAATTGAATATTACGAACTTTAGCTTTTCACTAACTTTTGTCTAACTCTCGATAGTTGACACATTTGTTTTTACTTATAAATCACATTACTATTTATTCCGAATACCGTTAAAAAGAAATAATTTCTCAAATCAATGTGGACCTCGTAACAGAGACCCGTAATCATATCACAATGTATCTGATAATTCAATCATTTGATATTATCTTTTAACTTGGATAGTTTAATATATCTAATAGATATGAAAACCAATAAGTTTAATGTTCGATATCATACACGAAATACTTTGTTAATGTTTTCAATTAGCATTCATATATATATATATATATATATATATATATATATATATATATATATGCACATCAAGTTATATATATACTGTTCGTGAATCGTCGAGAACAGTTAAAAGGTAAATAAATACATGAACATAGTTCAAAAGTTTTGAGATTTCAACATTACAGACTTTGCTTATTGAAAATGCTAAAAACAAACATATATTTCATAGCATTATCCTTCAAGAAAGGCAAGCTTTTGGTTGCAATTGTTCTATTTACAAGTTATATTCGTTTAAATAAAAAAAGGTGAAGACAAAAGACAGATTCGACGAATTGAAGACGCAAATGATCAAAAAGCTAAAAAGTACAAAGTACAATCCAAGTGGTTCAAATTATTGATGAGAAACGTCTAAAAATTATAAGAGTACAAGCCGTGAAACGCAAAGTACAAGATATTAAATCGTACGAAAAAGCGTTCGAAAATCCAGAATCGAGACATGAACCAACTTTCAGCGCGCGACGCAATGGACAAAAAATTACAAGTCAACTACGCACAAGAATATAATATATAATTAATTATATATATTATTATATATTATAATTATACGCAGCCCACGTTTTGGATTTGATCAATGAGCTGGAATCCAGAGCTCCGCACTCGCGGAGATGTGAGGAACAAAACCTCCGCACTCGCGGAGTTACACAATGATCGAGTGGGCCTATAAAAGGCAACGAATTCTGCTCGATCAAACACACCTTTTTCTTTTCCTTTCTCATATCATATACGATATATATATATATATATATATATATATATATATATATATATATATATATATATATATATATATATATATATTTTTTTATATATTTTATAATTTTAATTTTAATTTAAGTTTAATAATAATAAAATTATAGTGGCGAATGTTTTAAGTTTGTAAGTCAAAATTCTGTCCGTGTAACGCTACGCGATTAATACTTATTGTAAGTTATGTTCAACCTTTTTAAATTAATGTCTAGTAGCTAAGTTATTATTATGCTTATTTAAATCGAAGTAATCGTGATGTTGGGCTAAATATTAAAGACGGGGTTATTGGGCTTTGTACCATAATTGGGGTTTGGACAAAAGAACGACACTTGTGGAAATTAGACTATGGGCTATTAATGGGCTTTATATTAACTAAATGATACCTCGTTAATTTAATATAAAGGTTACAATTTGACGTATCTATAAATAACCACATACGCTTAATCGGGTACGGTGGGCGGGATATCTATAAATACCAATAATTGTTCATTTTACCGGACATGGGAATGGATTAATAGTTAATGGACTCATTAAAACAGGCGTGGATTATATTCAAGGATAATTGGTGTAATTGTTAACAAAGTATTAAAACCTTGGACTACACGCAGTCGATAACCTAGTGTATTCATTAAACAAAGTATTAAGACCTTGTTACAGTTCGAATCCCCAATTAGTTGGAATATTTGACTTCGGGTATAAAGATAATTTGACGAAGACTCTCGCACTTTATATTTATGACTGATGGACTATTATGGAAAAAACCGTATGGACATATCGAATAATCCAGGACAAAGGACAATTAACCCATGGTAATAAATTAAAATCAACACGTCGAACATCATGATTACGGAAGTTTAAATAAGCATAATTCCTTTATTTTATATCTCATCGCACTTTTATTTACTGTCATTTTATTTATTGCACTTTTAATTATCGTACTTTTATTTATTGCACTTTTATTTATCGTCAATTACTTTATGCTTTAAATTAAGTCATTTGTATATTTAATATTTTACATTATGTTTTAATTGTGACTTAAGACATAAAATCGACAAACCGGTCATTAAACGGTAAAATCCCCCTTTTATAACAATAATAATATTACATATATATATATATATATATATATATATATATATATATATATATATATATATATATATATATATATATATATATATATATATATATATATATACAAATATAGTTTAAAATAAATATAGCGTTAAACTTGGCTAGCTCCCTGCGGAACAAACCGGACTTACTAAAAACTACACTACTGTACGATTAGGTACAATGCCTATAGTGTTGTAGCAAGGTTTAGGTATATCCACTCTATAAATAAATAAATAACTTGTGTAAAATTGTATCGTATTTAATAGTATTTCGTAGTAAAAATATAACTATTTCGTATACACCTCGCATAACATCAAGTATTTTTGGCGCCACTGCCGGGGAACTTCACTTACGCCAAAGCGAAATGTCATAAAAAAGAGATTTTTATTAAGTTTTAATCTATTTTTGTAAAAAAAATATAAGTTTTAAATATTAAAAACAAAAATATAAAAACATTAAAAAATATATATATATATATATATATCTATATTTTTAAGTTTATTAAAAAGTTTATATTTTTTTTATTGTGAAAAGTTATATAAAAAAAAACTAGTAAGCAATTTTTAATAAAAATTAAAAGTAAAAAAGTAAAAAAAAAAAAAACGTTGAAACTGCACGAATTTGAACCTACAGCTCGTTTGAATTTGCATTCTCCGCATTCGCGGAGTTTTTGGGCAGAAGACATCCGCACTCGCGGAGCCGTCTGACATCTGCAACCTAGTACGTGCATTAATTGCGAAATTAGGGTTATAATTATTATTAATTATAATTAGGGTTTATATTTAATATTAACTAGTTTTATTAATTTATAAAATTAATACTTTTATAAAATAATAATATAAAAATAATATTTTTATAAAAATTGTATTTTTATAACTTTAGTTTTATTTTTAAATTTTGTATCTTTTTAATCGTTTAATTGTAATTTGTATTTTTATCGTTCGTAATTAGTTTTAAGTTAGTTTTTTCCGTAGTTTATTTTTATTGTTAGATTTCTAAGATTTGCCGTAAAATCCCTTAAGTGCTTTTTCTTTAGATTAAGATTAAGACGCCTTAGAATTTTACGACGTCGCTTATTGCTTTAATATTTTATAAATTTTAGTACCTAATTAAGTTATTGCCGTTTTGAATATAGAATTCTTTTTAAGCTTTAATACCTTTAGACGCAACTTTTAGTCTTAAGTTTTTAGAATTTTAAGTTTCAACGCTTTACTTTCTTATTATTATTTTTCGACCTTTTATTTTTTGACGTTTTACGACGCACTCTTTTTCTTTCTTATTTCTCGACGCTCTAGTTTTAGGACATAGAATTTTTTTTTATCTTCTTTAAATTTCGAAGAAAAATTATTTTAAGCGGTTAAATTGATAGACATCCAAAATTTTCTGTTTCGTAGTAATAGTTGGATTTGTTAGTGGCGAATTGTGGGCTTCCGATTTAAAGGGTCCTGGCTACCTGCTGCATCTATTGGCTATTCGAAACGTGTGCAAAATCAGAAAAGTATATTAATTTGATAGCATATATAATTTTTATCTTTTATAACTAATAGGACATTCAGTGAATGCACCGAGAAAAACGTTCACCACCTGTAACTCGATCAAGATATCTAGCCAATATTGTCGCCGTTGATTTTTCTTTAGAATCGTCATCTAGTCAACCAAGTACTCCAATTCAAATTTTTGATAATCCATTTTTTGAACCCGACCTCACAATTGAGAATCCGGAGGATATTCAAGGACAATTCAGAGATCCTGAACCACTAATCATTCCTCCTGAACCACAAATTACTCATCCAGAGATTGTCGAGGAAGAAACCATTAAGTCAGAATCCTCTAGTGATTCAGAATCAACAATTTCAATCATGGAAAATCTGGAACCTCTAAGTATGGAAGACCGAATGAGAGCTAAACGCACTGGCCAATGTCATGCAATTACTCAACCAGACATTAATGCACCAGATTATGAAATCAAAGGACAAATCCTACACATGGTAACAAATCATTGCCAATTTAGTGGTGCGCCGAAGGAAGATCCAAACGAACATCTTCGAACCTTTAATAGGATTTGTACTCAATTTAAAATCAGAGAAGTTGAGGATGAACAGATCTATCTCATGTTATTTCCCTGGACTTTAAAGGGAGAAACCAAAGATTGGTTAGAATCGTTACCTGAAGGGGCGATTGATACATGGGATGTCTTAGTTGAAAATTTTCTTGAACAATTCTTTCCGGCATCTAAAGCCGTGAGACTTCAAGGAGAAATAGTTACGTTCACGCAAAAGCCAGATGAAACTCTATATGAGGCGTGGACAAGATTTGGAAAATTGTTGAGAGGATGTACTCAACATGGTTTAGACACTTATCAAATTGTACAAATATTCTACCAAGGATGCGACATCACTACAAGAAAATACATTGATATAGCAGCTGGTGGTTCCATTATGAAGAAAACCGCAACTGAAGCGTACAAAATTATTGATAACACTGCTTCCCACTCACATGAGTGGCATCAAGAAAAAGATATCGTTAGATCATCTAAAGCGGTTAGAGCCGATTCTAGCCATGACTTTGATTCCATTTCCCAAAAGATAGATGCATTCGAGAGACGAATAGAAAAGATGACGAAAGATATTCATGCAATACGAATTAGTTGTGAGCAGTGTGGAGGACCACATTTGACAAAAGATTGTCTCAGTATTGAACAAACAATGGAACAAAGAGAGAATGTTTCATACATAAACCAAAGGCCTAGAAATAATTATCAAAGTAATTATCAACTGCCAAGACCAAACTACAATCAAAATCAGAATTATAACCGAAATATTCCATACAATAACCAACAAGGTCCTAACAATCAACAAGTATCTAATAATACTTACAATCAGCAAAGACCTATTTTTCCAATTAAACCACCACAAACCGATGATAAAAAGCCAAATTTAGAAGATATGATGTCGAAGCTAGTTGAATCTCAAACGCAGTTTTTCATATCTCAGAAACAAACTAATGAACAAAATACTCAAGCATTTAGAAATCAACAAGCTTCTATTCAAAATCTGGAACAAGAAGTGAGCAACTTAGCAAGGTTGACAGGTAAAAGAAAACCAGGGAGTCTACCTAGCGATACAAATGCTAACCCCCGGAATGAAACAACTAAAGCCATTACCACGAGAAGTGGTATTATACTTAAACCACCTAAAATACCTGTAATTTCTATTGACTCTAATCCTACTCCACAAGAATCACAATCTGAGCAAGATAAGGAAACAGAACCGGTAGTTGAAAAGGTTAATGAAGATAACACAGTTAAAGCTAAACCTTATGTTAAACCATACCAACCACCACTTCCTTACCCGAGTAAAATGAGAAAAGAAAGACTTGAAGCCGAGCAATCCAAATTCTTGGATATGTTCAAACAAATAAATGTCAATCTTCCTTTCATTGATGTAATTTCAGGAATGCCTAGGTATGCCAAATTCTTGAAAGATCTAATCACAAATAGAAAGAAAATGGAAGAACTCTCGGCTATTACTATGAATGCTAATTCCTCTGCAGTGCTGTTGAATAAGCTACCAGAAAAACTCTCTGATCCAGGAAGTTTCACAATTCCATGTTTTCTGGGTAGTCTTAGTTCAATAGAAGCATTGACAGACTTAGGTGCTAGTATAAATTTAATACCGTATTCACTATACGCTAAACTAGACCTTGAAGAATTGAAATCAACACGAATAAGCATACAACTAGCCAATCGATCAGTAAAATATCCTAGAGGGATAATGGAGAACATGCTAGTTAAAGTTGGTACTTTAGTATTTCCAGTAGACTTTGTTATTCTGAACATGGAAGAATATTCTCGAGTTCCTCTTATATTAGGAAGACCATTCTTAAGCACGGCTAAAGCAATAATAGACGTGTTCGGTAAAAAAACTGACCCTAAGTATAGAGGACGAGAGTGTTACCTTTTTTGTTGATAGAGTCATGCAACAACCACAATCTGCAGATGATACATGTTATTATATTCAAACTATAGATTCACATGCAGAATTGTTACAAGAATTTCCAGAATTACAAGGAACAGGAGAATGTTCTTTAGGAGAAGGAACTGAACCAATTGATGAAGCTGAAATGTTAGCTACACTCATGGCTAATGATTATGAACCAACAACAGAAGAACTTCAAATGCTAAAAGAGGAAGACAGATATTGATACAAATCATCGATAGAAGACCACCGACATTAGAGTTAAAGCCACTTCCAAACCATTTAGAATACGCTTATTTACATGGTGAATCCGAATTACCTGTAATAATATCGTCTTCCCTTACGGAAAATGAAAAATCTCAAATCATTTCTGTGCAAAAAGCTCATAAACCAGCTATTGCATGGAAGATTCATGACTTTAAAGGCATAAGTCCTTCGTATTGCACACATAAAATCCTTATGGAAGAAGGTCATAAAACGTATGTGCAACGCCAACGAAGACTAAATCCTAATATGCAAGATGTTGTTAAGAAAGAAATTATTAAACTGCTAGATGCAGGTTTAATTTATCCAATCTCTGATAGTCCATGGGTAAGCCCAGTTCAATGCGTACCTAAGAAGGGTGGCATGACTGTCATCACAAATGAAAAAAATGAGCTTATTCCTACTAGGACTGTAACAGGATGGCATGTTTGTATTGATTATAGAAAATTAAATGACGCCACCAGAAAAGATCACTTTTCCTTATCTTTCATTGATCAAATGTTGGAAAGATTAGCCGAAAATAGTTACTATTGTTTTCTTGACGGTTTCTCCGGATACTTTCAAATTCCAATCGCACCCGAGGACCAAGAGAAAACCACATTCACGTGCCCTTATGGTACTTTTGCTTACAAACGCATGCCATTTGGACTTTGCAACGCCCCTGCAACCTTTCAAAGGTGCATGATGGCGATTTTTCACGACATGATAGAAGAATGCATGGAAGTTTTCATAGATGACTTTTCAGTCTTCGGTGATACTTTTGAAACATGTCTAGTTAATCTTGAACGAATGCTTATTAGATGCGAACAATCAAATCTAGTTCTTAATTGGGAGAAATGCCATTTCATGGTTAAAGAAGGCATCGTTCTTGGTCATAAAATTTCAAAGGAAGGAATTGAAGTGGATAGAGCTAAAGTAGATGTAATTGCTAAACTTCCACATCCCACCAATGTTAGAGGAGTTAGGAGTTTTCTAGGGCATGCCGGTTTTTACCGACGTTTCATAAAAGATTTTTCTAAAATTGCCACTCCTATGAATAAACTCCTTGAAAAGGATGCTCCATTCATCTTTTCGGATGAATGCATCAAATCTTTTAATATTCTTAAAGAAAAACTCACTAATGCGCCGATCATGATAACACCAAATTGGAATCTACCATTTGAACTCATGTGCGATGCAAGTGATTTTGCAATGGGAGTCGTTTTAGGACAAAGGATTGAAAAACGATTTCAACCTATTTATTACGCTAGTAAGAGGTTACAAGGAGCACAAACGAATTACACAACTACTGAAAAAGAACTCCTTGCTATTGTCTTTGATTTTGACAAATTTCATTCATATCTCGTTCTAGCTAAAATGGTGGTCTATACCGACCATTCTGCTCTTAGATACCTATTTTCGAAACAAGATGCCAAACCACATTTAATCCGTTGGATCTTACTCTTACAAGAGTTCGATATTGAAATCCGAGACAAAAAGGGAGCAGAAAATCTCGCAGCTGATCATCTTTCTCGTCTTGAAAATCCTCAATTAGAAGTTCTAAATGAATCGGCCATACAAGACAACTTTACTGATGAATATTTATTGAAAATCGATTATAGTGAAATTCAATGGTTTGTAGACTATGCAAACTACTTAGTATGCGGATTCCTTGAAAAAGGGTTGTCGTACCAAAAACGAAAGAAATTCTTTAGTTATATAAAACACTATTTTTGGGAAGATCCACATTTGTTTAAAAGTTGTCCCGATGGAATAATCTGCCGATGCATATTCGGAGATGAAGCTAGTCAAATCTTAAACCATTGTCACATAGGACCAACAGGAGGGCATAATGGGCCTCAACTCACAGCAAGAAAAGTTTACGACGCTGGATTCTATTGGCCTACAATTTTTAAAGACGCACACCTTCTTTGTAAATCCTGTGATGCTTGTCAAAGGGCCGGAAAAATAAGTCAACGTGATGAAATGCCACAAAATGTCATTCAAGTCTGTGAAGTATTTGATGTTTGGGGTATTGACTTTATCGGTCCATTTTCAAAATCTCATAATAATCTCTACATTCTCATTGCCATTGATTATGTATCTAAATAGGCGAAAGCACAAGCTCTCCCAACTAATGATGCATGAGTTGTAGTCAACTTATTAAAACGTCTTTTTGCTAGGTTCGGAACACCGAAAGCTTTAATAAGTGATTGGGGTACTCATTTTTGTAACAATCAATACCAACGAAGCAGTGCTTCAGTGGTACCCGTCGCTTATGATCCCTGGGCCCGCAGGAGGGCCTTATTGAATACTGAAAGGTGCAGGTTCGAATCTCGGCTTGTAACTTCCTGTTGGGTATTAGGGGGAGGTGTCTTACACGGCTTACTTAGCCCTTGCGGGGTGGGCGGTATGGGTGACATAGTCACACGGAGTCAGGGTTTCTCCGCCAGAATAAACCTTTTGAAAACTTGAGAAAGTTCTCAAAAGATATGGAGTAACTCATAAAATCTCAACCGCTTATCATCCACAAATAAGTGGACAAGTTGAAAATACCAACCGAGCTTTAAAACGTATTCTAGAGAAAATCGTAGGATCAAATCCAAAGGAATGGTCCATGAAATTGGAGGATGCTCTCTGGGCTTTTAGATAATGCCTACAAAACTCCAATTGGAACCACACCTTTTAAACTCGTTTACGAAAAAGCATGTCACCTTCCAGTAGAAATTGAGCACAAAGTATTTTAGGCTTTGAAGACATGTAATCTTGATTTACATGAAGCCGGACGTCTACGGTTAAGTCAATTAAATGAATTAGAAGAATTATGACATGAAGCATATGAAAATTCGTTAATCTATAAGGAAAGAACGAAGAATTGACATGATAAAAGAATCAGAAGTTCAAAAGAATTTAAGGAAGGAGACAGGTCCTTCTTTTCAATTCACGATTCAAGCTATTTCCTGGAAAATTGAAATCAAGATGGTCTGGACCATTTATAGTCAAAAGAGTTTTCCCATGTGGAACAATAGATTTAATAAATTCAAATGAGATTGAATTTAAAGTTAATGGTCACAGAGTTAAACATTACATACATGGTCCAATAGAAGTTGACAATGAAGTCAATCATAATTTCACCACCCAAGAAAACCCTCAGAATGAAAACATAAATATGTTATCAACAAATGAAAAACCAAAATTGGAAGACGGGGAAGCTTCAAATTGGAGTGATGAAGAAGAATTCCTATACAAACCTCCCATTCCAAGAAACGAAGAAAAATGTGAACAAGAAGTTCAAGTAGAAGTGAAAGAACCAAGAAAAGATCACCCGAAAAAGGTTAACAAACCAATTCTACTTACTAAAGTGGGAGACCCGGGTGAATTTATCATTTATTGCTTGCTTAATGATGGTGCTATGTATAATGGGCTCGCAGATTTAGGAGCAAGTGCAAACGTTATGCCTATTTCCTTATACAAAAGATTAGGTGTGGGTAAATTAAGACCAACCAGAATAAGTGTTCAATTATTTGATGAAACCATTAAACACCCGGTTGGAATAGCCAATAATTTACTTGTTAAAGTGGAAAATTTGACCTTTGTTGCAAACTTTATAGTTATTAATATAGAGGAATACCTTGATATTCCTCTAATTTTAGGTCGCCCATTTTTAGCAACCACCGAAGCATTCATTGATGTAAGAGAAGGTAGAATGACACTTAGGGATGGTGACAAATCGGTTACCTTTGTGAACCGAAAGTTTAGATCTCCACCAACCAAAATTTTTGAACCCATAAAAACACCTATGTGTGGGGAAGATGAAGAAACACCTAATGATAAACCAATAACAAAGAACCCCGTTATTGATACGAAATAAGATGAACCCGTGATGTTATGCGAGGTGTATATGAAATAGCTTATATTTTACTAGGAAAAACTATTAAATACGATACAATTTTACACAAGATATTTATTTATTTATAGAATGGATATACCTAAACCTTGCTACAACACTTATAGGCAGTGTACCTAATCGTATAGTAGTGTAGTTTTTAGTAAGTCCGGTTCGTTCCACAGGGAAATCTTTTAAACAAAGCTTAACGCTATATTAGTTTTAATTTATAAAAATACAAATATATATAAGTAATATTATTATTATAAAAAGGGGGGTTTTTACCGTTTAATGACCAGTTTGTCGATTTTTAAAACTTTTAGTCGCAGTTAAAACCTAATGTAAAATATTAAATAAATAAAAGACTTAATTTAAAGCGTAAAGTAAATAACGATAATGAAATTGCGATAAATAAAAGTGCGATAAAATAAACTTGCGATAATTAAAAAGTACGATAATTAAAAGTGCAATTAAATACAATGACAATAAATAAAAGTGCGATAATTAGAAGTGCAATTAAATATGAAAATAAAGGAATTATGCTTATTTAAACTTCCGTAATCATGATGTTTGACGTGTTGATTTTAGTTTATTCCCATGGGTTAATTGTCCTTTGTCCTGGATTATTTAATATGTCCGTCTGGGTTTTTTGTCCATAACAGTCCATCAGTCATAAATATAAAGTGCGAGTGTCCTCGTCAAATTATCCTTATACCCGAAGTCAAATATTCCAACTAATTGGGGACTTAAACTGTAACAAGGTTTTAATACTTTGTTTAATAATTACACCAGGTTATCGACAGCGTGTAACCCAAGGTTTTAATACTTTGTTAACAATTATGCCAAGTGTCCTTGTACATAATTTCACCCCTGTTTTAATAATTCCATAGACTATTAATCCATTCCCATGTTCGGTTAAATGAACGATTATTCATACATATAAATATCCTGCCCATCGTGTCCGATCGAGTGTATATGGTTATTTATAGGTACGTCCAATTGTAAACCTTTATATTAAAATTAACAAACTATCATTTAGTTAAACAAATATAAATCCCATTAATAGCCCATAGTCTAATTTCCACAAGTGTCGTTCTTTTGTCCAAACCCCAATTATGGTACAAAGCCCAATTACCCAATTTTAGTAATTAGCCCAACATCATGATTACTTTGTTTTAAATAAGCATAATAATAACTTAGCTACGAGACATTAAATTAAAAAGGTTGAACATAACTTACAATGAATAAAAATAGCGTAGCGTTACACGGACAGAATTTCGACTTACACCCTTACAACATTCGCTAACATACCCTTATTATTAGAATTTAAAATTAAAATTAAAATTAAAATATAAATATAAATATATTTACGTATAGATAGAGAGATGGATATATGATGTATGATGGTCAACCAAAAACGCGAAATTTATAGGCATGTCAGCTGCTACAGGGGCTCATGCGATCGCATGAGCTTTGCTCCTCTAGGCCATGCGATCGCATGGCCAGCTGGGGAGGCTCACATGTCTTTGTTTTTTAGTTTGCCGACGGTTTTTATAATATAATATAATATATATATTAATTTTAAGAATTAATTATATATTATGTTATATTCATGTGCATAGTTGACTTGTAATTTTTAGTCCGTTGCGTCGAGCGTTGAGAGTTGACTCTGGTCCCGGTTCCGGATTTTCGAACGTCCTTGCGTATAATTTAATATCTTATACTTTGCGTTTTGCTTCTTGTACTCTTGTAATTTTGAGACATTTCTTATCACTAATTGGAACCACTTTGATTGTATTTTGTACTTTTGAGCTTTTTGGTCTTTTGCGTCTTCAATTCGTCGAATCTGTCTTTTGTCTTCACCTTTTATTATTTAAACGAATATCACTTGTTAATAGAACAATTGCAACTAAAAGTTTGTCTTTCTTGAGGGATAATGCTATGAAATATATGTTCGTTTTTAGCATTATCAACCCGTTTTCAACAATTCAATAAAGAAACTTTATAAACGGATTCAAGATGCTAGAATTAAGGGGAACTTTAAGTTATGTAACCAATTAGTATCCAATTTGTCGCCTAAAGAAAAAGCAATGTTAGTTGAATTTGTGAAAGTTACAGAGGAAATCAACAATTGGCTTGAAGCAAAAGTCAGAGATATACAAGTTGTTGATAGTCCAATTGAAAACGAAGTTAATCACAATTTTGACACCACAGCTAACTAATTGCGGGGAGAATCAAATCTTTTAAGGATAATATATATTTATGTTAGAGTTAGATTTCTGTTTTTGTGTAGTTCTCGAGAATGGAATCCGAATGGTCTTTCCCTAGCAGACCCTAAAGAACTAGTCTTCTCCCCCCATTCTGAATTTTTATTTCTTTTAGGTTTTACGAGATGACGAATTCCTTTGATCTGAACCATGGTCTACTACTACACGCTATAATTACTAAACGTAATAATAAAATCATCCCGAGTGAACTGGTATCATTCATAAGAGGAAAAATGGACGAAGTGAGGAAAGAACTCAGGAAAGATCATCATAAGACACATTTTGGTAAAGGAAAATCAAAATCCGCAACAAAAAGAAGAGCACGACACCTTGAAAGATGTCATAAATGCGGAAAATGATCACACGAAGGTAAATGTTCGAACAATCAAACATATTCAAATACCGAATTTGTTACTCTATGCAGAGAAGGACCGTTCATATGTTTAGAAGAAAAGTTATCGAAGAATCGAGGTTACGCTTATGTAGCTATGGAAAACCAAATCACACGACTCTCCTATGAGTTGGCTAAAGCATGTCTCTGAGAATTCTATCTCACAGGTAAGTATGTACAGTTTTTATTTATTACTTTTAACCTTTTGATAATAAACGCTGAATCGTTCACTATAAAGTATTAAATTGATATTCAATAAAATTAGGTATGCGAAACCAAAATTATTGATATCATACAAAAATTTATTACATCACTGCGAAATTTACCGTTTATTCTTAAGGTATAAATATCTTTAATCAATCAATCCAAAATATTTCAGAAATTCGTCAGGAGTAAAACTAGGTAAAATAGCCGAAATTACTTTACCCAAAAGAGGGGCGTATATTTTTGATAATATTTGATTGATTAAAGTGGGATAAAAGACCAAAAAGATTTTTAATTTTATTTTTACCATATTTTTAAAATTAATATTGTAAATTTTTAAAATCAATATATTTAAGTTTGTAAATATTTTAAAAAACTAATATTTTTAATATAAGTTTGTAAAACTAAAATATATAAATATTAATAATATTTATATGAAATTTTATGCATTTTAAATTTAAGTTTGGTGTGAATTTAAAATCAAAATTTAATTTATTTCATTAAGTTAAAAATATGATTTCTAAAATTCATCGTAAGTTGAAGACTAGGTCATGGAACCGAAATTGCTTTACCCAAGGGATAGACGATAAATTTTATTATCATTATTTTTAATCTTATTGAATTAAAGTGTGCCAAAAACATTTAAAAAAAAACCCAAAGTCTTTACTTTTTAAACAATCAAATTTTAAAATTTTGTTGAGGGACGGACTAGGTAAACGTACCGAAACAATCTCATCCTAAATAAAAAGGAAAACAAAATTTTAAAAATTACTCCGTTAATTGTTTCATTATTAAAGATTTTATATATATATATATATATATATATATATATATATATGTTTGTAGTTTATCTCATGTACAAAACAGAGTAAAACAGTGCATTTTCAAAGACTGGCATTAAGTTCAGCAAAAGCAACTAATTTTGACAACAAGATGCAAAATATATGTGAAATAACAACAGACGGAATGAACAAATGAAGTGCACCATTTATCATTCAAAACAAACGCCAATATGTTTGAAAACTTTGGTAAAATTTAAATTATTTTTCTACGCTAATTACCCTCAATAATTTAAATTGTTACTGATTTCTTGCAAATGAGGGCATTGCAAGATCTTAAGTGTGGGAAGAGGTTAAATTCTTTCGGATTTTTAAAAATTTTAATTTGAACACTTGGTTACCATTAAAAATACTAGTAATGTAGTAGTTGTATTAGAATCTAGTGCTCTCTGATAATAAAGAACAGCCCTAGTCTTATATACTGACTACCCACTTCTAGTAAAATTTTTAAAAATTTTCAACTAAATGAATTCAAAATCATGTTTATACATATTTATGAACGATAAAACTAGGTATTAACACCGAAATTGTCGTTACCTCGTAAAGGACATAAATTGAGAAACAACCCAAAACGCTTGAATTCATTTAAAAATGGAATAGAGGAAAATAAAAAGGCAAAGAAAGGGAAATAAAAGCCAAGTGTGGGAAAAATTTACCAAATTATTCAAATTACATATATCACATATTTTTGTACAAATAATTGAAGATACTTTTGTTTTGAACGATTTAATCAATTTTACCCGATTTTTTATAATATATTTGAAAGAAATGTGCCACTTGATTTAAAAGGAAGTAAAGTCTTCCGAGAAAAAGACACGCGCTTCTTGATTTAGGTCAGGAAGTTGTCGTCTAGACCAGTTGTAGAGTCTACGAAAAACCTTGAAAAGTTTTCTCGAAAATCAGCTGGAAATCCATGGACCTCAGCATCAAAGAGGGTCGCCAAGTGGTCAGACTTATCCTAACTATGAGAGGATCTGTCTCGTACAATGGGGGGCACCGTGCAAATTAGCTTATAAGACTAATGAATCAGATCCCCAGAAAGGATAATCTCCTTAAAAGATCAAAAATCAGCTTTTACGCCTGATATTACTCAATCCTTGAGATTGACTTCAAAGATCGAGAATTCAAACTCATGGAATTCAATGATATCTAAACTCAAGCTTGAACGAGAAAATATTTTGATCAAATTACAAACCGATTTGTTTTCGGAAACCCTATTTTCAATGCGTTCATTACCATTGAACGAAAAATCCTAAGAATTCACTGGAATTCATTAGGTTACCTGAACCAAATTGGATGTCAACCGTAAGAATGGTGGTTGCATAGCATGGTCGAAGACAAGACCTTGTGCCAGATCGAAAAAACTAAAGGGTGATCTTTACTATTGCTTTTACAAAGGATAGTAATTGCATCCGACACGATATAGACCATAATCAAAAGCATGTCATTAGACATTGCCTTAACAGTTGCTTGTTCAACGGTTTCCTTTACAACCGGACGGTTGATAATGCTAAAAACGAACATATATTTCATATCATTATTCTTCAAGAAAGACAAGCTTTTAGTTGCAATTGTCCTATTTACAAGTGATATTCGTTTAAATAATAAAAGGTGAAGACAAAAGACAGATTCGACGAATTGAAGACGCAAACCACCAAAAAGCTCAAAAGTACAAAATACAATCAAAGAGGTTCCAATTATTGATAAGAAACGTCTCGAAATTACAAGAGTACAAGATTCAAAATGCAAAGTACAAGATATTAAATTGTACGCAAGTGATAATGCTAAAAACGAACATATATTTCATAGCATTATTCCTCAAGAAAGACAAGCTTTTAGTTGCAATTGTTCTATTTAAAAGTGATATTCGTTTAAATAATAAAAGGTGAAGACAAAAGACAGATTCGACGAATTGAAGACGCAAATGACCAAAAAGCTCAAAAGTACAAAAGACAATCAAAGAGGTTCCAATTATTGATAAGAAACGTCTCGAAATTACAAGAGTACAAGATTCAAAACGCAAAGTACAAAATATAAAATTGTACGCAAGGACGTTTCGAAAATCCGAAACCGGGACCAGAGTCAACTCTTAACGCTCGACGCAACGGACTAAAAATTACAAGTTAACTATGTATATAAATATAATATAATATATAATTAATTATATTAATTATATATATATTATATTTATAAATAAAAACCGTCGGCAGAGAAAGACTCCAAAGTTGTGAGCTGTAATTTCATTCTCCGCGACTCGCGGAGTTTGAAGGCAAAAATGCCGCGAGTCGCGGAGCCCCAAAAGTCAAAAATCCCTATAAAAGCAACCGAATTCTGATCGCAAATCATCATCTTTTTCTTCTTCTCTTATAATACTACGTAAAAATTTATATTTATATTTTAATTTTAATTTTAATTTTAATTATAATTCTAATAATAAGGGTATGTTAGTGAATGTTGTAAGGGTGTAAGTCGAAATTCTGTCCGTGTAACGCTACGCTATTTTTAATCATTGTAAGTTATGTTCAACCTTTTTACATTAATGTCTCGTAGCTAAGTTATTATTATGCTTATTTAAAACGAAGTAATCATGATGTTGGGCTAATTACTAAAATTGGGTAATTGGGCTTTGTACCATAATTGGGGTTTGGACAAAAGAACGACACTTGTGGAAATTAGACTATGAGCTATTAATGGGCTTTATATTTGTTTAACTAAATGATAGTTTGTTAATGTTAATATAAAGATTTACAATTGGGCGCCCCTATAAATTACCATATACACTCAATCGGACACGATGGGCGGGGTATTTATATGTACGAATAATCGTTCATTTAACCGGACACGGGAATGGATTAATAGCCACTAGAATAATTAAAACAGGGGTGAAATTATGTACAAAGGACACTTGGTATAATTGATAACAAAATATTAAAACCTTGGGTTACACTCAGTCGACAACCTGGTGTAATTATTAAACAAAGTATTAAAATCTTGTTACAGTTTAAATCCCCAATTAGTTGGAATATTTAACTTCGGGTATAAGAATAATTTGACGAGGACACTCGCACTTTATATTTATGACTGATGGACTGTTATGGACAAAAACCAGACAGACATATTAAATAATCCAGGACAAAGGACAATTAACCCATGGGCATAAAACTAAAATCAACACGTCAAACATCATGATTACGGAAGTTTAAATAAGCATAATTCTTTTATTTCATATTTAATTTCCTTTATTTTATATTTAATTGCACTTCTAATTATCGCATTTTTATTGTTATTGTATTTAATCGCACTTTTAATTATCGTAATTTCATTTATCGTTATTTACTTCATGCTTTAATTTAAGTCTTGTATTTATTTTTAATATTTTACATTTGGTTTTAACTGCGACTAAAATATTAAAATCGACAAACCGGTCATTAAACGGTAAAAACCCCCCTTTATAATAATAATATTACTTATATATATGTTTGTATTTTTATAAAAGTAAACTAATATAGCGTTGAGCTTTGTTCAAAAAAGATTCCCTGTGGAACGAACCGGACTTACTAAAAACTACACTACTGTACGATTAGGTACACTGCCTATAAGTGTTGTAGCAAGGTTTAAGTATATCCATTCTATAAATAAATAAATATCTTGTGTAAAATTGTATCGTATTTAATAGTATTTCCTGCTAAAATTAATAACTATTTTATACCCCTCTGCTTTGACATCAAGTATTTTTGGCGCCGCTGCCGGGGACTCTCTTAAAAGCCGGAAGCGCAACGCTACAAAAAAAAAAAAAAAATTTTAGTTAACTTTTATTAAAATTCGTTTTTGTAAAAAGAAAAACAAAAATTTATGTATTTTTAGGAGTTTGATAAATATAAGTTTTATTTTGTAAAAATATGAGTTTTATTTAATTTATTTTATAAATATATTTTATAAATATAAAAAACCGAAAAAAATATATATATATATATATATAAATCTATTTTTTTATTGTTATAAAGTATTTTATTTTTATCTTAGTTATTAAAGATAAGTTTTATTTAGATTACATAAATATTTTAATAAGATAATATAAACAGAAAATATAAAAACAGAAAACAGAAAAGAAAATAAAAAAAAATTAAAGAAAAACGCGTCGAATTTGAAACCTGTCAGTTGAAATTTGAAACCCCGCGAGTCGCGGGGTTTGATGTTTTGAATACCGCAAGTCGCGGAGATTTTCTGACAGGCGACAAAACCCTAAATTAGCATTAATTACGGGTGATTAATTATTATTATTATTATTAACCCTAGTTTTTATAATTAGTTTTATTTTTAGTTTTACTTTTTATTTATTTTATATTTTGTTTAATTAGTTTAATTAATTTGTAAAATTAGTAGTTTTAATAAATAATTAATATAAAAATAATATTTTTATAAAAATTGTAATTTTTACAACTTTTTTGTATATTTTTATATTTTGTCCCTTTTTAATCGTTTTAGCGTAACTTTTGTATTTCTAGCTCATATTTAGTTTTAAACTTAGTTTTTGCCATAGTTATTTTTGCTTCTAGATTTTTAGGCTTTGCCGTAGAATTCCTTAAGTGCTTTTTCTTTAGACTAAGATTTAGGTACTTTAGAATTTTGCGACGCCTTTTTAAGTTTTAGTTTCTTTTTAAGTTATTTCCATTTGGGATTTAGTTTTTCTGTAAGCTTTAATATTTTTAGACGACTTTTACCTATGTATCAATTATCATTCCAATTAGTAATTTCAATTTGCGATTATAATTTTAAGTTAGTTGTAGTAATAAGGTTAGGTTAGTCAAGTATTTTTAAGTTTTTATAAGTTTCTTTTATTTTTCCGTCACCTTTTATTTTTCAACCATTTTTCTTTTTCAACCTTTTTCCGACGAACTCTTTTTCTTTCTTATTTCTCGCTATTCTAGTTTTAGGACATAGATTTTTATTCTACTTCTTATCTAAATTTCTTAAAATTACGAAAAATTTATTTTAAGTGGTTAAATTAATAGACATCAAAATTTTCTGGTTCGTAGTAATAGTTGGATTTGTACGTGGACCGGGTTATTGGAGCCAAACAGTCCTCAATTATATTGAGAGCAAACGAATCCTGCCCCTCTGCTGCATCTTTTGGCTATTCGAACAGTGGGCAAAATCAGAAAAGTCTATTAATTGGATAACTTATTATAATTTTTCTTTCCTTTTTAAAACTAATAGGATATTCAGTGAATGCACCGAGCAAGACATTCACCACCTTTTGTACGTTCACCACCTGTAACTAGATTGAGACATTTAGCAAATATTACCGCCGTTGATTTTTCTTTAGAATCATCATCCAGTCGACCAAGTACTTCAGTTCAAATTTCCGATAATCCATTTTTTGAACCCGACCTCACAATTGAGAATCCGGAGAATATTCAGGAACGGTTCGTAGATCCTGAACCATTAAACTTTCCTCCGGAGCCACCAATCATTCAAACAGAGATTGTTGAGGAACGAACCATTAAATCAGAATCATCTAGTGATTCCGATTCAACAAATTCAATTATGGAGAATCTGGAACCTTTAAGTATGGAAGACCGAATGAGAGCTAAACGCACTGGCCAAGGTCACGCTATTACTCATCCAGACATTAATGCACCAGATTATGAAATCAAAGGACAAATTCTACACATGGTGACTAATCAATGCCAATTTAGTGGTGCGCCGAAGGAAGATCCAAATGAACATCTACGTACCTTTAATAGGATCTGCACACTATTTAAAATCCAAGAAGTGGAGGATGAACAGATATATCTCATGTTATTTCCCTGGACTTTAAAGGGAGAAGCCAAAGATTGGTTGGAATCGTTACCTGAAGGGGCGATCGATACATGGGATGTTTTAGTTGACAAATTTCTTAAACAATTTTTTCCTGCATCTAAAGCCGTAAGACTTCAAGCAGAAATTGTTACGTTCACACAGAAACCGAATGAAACTCTATATGAGGCATGGACAAGATATGGAAAGTTGTTAAGAGGATGTCCGCAACATGGTTTAGACACCTGTCAAATAGTACAAATATTCTACCAAGGATGCGACATCACTACAAGAAAAGACATAGATATAGCAGCTGGTGGTTCTATTATGAAGAAAACCGAAACTGATGCTTACAAAATTATTGATAACACTGCTTCCCACTCACATGAGTGGCACCAAGAAAAAGACATCGTTAGATCATCTAAAGCAGCTAGAGCCGATTCTAGCCATGACTTAGATTCCATTTCCGCAAAGATAGATGCTGTGGAGAGACGAATGGAAAAGATGACTAAAGATATTCACTCAATACAAATTAGTTGTGAGCAGTGTGGAGGACCACATTTGACAAAAGATTGTCTCAGTATTGAATTAACAATGGAACAAAGAGAGAATATTTCATACATAAACCAAAGGCCTGGAAATAATTATCAAAATAATTATCAACCGCCAAGACCAATTTACAATCAAAACCAGAATTATAATCGAAATATTCCATACAACAACCAACAAGGTCCTAGCAATCAACAAGTATCCAATAATACTTACAATCAGCAAAGACCTAATTTTCAAAACAAGCCACCACAACAAACCGATGATAAAAAGCCGAATTTAGAAGATATGATGACGAAGCTAGTTGAAACTCAAACACAGTTTTTCACATCTCAGAAACAAACTAATGAACAAAATGCGCAAGCATTTAGAAATCAACAAGCTTCTATTCAAAATCTGGAACAAGAAGTGAGTAACCTAGCAAGGTTAATAGGTGAAAGAAAACCAGGAAGTCTACCTAGTGATACAAATGCTAACCCCCGGAATGAAACAGCTAAAGCCATTACCACAAGAAGTGGTACAACACTTAAACCACCTGAAATACCTGTAACTTCTGATGAAGCTATTCCTACTACACAAGAACCACAACCTGATCAAGATAAGGAAAAGGAACCGGTAGTTGAAAAGGTTAATGAAGATAACACAGTTAAGGCTAAACCTTATGTTAAACCATACCAACCACCACTTCCTTATCCGAGTAAAATGAAGAAAGAGAAACTTGAATCCGAGCAATCCAAATTCTTGGATATGTTTAAACAGATAAATGTAAATCTTCCTTTCATTGATGTGATTTCAGGAATGCCTAGATATGCTAAATTCTTGAAAGATCTAATCTCAAATAGAAAGAAAATGGAAGAACTCTCGGCTGTTACTATGAATGCTAATTGTTCAGCAGTGCTGTTGAATAAGATACCAGAAAAACTATCTGATCCAGGAAGTTTCACAATTCCATGTTTTCTGGGTAGTCTTAGTTCAATAGAAGCATTGGCAGACTTAGGTGCTAGTATAAATCTAATGCCGTATTCACTATACACTAAACTAGACCTTGGAGAATTGAAACCAACCAGAATAAGCATACAACTAGCCGATAGATCAATAAAATATCCTAGAGGGATAATGGAGAACATGCTAGTTAAAGTTGGTACTTTAGTATTTCCAGTAGATTTTGTTGTTCTGGACATGGAAGAAGATTCTCAAGTTCCTCTCATATTAGGAAGACCATTCTTAAACACGGCTAAAGCAATGATAGACGTGTTCGGTAAGAAACTGACCCTAAGTATAGAGGATGAGAGTGTTACCTTTTCAGTTGATAGAGCAATGCAACAACCACAATCTGCAGATGATACATGTTATTATATTCAAACTATAGATGCACATGCAGAATTATTAGAAGAATTTCCAGAATTACAAGGAACAGGAGAATGTTCTTTAGGAGAAGGTAATGAACCAATTGATGAAGCTGAAATGTTAGCTACACTTATAGCTAATGGATATGAACCAACAACAGAAGAAATTCAAATGCTAAAAGAAGAAGACAGATATCGATACAAATCATCGATAGAAGAACCTCCGAAATTAGAGTTAAAGCCACTTCCAAACCATTTGGAATACGCTTATTTACATGGTGAATCTGAATTACCTGTAATAATATCCTCTTCTCTTACTAAAAATGAGAAATCACAACTCATTTCTGTGTTGAAAGCTCATAAACCAGTCATTGCATGGAAGATTCATGATATTAAAGGAATAAGTCCTTCGTATTGCACACATAAAATCCTTATGGAAGAAGGTCATAAAACGTATGTGCAACGCCAACGAAGACTAAATCCTAATATGCAAGATGTAGTTAAGAAAGAGATTATTAAACTGCTAGATGCAGGTTTGATATATCCAATTTCTGATAGTCCATGGGTAAGCCCAGTTCAATGCGTGCCTAAGAAGGGTGGCATGACTGTCATTACAAATGAAAAAAATGAGCTTATTCCTACTAGAACTGTAACAGGATGGCGTGTGTGTATTGATTATAGAAAATTAAATGACGCCACCAGAAAAGATCACTTTCCCTTACCTTTTATAGATCAAATGTTGGAAAGATTAGCCGGAAATAGTTACTATTGTTTTCTAGATGGATTTTCCGGATATTTTCAAATTCCAATAGTACCCGAGGACCAAGAGAAAACCACATTCACGTGCCCTTATGGTACTTTTGCTTACAAACGCATGCCATTTGGACTTTGTAACGCCCCTGCAACCTTTCAAAGGTGTATGATGGCGATTTTTCATGACATGATAGAAGAATGTATGGAAGTATTCATGGATGACTTTTCAGTCTTCGGTGATACATTTGAATCATGTCTAGTTAATCTGGAACGAATGCTCCTTAGATGCGAACAATCAAACCTAGTTCTTAATTGGGAGAAATGCCATTTCATGGTTAAAGAAGGCATCGTTCTTGGACATAAAATTTCAAAAGAAGGAATTGAAGTGGATAGAGCTAAAGTAGATGTAATTGCTAAACTTCCACATCCCACCAATGTTAGAGGAGTTAGGAGTTTTCTAGGGCATGCCGGTTTTTACCGACGTTTCATAAAAGATTTTTCTAAAATTGCCACTCCTATGAATAAACTCCTAGAAAAGGATGCTCCATTCATCTTTTCAGATGAGTGTATCAAATCTTTTAATATTCTTAAAGAGAAACTCACTAATGCACCGATCATGATAACACCAAATTGGAATCTACCATTTGAACTAATGTGCGATGCAAGTGATTTTGCAATGGGAGCCGTTTTAGGACAAAGGATTGAAAAATGATTTCAACCTATATATTATGCTAGTAAGACGTTACAAGGAGCACAAACGAACTATACAACTACTGAAAAAGAACTCCTTGCTATTGTCTTTGCTTTTGACAAATTTCGATCATATCTCGTTCTAGCAAAAACGGTGGTCTATACCGACCATTCTGCTCTTAGATACTTATTTTCAAAACAAGATGCTAAACCAAGATTAATCCGTTGGATCTTACTCTTACAAGAGTTTGATATTGAAATCCGAGATAAAAGAGGAGCAGAAAATCTCGCCGCTGATCATCTTTCTCGTCTTGAAAATCCCGAGTTAGAAGTTCTAAATGAATCGGCCATACAAGACAACTTTCCTGATGAATATCTATTGAAGATAGATTATAATGAAATCCCATGGTTTGCAGACTATGCAGACTACTTAGTTTGTGGATTCCTTGAAAAAGGATTATCGTACCAAAGACGAAAGAAATTCTTCAGTGATATAAAACACTATTTCTGGGAAGATCCACATCTGTTTAAAAGTTGTCCCGATGGAATAATACGTCGATGTGTATTTGGAAATGAAGCTAGTAAAATATTAAACCATTGTTACACAGGACCAACAGGAGGGCATTATGGGCCTCAACTAACAGCAAGAAAAGTTTATGATGCTGGATTCTATTGGCCTACAATTTACAAAGACGCATACCTTCTTTGCAAATCCTGTGATGCATGTCAAAGGGCCGGAAAAATAAGTCAACGTGATGAAATGCCACAAAATGTCATCCAAGTATGTGAAGTATTTGACATTTGGGGTATTGACTTTATGGGTCCATTTCCAAAATCTCATAATAATCTATATATACTCGTAGCCATTGATTATGTATCTAAATGGGCGGAAGCACAAGCTCTCCCAACTAACGATGCACGAGTTGTAGTCAACTTTTTAAAACGTCTTTTTGCAAGGTTTGGAACACCGAAAGCTTTAATAAGTGATCGGGGTACTCATTTCTGTAATAATCAACTTGAGAAAGTTCTTAAAAGATATGGAGTAACTCATAAAATCTCCACCGCATATCATCCACAAACAAGTGGACAAGTTGAAAATACCAACCGAGCTTTAAAACGTATTCTAGAGAAAACCGTAGGATCAAATCCGAAGGAATGGTCCATTAAATTGGAGGATGCACTCTGGGCTTTTAGAACAGCCTATAAAACTCCAATTGGAACCACACCTTTTAGACTTGTTTATGGAAAAGCATGTCATCTTCCAGTAGAAATTGAACACAAAGCATTTTGGGCTTTGAAGACATGTAATCTTGATTTACATGAAGCCGGACGTCTACGATTAAGTCAACTAAACGAATTAGAAGAATTAAGACATGAAGCATACGATAATTCGTTAATCTATAAAGAAAGAACGAAGAAATGGCATGATAAAAGAATCAGAAGTTCAAAAGAATTTAAAGAAGGAGACAGAGTTCTTCTTTTCAATTCACGATTCAAGCTATTTCCTGGAAAATTGAAATCAAGATGGTCTGGACCATTCATAGTCAAAAGAGTTTTCCCATACGGAACGATAGAATTGATAAATTCAAATGGGATTGAATTTAAAGTTAATGGTCACAGAGTTAAACATTACATACATGGTCCGATGGAAGTCGACAACGAAGTTAATCACAATTTCGACACCACAGCTAACTAAGTGTGGGGAGAATCAAGTCTTTAAAGGATAATATGTATTTCTGTTAGAGTTAGATTGTCTGTTTTCGTGTAATTCTCGAAAATGGAACCCGAATGGTCTTTCCCTAGCAGACCATAAAGAACTAGTCTTCTCCCCCCATTCTGAATTTTTATTTTTTTTAGGTTTTTACGAAATGAAGACTGCCTGTGAACTAAACCATGGTCTAATGCTACACGCTTTGATCCCTAAACGTAATAATGACATACTACCGAGTGAATTAGTATCAGTAATCAGAGAAAGAATGGACGGAGTTAGAAAAGAATCCAGATGCGAAGATAATTAGTTACAATTTGGTAAAGGAAAATCAAAATCCGCAGCAAAAAGAAGAGCACGACACCTAGAACGATGTCACAAATGCGGAAAATGGTCACATGGAGGTAAATGTTCAAATAATCAAACCTATTCAAACACTGAATTTGTTACTTTATGCAGAGACGGACCGTTCATATGTTTAGAAGAAAAGACACTGAATGCTCGAGGTTACGCCTATGTAGCCATGGAAAACCAATTAAACCGACTATCTTATGAATGGGATAGATCATATAACTAAGAAATCTATTTCACAGGTATGTCTGTACAGTTTTTATTTTTATTTTTATTTTTAACCTTTTGATAATAAACGCTAATTTGTTCGCTAAAAAGTATTAAATTGGTATTGAATAAAATTAGGTTTCGCGACCGAAATTATTGATATCATTCAAAAATTTATTACATCAATGCGAAATTTACCGTTTATTCTTAAGGTATAAATATCTTTAAACAATCAACCCAAAATATTTCAAAAATTCGTCATGAGTTAAATTAGGTCTTGGAACCAAAATTACTTTACCGAAAAGAGGGGCGCATATTTTTGATAATATTTGATTGATTAAAGTGGGATAAAAAGACAAAAAGATTTTTAATTTTATTTTTACCATGTTTTTAAAATTAATATTTGAACCCTTTATAAATATTGTAAACTTTGTAAAATCAATATTTTTAAAATTGTAAATATTTGAAAAAATTAATATAAGTATGGTGTGAAGAATTGTTGTGTAGTATAGAGTTGAATGATCGGGTAGCTAGTTTAACCGATCGTTCTTTTATTAGATTTTTGTTAGGCGGTTCGATGCGCCACATGTCTTTACTAGACATGGCTCAGGCTTTACGTATATATACGCCTGAGGAGTTAGCATCTGCCGATTGTAGAGGGTTGATACTAAACGGTAGAAAGATAGATGAAAATTTTGATACACACGGTGTGTGGAGTCAAATGACAAGCCATCACCGTTTCAGAGGGGGAAATTACTCTTATTTGGATATAGATAGAGCCGAATTAAGAGTGATTCATAGGTTTTTAGCCAATTCGATTACACAAAGGGGTAAGAACAAGGAAAAAGTAAATGAACAGGATTTGTTTTACCATATGTGTATTCGAGACCCACAAAGCGCTGTAAGTATACCGTATTGTGTGGGTTATTATTTATCAGCTATGGTTCGGGGGATGCGACCGCATAGAATAATAGGAGGTGGTATTTTTATTACTTTGATTGGTGAATATCTCGGTGTGGATATAAGTCGGGGGGGATTATTAGTAGAAGAACCGGAACCCCGCGATACTATAGGTTTAAATGTATACCATGGTGCGAAAGTTTTGAAGAGGCGAAATAACGCCGCAGTACCATACCATGGTAGACATCCACAGGTTGAGAGAAACCAACAGCAAGGTAATGTAGGAGGGGGGAATGAGATGCAAGAAATGCAAAGGTTTATAGCTTCTCCGGAATACGAAAATGCTAGACAGAGAGCATTTGAAGATTGGCAAGTTCATCAGAACCAAATCATAGCTCATTGCCAACATATAGGTAGAAACTATATTCCTACACCGAAACCCATCTTCCCTCCCTGGTCTATAGAGATGCAGCCACCGTATCCTACGTATAACCCTGCCGAAGCATTCTATAGCACCTATGGTTATGCCTGGAACCCCTATTGGTACCAGTATCATCCCTAGTATACTTATTTTTTTTTTTGTAATTTGTAATTATTGATACGTTTAATACTTTTGTTAATATTGTAATCATTTTTATAATTGTCTAACTTTTATTCTTAGATTTTAATAATTTTTGAATGTGGGGTAATATACCAAACTTCAAAAATATGTATATATGTTTGCAGTTTATCTTATGTACACAACAGGGTAAAACAACGCATTTTCAAAGACTGGCATTAAGTTCAGCAAAAGCAACTAATTTTGACGACAAGATGCAAAATATATGTGAAATAACAACAAGACGGAATGAACAAATGATGTGCACCATTTATCATTCAGCAAACAAAAGCCAATATATTTGGAAACTTTGGTAAAAATTTAATCATTTTCACACAAATCACCCTCAACAATTTAAATTATTACTGATTTCTTGCAAATGAGGGCATTGCAAGATCTTAAGTGTGGGAAGGGGTTAAATTCTTTCGGATTTTAAAATTTTTTACTTTATACACTTGGTTACCATTAAAAATACTAGTAAAGCAGTAGTTGTATTAGAATCTAGTGCTCTCTGATAATAAAGAACAGCCCTAGTCTTATATACTGACTACCCAATTCTAGTAAAACTTTTTTCAAAATTTTCAATTAAATGAACTCAAAATCATGTTTATACATATTTATGAACGATAAAACTAGGTTTTAACACCGAAATTATTGTTACCTCGGAAAGGACATAAATTGAGAAACAAACTAAAAATGTTAAAATTCATTTAAAATGGAATAGAGGACGATAAAAAGGAAAATAAAAGCCAAGTGTGGGAAAATTTACCAAGTTATCTTAAACATATGTCACATATATCTGTAACAAATAACTGAAAATACTTTTGCTTTGGACTAAACTAAACTGTTTTACCCGATGAAAGAAAAGAAGAGATGGATCTACACGATGAATCAATTCCATCATTAAAAGGAAGTAAAGTCTTCCGAAAAAGAAACGCGCTTCTTGATTTAGGTCATGAAGTTGTCGTCCAGACCAGCTGTAGGTTGACGAAAAATCTAGAAAAGTCATCACTAAAATCAGCAGGAAATCCACGGACCTCAGCATTAAACAGGGTCGCCAAGTGGTCAGATTTATCCTAACCATGAGAAGGATTTATCTTGTACAATGGGGGGGCATCATGCAAATTAGCTGGATAAGACTAATGAATCAGATCCCCAGAAAGGATAATCTCCTTAAAGATTAAAAATCAGCTTTTAAGACTGATATTACTCAATCCTAGAGATTGACCTTAAAGATTGAGAATTCAAACTCTTGGAATTCAATGATATCTAAACTCAAGCTTGAACAAGAAAATATTTTGATCAAAATTACAAACCGATTTGTTTTCTGAAAACCCTATTTTCAATGCGTTCATTACCATTGAACGTAAAATCCTAGGAATTCACCTGGAATTCATTAGGTCACCTGAACTAAAATCGGGTGTCAACCGTAAGAACGGTGGTTGCATAGTGGTCAAAGACAGGACCTTGTGCCATACCGAAAAATCATAAGGGTGAGCTTTACTATTGCTCCTACCAAGGATAGTAATTGCGTCCGACACGTTATAGACCATAATTAAAAGCATGTCAGGGGACATTGCCTTAACAGTTGCTTGTTCAACGCTTTCCTTTACAACCGGACGGTAGTTTATCGAAAGGTAATATACGAGACAAGTAAACTGGACGTGTTGCTTTCCAAATACAAGGTTAGCAAGTGGGTGACACAAAACCGCAAGTTTTGAGCTAAAATTTTCAAATCTGAAACCCACCAAACCCACAAAAATATTTTGCAAACACCGGTAAAGGGTTATCCCGGAAAACTTATCTAGGGTAAAAACTAGATTTAATTTTCAAAAGATCAAATGTTTTCATAAAGATCCAATTTCCTTAATGGATCTAAATTTTTATAGTCATGTGGGACTGTAAACCATATCGTTACTACCATTGTTTATACCGACGTATAGAAAATCACTGATGTACAAAGTGTGAAGAATAAAGAAGTGATTCTAGTATTTCAAGACGATATTGCTTGAGGACAAGCAACGCTCAAGTGTGGGAATATTTGATAATGCTAAAAACGAACATATATTTCATAGCATTATTCCTCAAGAAAGACAAGCTTTTAGTTGCAATTGTTCTATTTAAAAGTGATATTCGTTTAAATAATAAAAGGTGAAGACAAAAGACAGATTCGACGAATTGAAGACGCAAATGACCAAAAAGCTTAAAAGTACAAAAGACAATCAAAGAGGTTCCAATTATTGATAAGAAACGTCTCGAAATTACAAGAGTACAAGATTCAAAACGCAAAGTACAAAATATAAAATTGTACGCAAGGACGTTCAAAAATCCGGAACCGGGAACAGAGTCAACTCTTAACGCTCGACGCAACGGACTAAAAATTACAAGTTAACTATGTATATAAATATAATATAATATATAATTAATTATATTAATTATATATATATATTATATTTATAAATAAAAGCCGTCGGCAGAGAAAGACTCCAAAGTTGTGAGCTGTAATTTCATTCTCCGCGACTCGCGGAGTTTGAAGGCAAAAATGCTGCGAGTCGCGGAGCCCCAAAAGTCAAAAATCCCTATAAAAGCAACCGAATTCTGATCGCAAATCATCATCTTTTTCTTCTTCTCTTATAATACTACGTAAAAATTTATATTTATATTTTAATTTTAATTTTAATTTTAATTATAATTCTAATAATAAGGGTATGTTAGTGAATGTTGTAAGGGTGTAAGTCGAAATTCTGTCCGTGTAACGCTACGCTATTTTTAATCATTGTAAGTTATGTTCAACCTTTTTACATTAATGTCTCGTAGCTAAGTTATTATTATGCTTATTTAAAACGAAGTAATCATGATGTTGGGCTAATTACTAAAATTGGGTAATTGGGCTTTGTACCATAATTGGGGTTTGGACAAAAGAACGACACTTGTGGAAATTAGACTATGAGCTATTAATGGGCTTTATATTTGTTTAACTAAATGATAGTTTGTTAATGTTAATATAAAGATTTACAATTGGGCGCCCCTATAAATTACCATATACACTCAATCGGACACGATGGGCGGGGTATTTATATGTACGAATAATCGTTCATTTAACCGGACATGGGAATGGATTAATAGCCACTAGAATAATTAAAACAGGGGTGAAATTATGTATAAAGGACACTTGGTATAATTGATAACAAAATATTAAAACCTTGGGTTACACTCAGTCGACAACCTGGTGTAATTATTAAACAAAGTATTAAAATCTTGTTACAGTTTAAATCCCTAATTAGTTGGAATATTTAACTTCGGGTATAAGAATAATTTGACGAGGACACTCGCACTTTATATTTATGACTGATGGTCTGTTATGGACAAAAACCAGACGGACATATTAAATAATCCAGGACAAAGGACAATTAACCCATGGGCATAAAACTAAAATCAACACGTCAAACATCATGATTACGGAAGTTTAAATAAGCATAATTCTTTTATTTCATATTTAATTTCCTTTATTTTATATTTAATTGCACTTCTAATTATCGCATTTTTATTGTTATTGTATTTAATCGCACTTTTAATTATCGTAATTTCATTTATCGTTATTTACTTCATGCTTTAATTTAAGTCTTGTATTTATTTTTAATATTTTACATTTGGTTTTAACTGCGACTAAAATATTAAAATCGACAAACCGGTCATTAAACGGTAAAAACCCCCCTTTATAATAATAATATTACTTATATATATGTTTGTATTTTTATAAAAGTAAACTAATATAGCGTTGAGCTTTGTTTAAAAAAGATTCCCTGTGGAACGTACCGGACTTACTAAAAACTACACTACTGTACGATTAGGTACACTGCCTATAAGTGTTGTAGCAAGGTTTAAGTATAACCATTCTATAAATAAATAAATATCTTGTGTAAAATTGTATCGTATTTAATAGTATTTCCTGCTAAAATTAATAACTATTGTATACCCCTCTGCTTTGACATCAGCAAGGACGTTCGAAAATCCGGAACCGGGACCAGAGTCAACTCTCAACGCTCGACGCAACGGACTAAAAATTACAAGTCAACTATGCACATAAATATAATATAATATTTAAATAATTCTTATAATTATTTATATATTATATTTATTTAATTAAAACGTCGACAAACAAGAAAACAAGAATTTTGAGCTGTCACCTACCACCATGCGATCGCATGGCCTGGAGGCACAAAAGCCATACGATCGCATGGCCAACTTTTTCAGTTCACAAGGCCTATAAAACACGAGCTCTGGTGTAACATATATCCATATCTTTCTCTCTATCTCGTAAACATATATATATATATATATATATATATATATATATATATATATATATATATATATATATATATATACATATATATTATAATTTTAATTTTAATTTTAATTTTAATTCTAATAATAAGGGTATGTTAACGAATGTTGTAAGGGTGTAAGTCGGAATTCTGTCCGTGTAACGCTACGCTATTTTTAATCATTGTAAGTTATGTTCAACCTTTTTAATTTAATGTCTCGTAGCTAAGTTATTATTATGCTTATTTAATCCGAAATAATCATGATGTTGGGCTAAAAATATTAAAATTAGGTAATCGGGCTTTGTACCATAATTGGGGTTTGGACAAAAGAACGACACTTGTGGAAATTAGACTATGGGCTATTAATAGGCTTTATATTTGTTTAACTAAATGATAATTTGTTAATTTTAATATAAAGATTTACAATTGGACGTCCCTATAAATAACCATATACACTCGATCGGACACGATGGGCGGGATATTTATATGTACGAATAATCGTTCATTTAACCGGACACGGGAATGGATTAATAGTCACTAGAATTATTAAAACAGGGGTGAAATTATGTACAAGGACACTTGGCATAATTGATAACAAAGTATTAAAACCTTGGGTTACACGCAGTCGATAACCTGGTGTAATTATTAAACAAAGTATTAAAATCTTGTTACAGTTTAAGTCCCCAATTAGTTGGAATATTTAACTTCGGGTATAAGGATAATTTAACGAGGACACTCGCACTTTATATTTATGACTGATGGACTGTTATGGACAAAAACCAGACGGACATATTAAATAATGTAGGACAAAGGATAATTAACCCATGGGCATAAAACTAAAATCAACACGTCAAACATCATGATTACGGAAGTTTAAATAAGCATAATTCTTTTATTTCATATTTAATTTCCTTTATTTTATATTTAATTGCACTTCTAATTATCGTACTTTTATTTATTGTTATTGTATTTAATTGCACTTTTAATTATCGTACTTTTTAATTATCGCAATTTTATTTTATCGCACTTTTATTTATTGCACTTTCATTATCGTTATTTATTTTACGCTTTAAATTAAGTCTTGTATTTATTTTTAATATTTTACATTTGGTTTTAACTGCGACTTAAGTTTTTAAAATCGACAAACCGGTCATTAAACGGTAAAAACCCCCCTTTATAATAATAATATTACTTATATATATATTTGTATTTTTATAAAATAAAACTAATATAGCGTTAAGCTTTGTTTAAAGATTTTTCCCTGTGGAACGAACCGGACCTACTAAAAACTACACTACTGTACGATTAGGCACACTGTCTATAAGTGTTGTAGCAAGGTTTAAGTATATCCATTTTATAAATAAATAAATATCTTGTGTAAAATTGTATCGTATTTAATAGTTTTTCATAGTAAAATATAAGCTGTTTCTTATACACCACGCATAACATCAAGTATTTTTAGCGCCGCTGCCGGGGAACAAAATCTAGCTTAAAAGCCGGAAGTGCAACGCTAAATATAAAAAAAAAGATTTTTATTTTTAGTTTACTTTTATAAAAAAAATACACTTTTGTAAAAATACGTTTTAAATATTCGAAAATATAAAAAGAAAAACAAAAATATAAATATTTTTAAGAGTTTTTAAGTTATATAAAAATTTTCTTTATCTTTATTTTATAAAAAAATAAGTTTTATTTAATTTATATAAATATATTACATAATTTTTTATTAAAACAGCAAAACAGAAAAAAAAATAAAAAATAAAAACACTCGAGTCCAAGTACTGTAGCAGCCCAGTGTCTGGCCCGAAACCCTAGCCCATGCGATCGCATGGCCGGGTAACTTAGAACTCATGCGATCGCATGAGCTCTGCAGACACGCCAGAATTGACTGAAATCAGCATTTATTACAGATAATAATTATTATTATTTAACTTAAAACCCTAATTAGGGTTGTATTTTTTATTTAGTTTTAGTTTTTATATTTAATTTGTATTATTTAGTTTAATTAGTTTAATTAGTTTATAAAATTAATAGTTTTATAAAATAAATAATATAAAAATAATATTTTTATAAAAATTGTAATTTTTTACAACTTTTAATATATTTTTATATTTTGTATCTTTTTAATTGTTTTAGCGTAATTTTTGTATTTTTCGCTCGTATTTAGTTTTAAGATATAATTTTTGCCATAGTTATTTTTATATCTAGAATTTTAGGCTTTGCCGTAAAATCCCTTAAGTGCTTTTTCTTTAAACTAAGATTTAGGTGCTTTAGAATTTTGCGACGCCTTTTTAAGTTTTAGTTTCTTTTTAAGTTATTGCCATTTGGGATATTGTTTTACTTGTAAGCTTTAATATTTTTAGACGCAACTTTTAGTTTTTAGTTTTTAGTTCCTTTTTAAGTTTCAACGCGCTACTTTCTTATTTTTATTTTTCGACGCCTTTTACCTATGCATCAATTATCACCCAATTAGTAATCTCAATTTGCAATTTTAATTTTAAGTTAGTGATAGTAATAAGGTTGGGTTAGTCCAGTGTTTTTAAAATTTTATAAGTAGCTATTTTTCTTTTCTTTTTCGACCTTTTTCGACGCGCTCTTTTTCTTTCTTATTTCTCGCTATTCTAGTTTTTAGGACTTAGAATTTTCTCTACTTCTTATCTAAATTTCTTAAAATTACGAAAATTTATTTAAGTGGTTAAATTGATAGACATCAAAATTTTCTGGTTCGTAGTAATAGTTGGATTTGTACGTGGACCGGGTTATTGGAGCCAAACAGTACTCAATTATATTGAGACCAAATGAATCCTGCCCCTCTGCTGCATCTTTTGGCTATTCGAAACGTGGGCAAAATCAGAAAAGTCTATTAATTGGATAACTTATATATTTTTCTTTCCTTTTAAAAACTAATATGATATTCAGTGAATGCACCGAGCAAGACGTTCACCACCTTTTGTACGTTCACCACCTGTAACCAGATCAAGACATCTAGCAAATATTGTCGCCGTTGATTTTTCTTTAGAATCGTCATCCAGTCAACCAAGTACTCCAATTCAAATTTCCGATAATCCATTTTTTGAACCCGACCTCACAATTGAGAATCCGGAGAATATTCAGGGACGATTCATAGATCCTGAACCATTAATTTTTCCTCCGGAACCACCAATCATTCATACAGAGATTTTTGAGGAACGAACCATTAAATCAGAATCCTCTAGTGATTCAGATTCAACAAATTCAATTATGGAAAATCTGGAACCTTTAAGCATGGAAGACCGAATGAGAGCTAAACGCACTGGCCAAGGTCATGCAATTACTCATCCTGACATTAATGCGCCAGATTATGAAATCAAAGGACAAATTCTACACATGATGACTAATCAATGCCAATTTAGTGGTGCGCCGAAGGAAGATCCAAACGAACTTCTTCGTACCTTTAATAGGATCTGCACACTATTTAAAGTAAGAGAAGTGGAGGATGAACAGATATATCTCATGTTATTTCCCTGGACTTTAAAGGGAGAAGCCAAAGATTGGTTGGAATCGTTACCTGAAGGGGCGATTGATACATGGGACGTTTTAGTTGAAAAATTTCTTAAACAATTCTTTCCGGCATCTAAAGCCGTAAGACTTCAAGGAGAAATTGGTACGTTCACACAGAAACCGAATGAAACTCTATATGAGGCGTGGACAAGATTTGTAAAGTTATTAAGAGGATGTCCGCAACATGGTTTAGACACCTGTCAAATAGTACAAATATTCTACCAATGATGCGACATCACTACAAGGAAAGACATCGATATAGCAGCTGGTGGTTCTATTATGAAGAAAACCGAAACTGTGCTTACAAAATTATTGATAACACTGCTTCCTTCTCACATGAGTGGCACCAAGAAAAAGATATCGTTAGATCATCTAAAGCAGTTAGAGACGATTCTAGCCATGACTTAGATTCCATTTCAGCAAAGATAGATGCTGTCGAGAGACGAATGGAAAAGATGACTAAAGATATCCACTCAATACGAATTAGTTGTGAGCAGTGTTGTAATGACCCGGACTTTTTCGATCGATCTATACTTATAAGATTAATATTTACATAAATTAAACCTTACCAACATGATAAGCAACCCAAATTGTTGAGACTTATGTTTTTGAAAAGAGATTTACACAACGTTTGACCGTCTAGTTTGACCGATGATATCACGAACTATATAACATATGATAATTATACGTTTGTGTATATATATGTATATATACATATTTAACATGATCTAAGGATGTTTTAATATCTCATTTTGTATTAATAACAATAAGTTATAAGTATATTTTGAAACTACTAACTTAAGTTTTCAAAACGATAACTTTAAGTAACGTTTTTTGATATAAATACTTATAACCTATAATGTTTATACATATATCGTATATGTAATGTATTTAATCACTTTTTAAGGACTTAAATACATAAAACAATATAAGTATATTCACAAAAGATAACTATATTTGAATCCTCGTTCCGTTTTCACAAGATTTCTATACGTATATTTAGAGTATATGTACTCGTATCATACCTAGCTTCTATACGTATTTACTATTGGTATATACACATCAAATCACCACCAACCAGCCCTTGTTCATGCCTTATGTATAAGGTAACTCTCTTGTTCATGCCTTAAGTATAAGGTAATTACTTTTGTATGATAGTATGACTAATTACACAAAATTACAACATAAATTTTGTCCATGATCTTCATCATTCACGCCACCATCACCACCATATATACTCCATCCATTTTCAATTTTGCTACATCATTTTGCTAGTTAGGAACACACTTTCAAGAGCCTTAAAACCCTTAACCATCTCAGCCCACAACCATGAAGATCTAGCTTCAAAAACATCACTTAATCACCATAAGAAAACCCTTACAAAAACACTTCAAGAATCCTTCCAAGAACACAAGTTTACTTCCAATCTTTCATCCAACTCCACCACTCTTTTGATTCTAGGTTTTTACTTCTCTTTTACAGCAACCTTGTCCAAGTAACTTGAGGTAGTAACTTTGTTCATAACCTTATTCGATTCATATATATAGTTATCTTATTTTATGGTATAAAATTTTAACAACAAGAACATAGTTTGAATGTTTTCAAACTTGTTTGCAAACTAAATAGATCCTTCTAACTTAACTTTTAAAATACTTCAAGACCTGTAATATATCATAAGGATATGCTAACTTAACAAGGTAAAACTTGGTTTTTCAAAGAACACCTTAAAAACTGAATTTACGTCGTCGGAGTACAACCGGGGGCTGTTTTGGGTTGGATAATTAAAAACCATCTTGAACTTTGAATTGGAGGCTTATTTTCTGGAAAATTGATATTTACTATGAATATGTTAACACATAAAAATTTCATGATTTAACTCAAAGTATAAGTATTTTTAGAAAAATAATCATTTAAGGTTGTTTACATGATGGAAAATGATCAACTTCATAAGTTTCACCAAAGTTTGACCTATGACCTGTGATTTCGAATACAAACTAAGGTATTTACAGTTCATATTCTTAAAGAAGGACTCGATCCAAGGAAGTGGCAAGTTGAACCAACGAAAATGGAGTTGTAACGAAGAAACTATGACTAAAACAAGATCGGATATCCAAAACTAGTTTAGCCACGAAAATAATTGGAGAAAAATTAAATAAATCACATCTTTCTAAAATAACATGATATTTTATATATATGTACTCATAATTTAATTTTATATATTTCAGGATCACCCATAAACTATACGAGAAGATTAATCATAAGATCCCATGATTGTACGCAATACGTCTTCTTGACAATATAGGTACCATGGGTCAAGATTAATCCCGACCAATACAAATACGATGGGGGTTTTATTTATTTCGATGGGGGTTTTATTTATTTATTGAACACCTAAATATGAACCATTAAAATTGAATTGCTAACTACGTACTAAGAAGACATTAAAAGTATTATAAGTATATATACGTGACGATTGTTTAAAATGAAAATATATTGATATATTATATATGGATAGGTTCGTGATATCAACCGGAGACCAAGTCAAAATATATATATCTTCAAGGCAAAAGTGAGTATATAGTCCTACTTTTAAACTCTAAATATTTCGGGATGAGAATACATGTATTTTATGTTTTACGATATGGACACAAGTAACTGAAAAATATATTCTACGTTGAGTTGTACCACTGGCATACTTCCCTGTAGCTTGGTAACTACTATTTACAGCGGTATTGTAAACGTGAATCCTGTTGATAGATCTATCGGGCCTGACAACCCCAACCGGACTGGACGACCAGTATTCAACGGTTGCACAGTACTTCGTTTCGTGACTACACTTGGTACGGTGTAGTAAGATTTCATAATAAAGGGAATATGCGACGTGATTAAATGTTAAGTATGGTTACCAAGTGCTCAATCACTTAGAATATTTTTATTAAAATGTTTATATATGAAATCTTGTGGTCTATATATATATATATATTGCTGCCGGCATTAAACCTATATCTCACCAACTTTATGTTGACGTTTTAAGCATGTTTATTCTCAGGTGATAACTAAAAGCTTCCGCTGCAACATGTTGAATTTAAGCAAGATCTTGAGTATGCATATTTGTGTCAAAAATAAAACTGCATATCGGAGGATTTGTAATGTAAAATATGTTGGAGGTCGTATTGTTATTATCACATGTAAAGTTTGTAAGTCTAAGATTATCGCTAAACGATAATCCTTATTAAGTTGTTTAAACCTTGTATTTGTAATAAAAGCTATGGTTTGTATTGTAAAAACAAATGCAGTTTTTGAAAAATGTCGCATATAGAGGTCAATACCTCGCGATGAAATCATATGTTATTGTATTCGTCCTTATGGTTAAGGTCGGGTTATGACATGTGGTATCAGAGCGGTGGTCTTAGCGAACCAGGTTTGCATTAGTGTGTCTAACTGATAAGTCGTTAGGATACATTAGTAAGTCTGGACTTTGACCGGGTCTGATTTAAAAACCATTGCTTATCATTGTTGGTTAAAATTTATATGTAAATATTATGTAGTACTAATGGGTTAGTTGTTGTGTGATAGATGTCGGGCTCAAAACTTGTTATCACATTCAGCGACTCCGAACCAGAATCTTCAGATGGTGTTTCAGTCATTAACCTATCCGATGACAAAAATAATATCTTTGGGGAAGACTCACAAATTCCGGATGAACCGACTATAGAGAACCCGGAAAGTGAACCCGAGGAGGAAAGTGAACCTGAGGAGGAAAGTGAACCCGAGGAAGAAATACAGGAAATTACAAAAGACAAGTTCGAACTAGGAAAGAAACGAAAGGCTAATGAATTAGAAAATTCAAATCCCGAGTTTAGTGAGGATGATGTGGCACCAACTCCACTAGACACTACCACCCCTATTCCCGCTATTCCTATTTGTTCTATCCCGGCATCCAGTTCTTCAGCCCCACAGCCAAAATATAGGGAGACACCGCCAAAATATAGGCAGACAGCCAGGATAAGCGTTAAGCGATTCTTTGAACCTAAACGTCCTAGAAAATAGACCAAACGATGCGCTGCCGTATTAAACCATGGGATCATATAATGTTTTGTATAATATTATTACTGTGGTTTGCTTAATGTTCAATGTAAGATAAGCATATGTAAAATAGTGAAGTATGAAATGCAATAATTTTCCATGGTTAAGTATTATTTAGATGGTAGTAATTGGTTCTGTACTAAGCTATTAAGTATGTACATTAATGGGTAGGTACTACCCTAGATATAATTATAAAACGCTAATAAGAAGAAAAGGCTTTTATAATAATACCTGGTTCATATTATTAATAAGCTATAATGTACTGTAAATATACACTACATCTATAATATTCCATGTGAATAATTATTTTCTTTTCATTCTTATAGAAGAATATGGCGCGATTGAATCGAATGACGGAACAAGAAGTCTAGGAATTCATCAACCAGCGAGTGAACGACAGAATGTTATGGGTCGAGGCTACAAGAGCTGCTGCAGTTAACCCAAATCCTCGTGTAGGATGCACCTACAAAACTTTTCAAGCTTGCAAGCCCTCATCATTCAGTGGAACAGAAGGACCGATCGGTTTAACCCGGTGGATAGAAAAGATGGAGACTGTGTTTAAAATCAGTGGTTGTGTTGAAAAGGACATGACCAAGTATGCATCGTGCACTTTATAAGATAGTGCACTCACGTGGTGGAAAAATTATGTGAAGGCTGTAGGAGGAGATGTAGCTTATGATACTCCATGGGAAGAATTCAAAATAATGTTAATCAACGAGTATTGTCCAAGGAACGAGGTTAGGAAGTTGGAAGATGAATTACGAAGCCTGAAGGTTGTTGGTACTGAAATCACCAACTACAATCAGCGATTCATGGAATTAGTTTTGCTATGTCCTGAATTGGTTCCAACCGAAGAACGAAAGATTGAAATGTACAAAGATGGTTTGCCCAAAAAGGTCAAGGCAAATGTTACAGCATCGAAACCTAAGACAATTCATGAAGCTATAACCATGGCAAACAAGCTAATGGATCAGGTCATCATGGATAAGAAAGTATCCAATACTGATGTGAAGGTATCAGGTAACAAAAGAAAGTGGAATGGAAATTATGATCGAGGTAACCAACAACAATCTTTTAAGAAACAAGAAATCACGCAAGGTGCGGGTAGTGGTTTAAGCTTTGGTTACAAAGGACAAAATCCTTTATGTAACCGATGCCACAAACATCACTCTGGCTACTGTAATGTGGTATGCAACAAATGTAATCGAAAGGGTCATCTTGCTGAAGATTGTAGGGCTCTCGTTACAAATACAAATGGTACCAAGACTCCTGCCACCAATGCAAATAGAACTGCTTTGGCTACCATTACTTGTTATGGGTGTGGAAAACAAGGTCACTATAAGAGCCAGTGCCCGAATCCTGAGAAGAATATCGGACCTGCACGTGGGAGAGCATTTATTATTAATGCTAGAGAGGCATGTGAAGACCCGGAGCTTGTTACGGGTACGTTTACCATTAATAACTTATCAGCATCTATTATATTTGATACTGGTGCCGATTGAAGTTACGTGTGTAGAAATTTTTACACTAAATTGAATTGTTCATCATTACCTCTAGATGCTAAGTACATGATTGAGTTAGCTAATGGTAAACTAATTAAAGCCGATAAAATTTGTCGTGATTGTAAAATAAATTTAGCCGGAGAAACGTTTAAAATTGACTTGATACCCGTAGAATTAGGAAGTTTTGATGTAATAGTCGGCATGGACTGGATGTCCAAAGTAGGAGCTGAAGTTGTGTGTGCCAAGAAGGCAATTCGCATTCCTTGTAAGGATAAAATGCCGGTGATGATTTATGGAGAGAAGGGTAACTCAAAGCTAAAACTCATTAGCTGTTTGAAAGCCAAGAAGTGTTTAGAAAAGGGATGTTATGCTATTCTAGCACATGTTAATAAAGTCGAAAAGAAAGAAAAAGAGAAGTGCATCAACGACGTGCCTGTGGCAAGAGATTTTCCTGAAGTTTTTCCGGAAGAGTTGCCGGGATTACCTCCATTTAGATCTGTAGAATTTCAAATAGATTTAGTACCAGGAGCTGCACCAGTTGCCCGTGCTCCATATAGACTTGCACCGTCCGAGTTAAAAGAACTTCAGAGTCAGTTAAAAGAATTACTGGATCGTGGATTCATACGACCAAGTACTTCACCGTGGGGAGCTCCGATTCTATTTGTTAAAAAGAAAGATGGATCTTTTAGGATGTGTATAGATTATCGTGAATTAAATAAGTTAACTATCAAAAATCGGTATCCACTACTGAGAATTGACGACTTATTTGATCAACTCCAAGGATCATGTGTGTACTCGAAAATTGACCTAAGATCGGGCTATCATCAATTACACGTCAAAGAAGAAGATATACCGAAAACTGCTTTTCGGACACGTTACGGTCATTACGAATTTTTGGTCATGCCGTTTGGATTGACGAATGTTCCAGCTGTATTCATGGACCTCATGAATCGAGTTTGTAGTCCATATTTAGATAAGTTTGTTATTGTTTTCATTGATGACATTCTTATCTATTCCAAGAGTGAGTAAGAGCATGAGCAGCATTTAAGGTTAATATTAGAGTTGTTGAGAAAAGAACAGCTATACGCTAAATTTTCTAAGTGTGCTTTCTGGTTGAAAGAAGTGCAATTTCTTGGTCACGTTGTTAGTAGCAAAGGAATTCAGGTTGATCCAGCTAAAATTGAGGCCATTGAAAAATGGGAGACTCCTAAAACACCAATGCAGATACGCCAATTCTTGGGTTTAGCCGGTTATTATAGAAGGTTTATTCAAGATTTTTCCCGAATAGCTAAGCCGTTGACAGCATTAACGCAAAAAGGGAAGAAATACGAATGGACCTCGGAGCAGGAGAACGCATTTCAATTACTGAAGAAGAAGTTAACTACGGCGCCTATTTTATCGTTACCTGAAGGGAACGATGATTTTGAAATATATTGTGACGCTTCGCGACAAGGTTTTGGTTGTGTTCTTATGCAGCGAAAGAAAGTTATTGCATACGCATCCCGACAATTGAAGATTCACGAGCGGAATTATACGACGCATGATCTAGAACTGGGAGCAGTCGTGTTTGCGTTGAAGATATGGAGACACTACTTATATGGGGTTAGATGCACTGTGTTTACTAATCATAAAAGTCTTCAACATATTTTCGATTAGAAACAGCTGAACATGAGGCAACGTAGGTGGGTCGAGCTGATAAACGACTACGATTGTGAGATTCGCTATCATCCCGGGAAAGCGAATGTAGTGGCCGACGCTTTAAGCAGAAAGGAACGAGAACCAATTCGAGTACGAGCAATGAACATAAAAATTCGCATGAATCTCAACTCACAAATCAAAGAGGCTCAACGAGAAGCTCTTACTAAAGAAAACATAGGAAATGAAATAATGAAGAAGTATGGGAAACAACTCATTATGCGGGAAGATGGAATTCGATATTTTGCAAACCGTATTTGGGTACCAAAGTTGGGTGGATTAAGGAAGTTAATATTGAATGAGGCACATAAGACAAGATACTCGATACATCCTGGAGTTGGAAAGATGTATCAAGATCTTAAGACGCATTATTGGTGGCCTAATTTGAAGACAGACGTTGCAACATATGTTGGGGATTGTTTAACTTGTTCCAAAGTCAAAGCAGAACACCAGAAGCCGTCAGGATTACTTCAACAACCAGAAATCCCAGAATGGAAATGGGATGGTATTACCATGGATTTCATCACAAAATTACCTAAGACTGCCTGGGGTTATGACACCATTTGGGTAATAGTTGATCGTCTCACCAAATCTGCACATTTCTTGCCTATAAAGGAAACGGATAGAATGGAGAAACTATTACGATTATACATAAAGGAAATTGTTTCAAGGCATGGAATACCTATTTCCATTATATCCGATCGTGATAGTAGATTTACATCAAAGTTCTGGCAATCACTACAGGAGGCCCTAGGAACTCGTTTGAATATGAGTACCGCATATCATCCGCAAACTGATGGGCAGAGTGAAAGAACAATTCAGACTCTTGAAGACATGCTTAGGGCATGTGTGATCGATTTTGGAAACGGATGGGATAAATATCTACCATTAGCAGAATTCTCGTATAATAATAGTTATCATGCGAGCATTAAAGCTGCACCATTCGAAGCACTTTATGGAAGGAAGTGTAGATCCCCTATCTGTTGGAACGAAGTAGGAGATCGACAATTAACTGGACCTGAGATCATCCATGAAACTACTGAGAAGATAGTGCAAATCAAGGAGAAATTGAAAACAGCCCGTAGTCGCCAAAAGAGCTACGCTGATGTCCGAAGGAAACCATTAGAGTTTCAGATCGGTGACATGGTTATGTTAAAGGTGTCACCTTGGAAAGGTGTAATACGTTTTGGAAAAAGGGGTAAACTAAACTCAGGGTATGTAGGCCCGTTCAAAATTATCGAACGCATCGGACCGGTAGCTTATCGACTCGAGTTACTGCAACAACTCGCCGGAGTACATAATACATTTCACGTCTCGAACCTTAAAAAGTTTCTTGCAAAGGAAGACCTCACCATTCCTCTTGAAGAAATTCAAGTTGACGAGAAACTACAATTCATAGAAGAACCAATCGAGATCATGGACCGTGAAGTTAAACGGCTCAAGCAGAGCAACATACCGATCGTTAAAGTTCGTTGGAATGCACGAAGAGGTCCCGAGTTTACTTGGGAGCGGGAGGATCAAATGAAACAAAAATACCCGCATTTGTTTCCCGATGACGCAAAATAGGTACGATTTTAAAATTTCGGGACGAAATTTATTTAACGGGTAGGTACTGTAATGACCCGGACTTTTTCGATCGATCTATACTTATAAGATTAATATTTACATAAATTAAACCTTACCAACATGATAAGCAACCCAAATTGTTGAGACTTATGTTTTTGAAAAGAGATTTACACAACGTTTGACCGTCTAGTTTGACCGATGATATCACGAACTATATAACATATGATAATTATACGTTTGTGTATATATATGTATATATACATATTTAACATGATCTAAGGATGTTTTAATATCTCATTTTGTATTAATAACAATAAGTTATAAGTATATTTTGAAACTACTAACTTAAGTTTTCAAAACGATAACTTTAAGTAACGTTTTTTGATATAAATACTTATAACCTATAATGTTTATACATATATCGTATATGTAATGTATTTAATCACTTTTTAAGGACTTAAATACATAAAACAATATAAGTATATTCACAAAAGATAACTATATTTGAATCCTCGTTCCGTTTTCACAAGATTTCTATACGTATATTTAGAGTATTTGTACTCGTATCATACCTAGCTTCTATACGTATTTACTATTGGTATATACACATCAAATCACCACCAACCAGACCTTGTTCATGCCTTATGTATAAGGTAACTCTCTTGTTCATGCCTTAAGTATAAGGTAATTACTTTTGTATGATAGTATGACTAATTACACAAAATTACAATATAAATTTTGTCCATGATCTTCATCATTCACGCCACCATCACCACCATATATACTCCATCCATTTTCAATTTTGCTACATCATTTTGCTAGTTAGGAACACACTTTTAAGAGCCTTAAAACCCTTAACCATCTCAGCCCACAACCATGAAGATCTAGCTTCAAAAACATCACTTAATCACCATAAGAAAACCCTTACAAAAACACTTCAAGAATCCTTCCAAGAACACAAGTTTACTTCCAATCTTTCATCCAACTCCACCACTCTTTTGATTCTAGGTTTTTACTTCTCTTTTATAGCAACCTTGTCCAAGTAACTTGAGGTAGTAACTTTATTCATAACCTTATTTGATTCATATATATAGTTATCTTATTTTATGGTATAAAATTTTAACAACAAGAACATAGTTTGAATGTTTTCAAACTTGTTTGCAAACTAAATAGATCCTTCTAACTTAACTTTTAAAATACTTCAAGACCTGTAATATATCATAAGGATATGCTAACTTAACAAGGTAAAACTTGGTTTTTCAAAGAACACCTTAAAAACTGAATTTACGTCGTCGGAGTACAACCGGGGGCTGTTTTGGGTTGGATAATTAAAAACCATCTTGAACTTTGAATTGGAGGCTTATTTTCTGGAAAATTGATATTTACTATGAATATGTTAACACATAAAAATTTCATGATTTAACTCAAAGTATAAGTATTTTTAGAAAAATAATCATTTAAGGTTGTTTACATGATGGAAAATGATCAACTTCATAAGTTTCACCAAAGTTTGACCTATGACCTGTGATTTCGAATACAAACTAAGGTATTTACAGTTCATATTCTTAAATAAGGACTCGATCCAAGGAAGTGGCAAGTTGAACCAACGAAAACGGAGTTGTAACGAAGAAACTATGACTAAAACAAGATCGGATATCCAAAACTAGTTTAGCCACGAAAATAATTGGAGAAAAATTAAATAAATCACATCTTTCTAAAATAACATGATATTTTATATATATGTACTCATAATTTAATTTTATATATTTCAGGATCACCCATAAACTATACGAGAAGATTAATCATAAGATCCCATGATTGTACGCAATACGTCTTCTTGACAATATAGGTACCATGGGTCAAGATTAATCCCGACCAATACAAATACGATGGGGGTTTTATTTATTTCGATGGGGGTTTTATTTATTTATTGAACACCTAAATATGAACCATTAAAATTGAATTGCTAACTACGGACTAAGAAGACATTAAAAGTATTATAAGTATATATACGTGACGATTGTTTAAAATGAAAATATATTGATATATTATATATGGATAGGTTCGTGATATCAACCGGAGACCAAGTCAAAATATATATATCTTCAAGGCAAAAGTGAGTATATAGTCCTACTTTTAAACTCTAAATATTTCGGGATGAGAATACATGTATTTTATGTTTTACGATATGGACACAAGTAACTGAAAAATATATTCTACGTTGAGTTGTACCACTGGCATACTTCCCTGTAGCTTGGTAACTACTATTTACAGCGGTATTGTAAACGCGAATCCTGTTGATAGATCTATCGGGCCTGACAACCCCAACCGGACTGGACGACCAGTATTCAACGGTTGCACAGTACTTCGTTTCGTGACTACACTTGGTACGGTGTAGTAAGATTTCATAATAAAGGGAATATGCGACGTGATTAAATGTTAAGTATGGTTACCAAGTGCTCAATCACTTAGAATATTTTTATTAAAATGTTTATATGTGAAATCTTGTGGTCTATATATATATATTGCTGCCGGCATTAAACCTATATCTCACCAACTTTATGTTGACGTTTTAAGCATGTTTATTCTCAGGTGATAACTAAAAGCTTCCGCTGCAACATGTTGAATTTAAGCAAGATCTTGAGTATGCATATTTGAGTCAAAAATAAAACTGCATATCGGAGGATTTGTAATGTAAAATATGTTGGAGGTCGTATTGTTATTATCACATGTAAAGTTTGTAAGTCTAAGATTATCGCTAAACGATAATCCTTATTAAGTTGTTTAAACCTTGTATTTGTAATAAAAGCTATGTTTTGTATTGTAAAAACAAATGCAGTTTTTGAAAAATGTCGCATATAGAGGTCAATACCTCGCGATGAAATCATATGTTATTGTATTCGTCCTTATGGTTAAGGTCGGGTTATGACAAGTGTGGAGGACCACATTTGACAAAAGATTGTCTTAGTATTGAGCTAACGATGGAACAAGGAGAGAATATTTCATACATAAACCAAAGGCCTGGAATTAATTATCAGAATAATTATCAACCGCCAAGACCGATTTACAATCAAAACCAGAATTATAATCGAAATGTTCCATAAAACAACCAACAAGGTCCTAGTAATCAACAAGTATCCAATAATATTTACAATCAGCAAAGACCTAATTTTCAAAACAAACCACCACAAACCGATGATAAAAAGCCGAATTTAGAAGATATGATGACAAAGCTAGTTGAAACTCAAACGCAGTTTTTCACATCTCAGAAACAAACTAATGAACAAAATGCTCAAGCATTTAGAAATCAACAAGCTTCTATTCAAAATTTGGAACAAGAAGTAAGTAACCTAGCAAGGTTAATAGGTGAAAGAAAATCGGGAAGTTTACCTAGTGATACAAATGCAAACCCCCGGAATGAAACAGCTAAAGCCATTACCACAAGAAGTGGTACAACATTTAAACCACCTGAAATACCTGTAACTTCTGATGAAACTATTCCTACTCCACAAGAACCACAACCTGATCAAGATAAGGAAAAAGAACTGGTAGTTGAAAAGGTTAATGAAGATAACATAGTTAAGGCTAAACCTTATGTTAAACCATACCAACCACCACTTCCTTACCCGAGTAAAATGAAAAAAGAGAAACTTGAAGCTGAGCAATCTAAATTCTTGGATATGTTTAAACAAATAAATGTCAATCTTCCTTTCATTGATGTGATTTCAGGAATGCCTAGATATGCTTAATTCTTGAAAGATCTGATCACAAATAGAAAGAAAATGGAAGAACTCTCGGCTGTTACTATGAATGCTAATTGTTCAGCAGTGCTGTTGAATAAGATACCAGAAAAACTATCTGATCCAGGAACTTTCACAATTCCATATTTTCTGGGTAGTCTTAGTTCAATAGAAGCATTAGCAGACTTAGGTGCTAGTATAAATTTAATGCCGTATTCACTATACACTAAACTAGACCTTGGAGAATTGAAACCAACAAGAATAAGTATACAACTAGCCGATAGATCAATAAAATATCCTAGAGGGATAATGGAGAACATGCTAGTTAAAGTTGGTACTTTAGTATTTCCAGTAGATTTTGTTGTTCTGGACATGGAAGAAGATTCTCAAGTTCCTCTCATATTAGGAAGACCATTCTTAAACACGGCTAAAGCAATGATAGACGTGTTTGGTAAGAAATTAACCCTAAGTATAGAGGATGAGAGTGTTACCTTTTCAGTTGATAGAGCAATGCAACAACCGTAATCTGCAGATGATACATGTTATTATATTCAAACTATAGATTCACATGCAGAATTGTTAGAAGAATTTCCAGAATTACAAGGAACAGGATAATGTTCTTTAGGAGAAGGAACTGAACCAATTGATGAACCTGAAATGTTAGCTACACTAATAGCTAATGGATATGAACCAACAACAGAAGAAATTCAAATGCTAAAAGAAGAAGACAGATATCAATACAAATCATCGATAGAAGAACCTCCTACATTAGAGTTAAAGCCACTTCCAAACCATTTGGAATACACTTATTTACATGGTGAATCTGAATTACCTGTAATAATATCGTCTTCTCTTACTGAAAATGAAAAATCTCAACTCATTTCTGTGTTGAAAGCTCATAAACCAGCCATTGCATGGAAGATTCATGATATCAAAGGAATAAGTCCTTCGTATTGCACACATAAAATCCTTATGGAAGAAGGTCATAAAACGTATGTGCAACGCCAACGAAGACTAAATCCTAATATGCAAGATGTTGTTAAAAAAGAAATAATTAAACTGCTAGATGCAGGTTTAATTTATCCAAATTCTGATAGTCCATGGGTAAGCCCAGTTCAATGCGTGCCTAAGAAGGGTGGCATGACTGTCATTACAAATGAGAAAAATGAACTTATTCCTACTAGGACTGTAACAGGATGGCGTGTATGTATTGATTATAGAAAATTAAATGAACCCACAAGAAAAGATCACTTTTCCTTACCTTTTATTGATCAAATGTTGGAAAGATTAGCCGGAAATAGTTACTATTGTTTTCTTGATGGATTTTCCGGATATTTTCAAATTCCAATAGCACCCGAAGACCAAGAAAAAACCATATTCACGTGCCCTTATGGTACTTTTACTTACAAACGCATGCCATTTGGACTTTGCAACGCCCCTGCAACCTTTCAAAGAGGCATGATGGCGATTTTTCACGACATGATAGAAGAATGCATGGAAGTTTTCATGGATGACTTTTCAGTCTTCGGTGATACTTTTGAATCATGTCTAGTTAATCTGGAACGAATGCTTATTAGATGCGAACAATTAAATCTAGTACTTAATTGGGAGAAATGCCATTTCATGGTTAAAGAAGGCATCGTTCTTGGTCATAAAATTTCAAAGGAAGGAATTGAAGTGGATAGAGCTAAAGTAGATGTAATTGCTAAACTTCTACATCCCACCAATGTTAGAGGAGTTAGGAGTTTTCTAGGGCATGCCGGTTTTTACCGACGTTTCATAAAAGATTTTTCTAAAATTGCCACTCCTATGAATAAACTCCTAGAAAAGGATGCTCCATTCATCTTTTCAGAGGAATGTATCAAATATTTTAATATTCTTAAAGAGAAACTCACTAATGTGCCGATCATGATAACACCAAATTGGAATCTACCATTTGAACTTATGTGCGATGCAAGTGATTTTGCAATGGGAGCCGTTTTAGGACAAAGGATTGAAAAACGATTTCAACTTATATATTTTGCTAGTAAGATGCTACAAGGAGCACAAACAAATTACACAACTACTGAAAAAGAACTCCTTGCTATTGTCTTTGCTTTTGACAAATTTCGTTCATATCTCGTTCTAGCAAAAACGGTGGTCTATACCGACCATTCTGCTCTTAGATACCTATTTTCGAAACAAGATGCCAAACCAAGATTAATCCGTTGGATCTTACTCTTACAAGTTTCGATATTGAAATCCGAGATAAAAGTGGAGCAGAAAATCTCACCGCTGATCATCTTTCTCGTCTTGAAAATCCCGAATTAGAAGTTCTAAATGAATCGGCCATACAAGACAACTTTCCTGATGAATATCTATTGAAGATAGATTATAATGAAATTCCATGGTTTGCAGACTATGCAAACTACTTAGTATGTGGATTCCTTGAAAAAGGATTATCGTACCAAAAACGAAAGAAATTCTTCAGTGATATAAAACACTATTTCTGGGAAGATCCACATTTGTTTAAAAGTGGTCCAGATGGAATAATACGCCGATGCGTATTCGGAGATGAAGCCAATCAAATCTTAAACCATTGTCACACAGGACCAACATGAGGGCATTATGGGCCTCAACTAACAGCAAGAAAAGTTTATGATGCTGGATTCTATTGGCCTACAATTTTCAAAGACGCACACCTTCTTTGAAAATCCTGTGATGCTTGTCAAAGGGCCAAAAAAATAAGTCAACATGATGAAATGCCACAAAATGTTATTCAAGTATGTGCAGTATTTGATATTTGGGGTATTGACTTTATGGGTCCATTTCCAAAATCTCATAATAATCTCTATATTCTCGTAGCCATTGATTATGTATCTAAATGGGCGGAAGCACAAGCTCTCCCAACTAACGATGCACGAGTTGTAGTCAACTTTTTAAAATATCTTTTTGCAAGGTTTGGAACACCGAAAGCTTTAATAAGTGATCGGGGAACTCATTTCTGTAATAATCAACTTGAGAAAGTTCTTAAAAGATATGGAGTAACTCATAAAATCTCCACCGCATATCATCCACAAACAAGTGGACAAGTTGAAAATACCAACCGAGCTTTAAAACGTATTCTAGAGAAAATCGTAGGATCAAATCCGAAGGAATGGTCCATTAAATTGGAGGATGCACTCTGGGCTTTTAGAACAGCTTACAAAACTCCAATTGGAACCACACCTTTTAAACTAGTTTACGGAAAAACATGTCATCTTCCAGTAGAAATTGAACACAAAGCATTTTGGGCTTTGAAGACATGTAATCTTGATTTACATGAAGCTGGACGTCTACGGTTAAGTCAATTAAACGAATTAGAAGAATTAAGACAAGAAGCATACGAAAATTCGTTAATCTGTAAGGAAAGAACGAAGAAATGGCATGATAAAAGAATCAGAAGTTCAAAAGAATTCAAAGAAGGAGACAGAGTTCTTCTTTTCAATTCACGATTCAAGCTACTTCCTGGAAAATTGAAATCAAGATGGTCTGAACCATTCATAGTCAAAAGAGTTTTCCCATACGGAACAGTAGAATTAATAAATTCAAATAGGATTGAATTTAAAGTTAATGGTCACAGAGTTAAACATTACATACATGGTCCGATGGAAGTCGACAACGAAGTTAATCACAATTTCGATACCACAGCTAACTAAGTGTGGGGAGAATCAAGTCTTTAAAGGATAATAAGTATTTCTGTTAGAGTTAGATTTTCTGTTTTCGTGTAGTTCTCGAAAATGGAACCCGAATGGTCTTTCCCTAGCAGACCCTAAAGAACTAGTCTTCTTCCCCCTTTCTGAATTTTTATTTTTTTAGGTTTTTACGAAATGAAGACTTCCTGTGAACTAAACCATGGTCTAATGCTACACGCTTTGATCACTAAACGTAATAATGACACACTTCCAAGTGAACTAGTATCAGTAATCAGAGAAAGATTGGACGGAGTAAGAAAAGAATCCAGATGCAAAGATAATAAGTTACAATTTGGTAAAGGAAAATCAAAATCCGCAGCAAAAAGAAGAGCACGAAACCTAGAAAGATGTCACAAATGCGGAAAACGGTCACATGGAGGTAAATGTTCAAATAATGAAACCTATTCAAACACCGAATTTGTTACTTTATGCATAGACGGACCGTTCATATGTTTAGAAGAAAAAACACTGAATGCTCGAGGTTACGCCTATGTAGCTATGGAAAACCGATTAAACCGACTATCTTATGAGTGGGATAGATCGTATCACTAAGAATACTATCTCATAGGTAAGTCTGTACAGTTTTTATTTTTTTATTTTTATTTTTAACCTTTTGATAATAAACGCTAATTTGTTCGCTATAAAGTATTAAATTGATATTCGATGAAATTAGGTTTGGCGACCGAAATTATTGATATCATTCAAAAATTTATTACATCACTGCAAAATTTAACGTTTATTCTTAAGGTATAAATATCTTTAATCAATCAACACAAAATATTTCAAAAATTCATCATGAGTTAAATTAGGTCATGGAACCGAAATTACTTTACCGAAAAGAGAGGCATATATTTTTGATAATATTTGATTGATTAAAGTGGGATAAAAGCCAAAAAGATTTTTAATTTTATTTTTACCATGTTTTTACAATTAATATATAATTATTAATTTAATATTGTAAACTTATTTAAAATTGTAAATATTTGAAAAAATAATATTTTTAATATAAGTTTGTATGTATAAAAACAAAAATATAATTTAAGTTTGGTGTGATTTTTTTTTTTTAATTTTAAGCATTTTAAATTTAAGTTTGGTGTGAATTTAAAAACAAAAATTTACTTTATTTTGCTAAGTTAAAAATATGATTTTTAAAATTTGTCGTGAGTTGAAGACTAGGTCGTTGAACCGAAATTGCTTTACCCGAGGGAGGGACGAGAACTTTTATTATCATTATTTTTAATCTTATTGAACTAAAGTATGCCAAAAACATTAAAAAAAAAATCCAAAAATCTTTACTTTTAAAACCGCACTTTGATTTGACAAATTTTAAAATTTTGTCGAGGGACAGACTAGGACAACGATCCGAAACGCCCTCGCTCCTAAAGGAAAACAAAATTTTTAGAATTTTATTAATTATATGTTTTATAAAGTATAAGGTTTTTTTTTAAAAAAAAAAAAGCTGAAAGTACTGTAGCCGGCACCCCATGCAATCGCATGAGGTTTGCACTTGGAACCCATGCGATCGCATGGGGACCAAATGCAGGCCAGAAACAAATAGCTCAGAGAGCTGAGTTCTTCACACCACAACACACAAACATACGAAAATACTCCCAAATCACCTCTAAAATTCGCCATTTTTCACCTGTAATTCGTCATTTTTCTTGCTCTAATCATGCCTAGATTCTCATTCTTCAGCAAAATGGTAAAAATTACACCCCTAAACTCCATAAATTCCTAGTTTTTGTGATAATTACCAATTTTTTACCTAATGCAATTTTGTTAATTTCTAGTGTAATTAGTGTTAAATTGTTAGTATTTTATGCATGTATAACCTAGATTGATGCTATTTAACATGATTTGAAGCCAAAAACTTCAAAATTTTTAGAAATCTAGGGTTTGTGTTCTTGAGAAATTTGGGGCTTTTTGATATAAACAGGTTATGGCTAATTTTTGTCATGAATTATTGCTAAATTGAGTAGTGTAACATGTTTAGGTAGTTAAATGATCCAAACATTGATCCTAAACATGATTTTTAGAGATTAAAGTGGACTTTTTAAATCCAAAATTCATGAACTTGATTAATTTGATGTAATTGCCATTTGAGACTTGTTTAATTATTAGTAATGACTATTTTGACATGTTATTTGAGTTAAATGCTTATGAACTTTGTATACATTTTCATATGTACTCATTTGAAAAAGTGTAGAATTGTGAAAAATTGTGAAAATGTGTATAAGTTTAATTTTGATTTAACATGTTATAGTGATTGTTTTAAGTTGTTATTTTGCTAACACTAATGCATATTTGGATGCACAAATTTTGTGTTTAATGTGTTTTGCAGAAAGTCGATACAGGAGGTTCAGGAGCATCATCATCTAGACGACCAGCACCAGCACCAGAACCAGAACCAGAACCAGAAATGCAACACGAACAAGAACCACAACAAGAACCACAACAACAGCCTGATTAGCACATACCTTATTATGATCCGGTACAGTTTGTTGATGAATTCATAGTATTCCCAATGAGGCCGCCAGTAGAATTCCCAACGATTCCTGAGCACACTCTACATCCTAATCTGAGATTTGATAGGAGATGGAGAGATTACGAGACATATCAAAGGAACAAATTCAAATTGGTAACAAAAAATGTAGAGGTGCCAAGGGTAATCGATTGGGTTCCTTTGGAAACGGTCCATCTAGCTGACCGTGTTAGACAACTTTTAGTTCAAAGGTATGGCAGTTCTTCTTTTACAGATTGGGAATGTCTTTTCACCATTCGTAGACCTGTATATAAGGAATGGTGTGTTGAGTTGATGAGTACTGTATCACTTGATACAAATATAGTTAGAATAGATGATAGAAGATTTCTTAGGTTTATCCCTGGCGGTAGGATGTACAGAATGTCCATGCTGGACATGGTCAGGGCTTTACAGATATATACTCCTGGTGAGTTGCTACTACCCGATTGTACAAACTTGATTCATTATGGTGAAAGGGTAGATAGCAACTTTGACGCTGACGCCATTTGGAGGCGTATGTCACATTTTGATGTTTTTACACGAGCAGGAGGACACTCCTATACACATATTGACAGAGCCGAGCTTCGTATTATTCATAGATTTTTGGCTAACTCGATTACACAGAGAGGTCATAATAAAGAAAAAATTACCTTACATGATTTATTCTACCTAAAGTGTATTCGGGATCCTAGAAGCTTTGTCAATATCCCTTACTGTGTTGCTTTTTATTTATCTAAAATGGTAGAGGGAATGCAGGATGGGAGTATAATAGGAGGAGGTATTTTTGTTACTCTCATTGGAGAGTATTTAGGTGTTGATAGGAACCAAGGGGGTCCATTATAGCTTTGTAGAGATCAGGTTGAGCCTTAGGATTGAAAGTTTATGTGGGTGCTAAGGTATTGAAAAGTAGACGTAACCAGACAGTACCCTATGAGGGACCTCATCCTCAGGTAGAGAGAGGCTCAGACGAGGAAATGGAGGAGGCAGAAGACATTAGGGATGTCTTTCGAGATGCTATTCTTGACGTCCACGTTCGTATAGATGAGGAAGCAATGACTAGCGCGGCCAGACATAGTATGTACGAGCTGTGGAACTCCGAGCGAGTATACGAGGATTATAGGCGACGCCAACACGATAGCTGGTTAGTTCATCAGCACCAAATCATGAGCCAGCTATCATATCAGGTACCAAATAACTATGTACCTACTCGACCTGCTTATTTTCCGCCACACAGCCCCGATATCTGACCACCCTTTAACCGGTATGACTATAACCAAGCCTATCAGAACACCTATAACCAACAATGGAACCCACCTGATGAGATGAACTGGAACCCCTATCCAGACTGATTTGGTTCCATTTGGTTATTTTTATGATTGTTATGTTTTTATCTTTTGGCTTTTTCATGTTTAAACTTATGTTATTGGATATATTTGTGTAATTTTTATCATTTTTATTATTATTGTGTACTAATATTTCACATTTAGGATTTGAAAGTGGGATATTAAGTCCCATTTCAAATTGCCATGCATGTTTATATTTGTATGTATGTATATTGTCGATTGTACAAAACAGGGTAAAACAGCGCATTTTCAAAGACTGGCATTAAGTTCAGCAAAAACTACTAATTTTGACGACAAGATGACAAATAAATATGATGTAACAACAGACGGAATGAACAAATGATATGCACCATTTATCATTCAGCAAACAAACGCCAATATGTTTGAAAACTTTGGTAAAATTTAATCATTTCTACGCTAATCACCCTCAATAATTTAAATTGTTAATGATTTCTTGCAAATGAGGGCATTGCAATATCTTAAGTGTGGGAAGGGGTTAAATTCTTTCGAATTTTAAAATTTTTACTTTATACACTTGGTTACCATTAGAAATACTAGTAAAGCAGTAGTTGTATTAGAATCTAGTGCTCTCTGATAATAAAGAACAGCCCTAGTCTTATATACTGACTACCCAATTCTAGTAAAATTTTTCAAAATTTTCAATTAAATGAATTCAAAATCATGTTTATACATATTTATGAACGATAAAATTAGGTATTAACACCGAAATTATTGTTACCTCGGAAAGGACATAAATTGAGAAACAAACCAAAATGTTAAAATTCATTTAAAATGGAATAGACGACAATAAAAAGGAAAATAAAAGCCAAGTGTGGGAAAATTTACCAAGTTATTTTAAACATATGTCACATATTTCTGTAACAAATAATTAAAGATACTTTTGCTTTGGACTAAACTAAACAGTTTTACCCGATTTACTGTAAGAAAGATGGATCTACACGATGAATCAATTCCATCATTAAAAGGAAGTAAAGTCTTCCAAAAAATAAACGCGCTTCTTGATTTAGGTCATGAAGTTGTCGTCCAGACCAGCTGTAGGTTGATAAAAAATCTAGAAAAGTCATCTCTAAAATCAGCAGGAAATCCACGGACCTCAGCATAAAACAGGGTCGCCAAGTGGTCAGATTTATCCTAACCATGAGAAGGATTTATCTCGTACAATGGGGGACACCGTGCAAATTAGCTTGATAAGACTAATAAATCAGATCCCCAGAAAGGATAATCTCCTTTAAAGATCAAAAATCAGCTTTTAAGACTGATATTACTCAATCCTAGAGATTGACCTTAAAGATTGAGAATTACAAACTCATGGAATTCAAGGATATCTAAACTCGAGCTTAAACGAGAAAATATTTTGATCAAATTATAAACCGATTTTTTTTCTGAAAATCCATTTTCAATGTGTTCATTACCATTGAACGTAAAATCATAGGAATTCACCTGGAATTCATTAGGTCATCTGAACCAAATCGTGTGTCAACCGTAAGAACGGTGGTTGCATAGCATGGTCAAAGACAGGACCTTGTGCCAGACCGAAAAAATTATAAGGGTGAGCTTTACTATTGCTCCTACAAAAGATAGTAATTGCGTCCGATACGTTATATACCATAATTAAAAGCATGTCAGGGGACATTGCCTTAACAGTTGCTTGTTCAACGCTTTCCTTTACAACCGGACGGTAGTTTACCGAAAGGTAATATTCGAAACAAGTAACCTGGACGTGTTGCTTTCCCAATACAAGGTTAGCAAGTGGGTGACACAAAACCACAAGTTTTGAGCTAAAATTTTCAAATCTGAAACCCACCGAACCCACAAAAATATTTTGCAAACACCGGTGAAGGGTTATTCCGGAAAACTTATCTAGGGTAAAAGCTAGATTTAATTTTCAAAAAGTTCAAATGTTTTCATAAAGATCCAATTTCCTTAATGGATCTAAATTTTATAGTCATGTGGGACTGTAAACCACATCGTTACTACCATTGTTTATACTGCCGTAAAGAAATCACTGATGTACAAAGTGTGAAGAATAAAGAAGTGATTCTAGTATTTCAAGACTATATTGCTTGAGGACAAGCAACGCTCAAGTGTGGGAATATTTGATAATGCTAAAAACGAACATATATTTCATAGCATTATTCCTCAAGAAAGACAAGCTTTTAGTTGCAATTGTCCTATTTACAAGTGATATTTGTTTAAATAATAAAAGGTGAAGACAAAAGACAGATTCGACGAATTGAAGACGCAAACGACCAAAAAGCTCAAAAGTACAAAATACAATCAAAGAGGTTCCAATTATTGATAAGAAACGTCTCGAAATTACAAGAGTACAAGATTCAAAACGCAAAGTACAAGATATTAAATTGTACGCAAGGACGTTCGAAAATCCGGAACCGGGACCAGAGTCAAATCTCAACGCTCGACGCAACGGACTAAAAATTACAAGTCAACTATGCACAAAAATATAATATAATATTTAAATAATTCTTATAATTATTTATATATTATATTTATTTAATTAAAACGTCGACAAACAAGAAAACAAGAATTTTGAGCTGTCACCTACCACCATGCGATCGCATGGCCTGGAGGCACAAAAGCCATGCGATCGCATGTCCAACTTTTTCAGTTCACAAGGCCTATAAAACACGAGCTCTGGTGTACCATATATCCATATCTTTCTCTCTATCTCGTAAACATATATATATATATATATATATATATATATATATATATATATATATATATATATATATATATATATATATATATTATAATTTTAATTTTAATTTTAATTTTAATTCTAATAATAAGGGTATGTTAACGAATGTTGTAAGGGTGTAAGTCGAAATTCTGTCCGTGTAACGCTACGCTATTTTTAATCATTGTAAGTTATGTTCAACCTTTTTAATTTAATGTCTCGTAGCTAAGTTATTATTATGCTTATTTAATCCGAAGTAATCATGATGTTGGGCTAAAAATATTAAAATTGGGTAATTGGGCTTTGTACCATAATTGGGGTTTGGACAAAAGAACGACACTTGTGGAAATTAGACTATGGGCTATTAATGGGCTTTATATTTGTTTAACTAAATGATAATTTGTTAATTTTAATATAAAGATTTACAATTGGACGTCCCTATAAATAACCATATACACTCGATCGGACACGATGGGCGGGATATTTATATGTACGAATAATCGTTCATTTAACCGGACACGGGAATGGATTAATATTCACTAGAATTATTAAAACAGGGGTGAAATTATGTACAAGGACATTTGGCATAATTGATAACAAAGTATTAAAACCTTGGGTTACACGCAGTCGATAACCTGGTGTAATTATTAAACAAAGTATTAAAATCTTGTTACAGTTTAAGTCCCCAATTAGTTGGAATATTTAACTTCGGGTATAAGGATAATTTGACGAGGACACTCGCACTTTATATTTATGACTGATGGACTGTTATGGACAAAAACCAGACGGACATATTAAATAATCCAGGACAAAGGATAATTAACCCATGGGCATAAAACTAAAATCAACACGTCAAACATCATGATTACGGAAGTTTAAATAAGCATAATTCTTTTATTTCATATTTAATTTCCTTTATTTTATATTTAATTGCACTTCTAATTATCGTACTTTTATTTATTGTTATTGTATTTAATTGCACTTTTAATTATCGTACTTTTTAATTATCGCAATTTTATTTTATCGCACTTTTATTTATTGCAATTTCATTATCGTTATTTATTTTACGCTTTAAATTAAGTCTTGTATTTATTTTTAATATTTTACATTTGGTTTTAACTGCGACTTAAGTTTTTAAAATCGACAAACCGGTCATTAAACGGTAAAAACCCCCCTTTATAATAATAATATTACTTATATATATATTTGTATTTTTATAAAATAAAACTAATATATCGTTAAGCTTTGTTTAAAGATGTTTCCCTGTGGAACGAACCGGACTTACTAAAAACTACACTACTGTACGATTAGGTACACTGCCTATAAGTGTTGTAGCAAGGTTTAAGTATATCCATTCTATAAATAAATAAATATCTTGTGTAAAATTGTATCGTATTTAATAGTTTTTCATAGTAAAATATAAGCTATTTCATATACACCTCGCATAACATCAACGGTAGTTTACCGAAAGGTAATATACGGAGCAAGTAAACTGGACGTGTGCTTTTCTAATACAAGGTTAGCAAGTGGGTGACACAAAACCGCAAGTTTTGAGCTAAAATTTTAAAATCTGAAACCCACAAAACCCACAAAAATAATTTGCAAACAGCGGTGAAGGGTTATTCCGAAAAACTTATCTAGGGTAAAAACTAGATTGAATTTTCAAAAGATCAAATGTTTTCATAAAGATCCAATTTCCTAACGGATCTAAATTTTTATAGTCATGTGGGACTGTAAACCACATTGTTACCATCATTGTTCATAACCGCCGTATTGAAATCACTGATGTACAAAGTGTGAAGAATAAAGAAGTGATTCTAGTAAAGTTTTATTCAAGATCTATATTGCTTGAGGACAAGCAACGCTCAAGTGTGGGAATATTTGATAATGCAAAAAACAAACATATATTTCATAGCATTATCCTTCAAGAAAGACAAGCTTTTGGTTGCAATTGTTCTATTTACAAGTTATATTCGTTTAAATAATAAAAGGTGAAGACAAAAGACAGATTCGACGAATTGAAGACGCAAATGACCAAAAAGCTAAAAAGTACAAAGTACAATCCAAGTGATTCAAATTATTGATGAGAAACATCTAAAAATTACAAGAGTACAAGCCGTGAAACGCAAATTACAAGATATTAAATCGTACGAAAAGGCGTTCAAAAATTCAGAACCAAGACATGAACCAACTTTCAGCGCGCGACGCAACGGACAAAAAATCACAAGTCAACTATGCACAAGAATATAATATAATATATAATTAATTATATATATTATTATATATTATAATTATACGCAGTCCACGTTTTGGATTTGATCAATGAGCTGGAATCCAGAGCTCCGCACTCGCGGAGATGTGAGGAATAAAACCTCCGCACTCGCGGAGTTACACAGTGATCGAGTAGGCCTATAGAAGGCAACGAATTCTGCTCGATCAAACACACCTTTTTCTTTTCCTTTCTCATATCATATACTATATATATTTATATTTTATAATTTTTAATTTTAATTTAATTTTAATAATAATAAGGTTATAGTGGCGAATGTTTTAAGTTTGTAAGTCAAAATTATGTCCGTGTAACGATACGCGATTAATACTCATTGTAAGTTATGTTCAACCTTTTTAAATTAATGTCTAGTAGCTAAGTTATTATTATGCTTATTTAAATCGAAGTAATCGTGATGTTGGGCTAAATATTAAAGACAGGGTTATTGGGCTTTGTACCATATTTGGGGTTTGGACAAAAGAACGACACTTGTGGAAATTAGACTATGGGCTATTAATGGGCTTTATATTAACTAAACGATACCTCATTAATTTAATATAAAGGTTATAATTTTACGCATCTATAAATAACCACATACGCTTAATCGGGTTCGGTGGGCGGGATATCTATAAATACCAATAATTGTTCATTTTACCGGACACGGGAATGGATTAATAGTTAATGGACTCTTTAAAACAGGGGTGGATTACATTCAAGGGTAATTGGTGTAATTGTTAACAAAGTATTAAAACCTTGGACTACACGCAGTCGATAACCTGGTGTATTCATTAAACAAAGTATTAAGACCTTGTTACAGTTCGAATCCCCAATTAGTTGGAATATTTGACTTCGGGTATAAGGATAATTTGACGAAGACTCTCGCACTTTATATTTATGACTGATGGACTATTATGGACAAAACCGTATGGACATATCGAATAATCCAGGACAAAGGACAATTAACCCATGGTAATAAATTAAAATCAACACGTCGAACATCATGATTACGGAAGTTTAAATAAGCATAATTCCTTTATTTTATATCTCATTGCACTTTTATTTACGGTCATTTTATTTATTGCACTTTTAATTATCGTACTTTTATTTATTTCACTTTTATTTATCGTTATTTACTTTACGCTTTAAATTAAGTCATTTGTATATTTAATATACATTAGGTTTTAATTGCGACTTAAGACATAAAATCGACAAACCAGTCATTAAACGGTAAAATCCCCTTTTATAACCATAATAATATTACATAGATATATATATATATATATATATATATATATATATATATATATATATATATATATATATATATATATATATATATATATATATATATATATATATATATATATATATATAATTTAAAATAAATATAGCGTTAAACTTGGCTAGCTCCCTGCGGAACGAACCGGACTTACTAAAAACTACACTACTGTACGATTAGGTACACTGCCTATAGTTTTGTAGCAAGATTTTGATATATCCACTCTATAAATAAATAAATAACTTGTGTAAAATTGTATCGTATTTAATAGTATTTCGTAGTAAAAATATAACTATTTCGTATACACCTCGCATAACATCACTTATAGTGTCGAAAACATTAAATCATTTAAAGATAAAGTTTAAATTTGGTCAAAAATTTTCGGGTTGTCACAAAATGGTAGCAAAAACAGGTGATACCTTTGATAAAGATACCAATGGAAGCGTCCAGTGGACTTTTAATCGAAGACATACCACCCAATCAAGTTAGTGTAAATGAAATTCCAGTAGAAGGATTAGAAAATGCAAGCGAAGAAATACCATAAGAAGTAATAAATGAAACAACAATGCATTTCAAGAAACTAACAATCAGGACGCCAAATGTAAACAATTGGCACGCAAGACGGGGACCACAAACTATTTCACTTAAGAAATCCTCAAGAGATAAAGCAAAGCAAACATTCACGAGGCAAACAATGACGAAACAACAAGCGTCCAAGCTGTTACAGCGATTAGGTATTTCAGTTTATGACGCAAAACAGGTGGAAGAAGAAAAAGAAGAGCTATTGCTAAATAAGGAAGGTGAGTATGATGAAGACGATAATGAAGGAATGGCAACAAAAATGCTAAATGGAATTCTAACCAAACAACACCAATTAATTATAAGCAAAGGCTAGTGTAATCCGCCATTCGCGCAACAGTTGTGGACAATTTCTTTGCACTTATAAACGGAGAGCAATCAACAAAACCACCTGCTATGATGGAATCAACACGATGCTTTATCAGTCGTATTGCAAATTATGTGCTTCCTTGAAACTTGGGAATTCCATCTGGAATAGGCACATATGATGGCACTACGGACCCAAAAGACTTTTTAGCTATGTTCGAAGGGGTCATGAGTTTATCACACTGGGAAGATGAGGTTGCATGTCATATGTTCCCTATAGTCCTACTAAAAATTGCTAGAGAATGGTTTACCAATTGCCAGTATACCATCACGTAGCATAACAAGTTGTCTGGATCTAAGAGCAAATTCATCATGCAATATCAAAGTTTAAGAAGTGGCACGTTAACGCATTTAAATGCGGATGAAATCAAGATGTATCATGATGAATCCTTATGAAAATTTATGAAACGCTTCACGCTAGAATGTCAAAAGATACCAGATTTTCCTGAATAACAATTAGTCTATAGATGTATTTTCCGTTTGGACCAAAATGTTCCGCAAACTTAGTACATGCACTTCAGTATGATGTGCCAAAAAGGTTACACCATGCACTAGGAATTGCCCAAAAGCATTTAAGAGCAGGTGAGACGGGGCAATCCCAACATGTTGGAAATTCAGGACATAACAACGGAAGAAAGTATTATGACAGAAATCAAATGAGGAATGATAACTATCGACAAGGATAGAGAGGCAATGGTCATTGAAATGATCAGTATTACAACCGCATACCGCTTAGAAAAATGTCCATTGAATATGGCATTAATAAAAACTCCAAGAGAGATCTTATTGACTGAACCTATATGAGTACCTTCAATCCTCCACCACCAATGGAAGAGCGTGAAAGACCAAAAAATAATCAATGGCATAAATTTATTGAAGCTTACAGACATGACACGGAAAACTGCAAGTCTTTAATGAGGGAAATCATAGAAAAATTTAAAGCATGAGAGTTGAACCATTTGTTACCAGGAAAGCATTACAGTAAGAGTGATCCCAACAAACGCTTTGCATGGTAGGAAAAGCGTCAAAGAGGAAGATGCAGAGAGAAGAAGGGAAGAAAAGACAAGTATAAAAATGTTGAACGAAGAGAAGAAAAAGAGCCACCACCATAAGTTAGATTTAAAATATGTTGGGGTGAAGAACCTGATAAAGAAATGCAAAATGCACAAGACGAAGAGGCATGGATGTATGCATCGATTATTTTTGCAACCAATGAGGAATAGGAGATTGTCAGAAGAACTAGTCGTCATATCAGCAGTAATTGCAAACCATTATGTTACAAAGATCTATACAGACATAGGATGTGAGGCTAATATTTCGTATACAATGTGTTTTCAATCCTATCCGTTCAGTGTCTATAGTAGAATCAGGAAGACAAAAGTACGAGTAGCTGGAATGACAGGAATGTCTGTAAAGGCAATGGGAAGAATCAAGTTGGAAGTTATGATGGGTTTTCATCCTTTAAGCAAAACAGACTTTGTTATAGTTTTGGGAGAGACATCAAGGTCTAACGCGTTGTTGGTAAGAAGATCATTAAGGAAACTTGGAGCAATCACTTCCACAACACATGCCGAACTACGATTCCCAACTCCAAATGGAGTAACTGTGATACATTCGGAATATGTTGCACCAAGCATAGAGAGATCGGTCATTCGAGGAACAAGTGTTGAGAGTCCAGAATTACAGAGACAATTGTTCAGCAGAAATGATGTCATACCCCCCAAATAGGGTCGGGGGTAAATATGACATTTCAATACCATTACACAATTATAATAACGAGAACGACTCTAAATAAGACGTTAAATAAAATCAATAATTTGCAGCGGAAACGAAATTGTTTTACATGGTAAACCCAAATGAAATAAATGTTTAACAAATGATAAAATATAAATAATGCGGACTTCAATGCAATCAGCAAGCAAAGCAACATAGGGCAGCACATAAGCTATTCTTCACCTGAGATAAACATGCTTAAAATGTCAACACAATGTTTGAGTGAACATCATAGGTTTAATAATTATTAAGTTTTAGACCACAAGATTTATTTCAAAACATCAAAATATTCAATATGCCATGAGTTATAATATCGAGCTAAACATTAACCCCTGACACTGTACGGGCGTCGGTAATCATTATTATGTACCCCCTTGACGATCAGTCACTGGGTAGAGATGTCACTCTCAATAGGCCTACTCACAATAATTAAGCTTGCAACATTTCAATTCCAGCAATTAACGATATTATGGCAGGGATTTGCATGTAAGAATACAAGTTAACAATAGTCTCATGAAGTTGCATATCAAAAAGTTTAGGCACTTGTGTCTAAATTGTAAATCATTTAAAAGCAAGCATGTGTCTCACTCCAAGATTTATAAAATACATTAAAATATGTAAAAATCGGGGCTATGAGTTCACCTTAGTGTAATACCCGAATATTTTATTGTACAGACGTGTAAATAGGATAATTGAAGTCTGAGGTACATTGTGTAATTAAACAGAGGTCAGATTCTGCCCAGACCCTTGTGCGCACCGCGCAAGGGTATGTGTGCGTGCCGCGCACTGCTGCTGTTGGCAGATTTATGCTTTTTAAATTAAAGTTTAATGAAGGGTATTCTGGTCTTTTCATATGGGGACGAGTTAGGGCATTAGAGGCCAGATTGGATGGCGGCTGAAACACTCTTAACTTTATCACCAACCACATCATCTCTCCAATTCAATTTTCTAGAGTGAGAAACCCTTTAAGTGAGAGAAAGCTCAAAATAAGGAGGAAGAAGTTGATTTCGGGCCAAACCGTGTGTGTTAAAGTTATTCATCTAATCACTAGCTACGTTGTGATTGTGGTGGTAAGCTCTAACTTTGATTTCCTTATTTTAATTTTTTTAAGGGTTAGGGTTTGGGTTAGTGATGAACATAAAACCCATATTTGGTGATTTTGGGTGTTCTTGGGTAAGATTGGGTCATGAGGACCCAAGGATGACTAACCTAGGGTTTTGGAAATGTTAAATGGACTTAGGAGTCATAATTGGTTAGTTAATTACTAGCACACCTAGTTATTAAGCAAATGGGTGTTAATGGGGTTAGTGGATGACCCGAAATGGGTGTGTGACTTAAAATGGTTAAATGGGTAATAATTGACCTAGTTGGAAAAGATGGGTATGAAATACCCTAATTGTGTAATAGTTAGTGTTGTTGGACCTTAGTCACTAGCTTTTAGTGATATGGGATGGTCTTGACCTTGAATGGACGATTTTGGTGAAAATGGGGCATTTAATGCATTTAAGTCATTAAATGCACATGAGTGAATGGTTGGTGTTTAGTCCAACTAGTTTGTGTGTTGATTGAGTACTTATTGTATTAGGTACTTTGCTTTGAAGCTTGCAAAAGTATAAAACGTTCATCGAAGGCGTTAAGGTGAGTGGAATAATTATGGATGTATGTATATAGTGTATTTATTTATGTGCTATGGTACGAACCATGGAGCCGGTAGTGCCATAGTATGTGCGAGTGTGCTATGATGTGAACCACGGAGCCGGTAGCATCATGGTACGTATGTTGTAGTGTGAACCACGGAGCCGGTAGCACTATAAAAGAGTATGACTAGAGTTGTGATGTGAACCACGGAGCCGGTAGCAATATAAAATGAGGTGTGAACCATGGAGCCGGTAGCACCGAAGTGTGAACCACGGAGAAGGTAGCACTATAAAAGGGTATGATTTAAATGCATAGTGACGTGAACCACGGAGCCGGTAGCGTCATAGCATTGCGTATGGTGTGAACCACAGAGCTGGTAGCACCATGACGCGTTTACGGTTAACCATATAGTTTGTGTATGCGTTGTTGTATAGCATAATATATTATTTCGGTGAATATGCTATTGATTAGGCTAGTTGCGATATTTGGAGGTTATTAGCTTATACTCGGAGTTGGTATGCTAATTGTTATTATTAGCGATTATACGGTGTGTGTAAGTGTATGCAAGTAGGTATATTATATATGTATATGTATAATTATTGCATTCACTAAGCTTTGCTTACCCTCTCGTTGTTTACCTTTTTATAGGCTCTGGCGTGGACAAGGGTAAAGGCGTTCGTTTGGATTAGAGATCCCGCTTTGTTTTGATAGGGGACGCTTTTTGAATGTGTTAGCTTTTGAAGTTTAACCGAGATTTGGGTAATTTATCCCCCAAACATCATGCTCTAGTGTCGTTTGAAATTTAAACAAGTGTGGTCGAAACTTACATTTTGTATGAAACTCGTATTTTGGCCATATGTGGGTCCGGTTCGTAAAACTTGTTTTATTATTGAAACGTGTTAGTTTTACATATTAGAACATGTTGTGAAAAGCGTTTCGTCTAAATATGTCGGGAAGTGGGAGATCTTTATTTGAAAATTGACAAAACCGGACAGAATCTGAATTGGCCTGTGCCGCGCACCTTAAGGTGCTGCGCGCCGCGCACTACTCTATATAAGAAAAACAAAATTTTATTTCTCTTGTTCGATTGTATAACGGGTTGGGTTGTTACAAGTGGTATCAGAGCATGTTCTAAGGGATTTAGGTGACTTGAGATAGGTGCCTAGACTTAGACTTATTTGTGTATGCGCGTTATGCGGGACTTGTAGGAGAAGGGTCGGACCGGGGATTTGTTAGTGCCTAGGTTTAGGTGAACTAACTATGCGCTAATTGTTTTGTGTTGTGTTTTGCAATCATCAAGCGAGATAGACGTTGTACTAGCGAGTTAATGCGACGTGTTCGCGTAACAATGATTAGCTACCATTGTTACGGGTTCAAATCGTGTCAAACAAGCGATGTACGATGGTTGTTGAGCAAGATGAGGCGGTGAGGTGTATGTGTATATATTTTTTGTCTTGTCCTCTCGTTTCATTATTTAATCTATTTTCGTTTTATAGTATGAAGACGAGAAACGGACCAGAGAACCATGAAGGAGGTACGAGCGAGGACCTTGAGTTTACGGCCAAAGAGGAGGCCATCTTTAAACGTCAAAAAGTGGAGTTTCTCGAAGACGTTAAGAAGATGTTTCTAGATACGATTGATGAGCAACTAGTCAATGTGGTTAAGGAACAAGTTAAGCTTGTTCTACAAGAAGATAATGTGGGAAGACGGGACTTTTTCTACAAGAATTTCAAGGATTCTCAACCTCCCACCTTTGATGGTGAACAAGATCCACTTAAGAGTGCCCGTTGGATCTCCGATATGGAGGGGGCTTTTCGTGCTTGTGAATGCCCTCTCGATAAAAAGATGAGGTATGGTTGTAGCATGTTAAGGGGCGATGCTAAATTGTGGTGGGACGCGAAGATCCAACTTTATGGTGAAGAACAATGTATGGATTTCAATTGGGAAGAGTTCAAGGCGGAGTTTTTCAACGAGTACCGAACTTCGGCCGATCTTACTTGACTTAAGGACGGGTTGCGTGCCTTGAGGTAAGGGTCGATGGATTTGAACACTCACAAATCCGTTTTCTTGTCAAAGAACCAATTTTGCCCGGAGTACGTCGGGAATGATAAAATGTTGAAGGAAGATTTCTATCGAATCTTGAATGACAACTATCAAGATAAGATTAGTGTAAACGTGGTAAAAAGTTTTGATGAGTTGTTTGATATGGCCAAAGGTTTTGAGTCGCTCACTTTGAGAAAGAGTGGCTTTACTTTTGGCAAGAGGAAGTTTGAAGCTACTAGTCATTCGAACAAGAAAAGTAAGGGTGCGAGTGAGAGTGTTGGTAGTGTGAAGAAGGGTACGTCCGGGGGTTTTGGACCCAAATGTTATAATTGTGGGCGACAAGGACACATGGCTCGTGATTGCACCAAGCCATCTTCTACAACCAAACTCACTTATTATAATTGTGGTAAGGAAGGGCACTGAAGGCCAGAGTGTCCCGATTTGAACACCGATCATGTTAAGAAGTTAGAGAAGGTGGCGGGTACAGCTCGGGGACGAAATTACTTAATGACCCATGATGAGGCCAAGCAATCAAACGAATTTGTTTCAGGTACTTTCATGGTTAACTCTAATTCAGCAAGGATCCTATTTGATAGTGGTGCTAATTTATCGTTTGTTTCTCCAAGATTTATGTCTAAGCTTGATAAACTGCTAGCTAAGTTAAGTTATCTGGTAGAAGTTGAAATAGCGGATGGTAAGACAGTGCTAGGGGTTGATGTTTGTAGTGATTGTGATATTGTGTTTGGTTCCGAAACATTTAAAATTGATCTTATCCCGATGACCTTGGGTGAATTTGATATCGTCGTTGGTATGGATTGGCTCGATCGTTATAGAGCCGATATTGCATGCCACGAAAAATCTATTCGTGTTAAGACCCCAAGTGGGGGAGAGTTAATTATTCATGGTGAGAGACGGAGAAGACTTGTGTCATTATGCACTTATGCACGGGCAAGTCATTTTCTTGTTAGTAGTGGCATGGCTTTTCTTGCTCATGTAGTTGATACTCGTGAAGAGCCACCACCCATCCGTGAAATTCCGGTGGTTAGTGAATTCGAAGACCTTTTTTCGGATGAATTACCGGGTGTTCCGGCGAAAAGACAACTTGAATTTCGCATTGAGTTGGTTCCGGGGGCTACTCCCATTGCTAAAACTCCTTATCGTTTAGCGCCAACAAAAATGCAAGAATTGTTAAATCAAACCCAAGAGTTGCTTTAAAAGGGTTTTATTCGACCGAGTGCTTCACCATGGGGTGCTCCGGTTTTATTCGTGAAGAAGAATGATGGTAGTATGCAGATGTGCATCGATTATCGGGAGTTAAATAAAGTGACGATAAAGAATCGTTATCCATTGCCTCAGATTGACGATTTATTTGACCAACTCCAAGGTGCAACGTATTTCTCTAAGTTTGACCTACGGTCCGGCTATCACCAAATGCGGGTCCGTGAGGAAGATATTGAGAAAACGGCTTTTCGAACTCGTTACGGGCATTATGAGTTTATAGTTATGCCTTTCGGTCTGACGAATGCACCAGCGGCATTCATGGATCTTATGAACCGAGTGTGCCAACCTATGTTGAACAAGTCGGTGATTGTGTTCATTGACGACATACTTGTCTATTCGAAGAGTATGAAAGAACATGAACATCATTTGCGTGGTGTGTTGAAGACGTTGCAGAAGGAGAAGTTGTATGCAAAATTCTCCAAATGTGAATTTTGGCTAAGGAAAGTTCAATTCCTTGGCCATATTGTGAACAAGGATGGTATTCAAGTAAATCCGGGGAAGATTGAGACGGTGAAGAGTTGGGGACGACCGACTACACCTACGGAAATCTGAAGTTTTCTCGGATTGGCCGGTTATTATCGTCAGTTTATCCAAGACTTTTCTAAAATCGCTTCTCCTTTGACGAAGTTGACGAGAAAGAACCCGAGATTTAATTGGGAGAACGAACAAAAGAGAAGTTATGTCAAGCTCCGGTGTTAGTGTTGCCGGAAGGGGTAGAAGACATGACGGTTTATTGTGATGCTTCTTTAAATGGGATCGGGTGTGTTCTAATGCAAAGAGGTAAAGTCATCGCTTACGCCCCTCGACAATTAAAGGAACACGAAACGAGATATCCGACTCATGATCTTGAGTTGGCGACGGTTGTTCATGCGTTGAAAATTTGGCGCCATTATTTGTACGGTGTCAAGTGTACTATTTATTCGGATCACAAGAGCTTAAAACATCTTTTCGATCAATGAGATTTGAATTATCATCAACGTAGATGGATGGATGTGGCAAAAGACTACGATTGTGAAATACTTTATCATCCGGGTAAGGCAAACGTGGTCGCGAATGCGTTAAGTAGGAAGAGTCAACATCCGGCGATACGAGTAGGATCGTTACGCCTGATTATTACTAACGATTTTCTTGTAAAGCTCGGTGAGATTCAAATTGAAGCTTTTGTTAACAATAAGCATGAGGAACAAATCGTGGGACAAACGGAATCTATTACTTTAGGTCCGCATGGTTTGTTATCCTTTCAAGGAGGAGTGTGGGTTCCTAAAATGGGTGACTATCGACGAGTGCTACTTGATGAAGCACATAAGTCGAAGTATTACATTCATCCGGGTGCGACGAAAATGTATCTTGATTTGAGGAAAGAGTATTGGTGGTCGGGCATGAAACGTGATGTTGTTAAGTATGTTGAACAATGCGTCACGTGTTTGCAAGTTAAAGCCGAACACCAAAAGCCGTATGGTACGTTACAACCGTTAGAAATTCCGAAATGGAAATGGGAGCACATTACCATGGATTTCATCACAAAGTTACCAAAGATGGCGAGAACCCAATTTGACTCGATTTGGGTAATAGTTGATCGATTGACAAAAAGTGCTTTGTTTCTTCCCATTCGGGAAGTAATATCGTCGGAGACCTTGGCTAAGTTGTTTATCAAGGAGGTGATATCGAGATACGGGGTTCCTATATCTATTATTTTGAATCGAGATACTCGTTTCACATCTTGGTTTTGGAATACGTTTCATGAAGATATGGGTACACAATTGAGAATGCGCACGACGTACCATCCTCAAACGGACAATCAAACCGAACGTACGAATCAAACATTAGAGGATATGTTACGGGCGTGTATTATTGATTTTGGTGGTAGTTGGGATGCGCACTTACCATTGGTGGAATTCTCGTACAATAATAGTTATCATACTAGTATCGGGATGCCACCTTATGAGATGCTTTTTGGGCGTAGGTGTCGAACTCCAATTTGTTGGGGTGAAATGGGTCAAAGAGAAATCGAGAGTACCGATTTGGTTTTAGAGACGAATAGCAAGATTGATATGATTCGAACTCATTTGAAAAAGGCCTGAGATAGACAAAAGTCTTATGTCAATAAGCGTAGATGATAAATTGAGTTCCAAGAAGGCGACAGGGTGATGCTTAAGGTTTTGCCATGGAAAGGTGTTATTCGGCTTCAAAAATGGGGAAAGTTAGCTCCTCGGTTTATTGGTCCTTTTAAGATTTTAGCTCGCGTTGGTGAAGTTGCGTATCGTTTGGAATTACCCGAAGAACTTGCGGGGATCCATAATACATTTCATGTTTCCCATCTCCGTAAGTGTCTTGCGGATGATTCTTCATAGGTACCTTTAGACGAGATTGAGCTAAACAATAAGTTAGAGTATATTGAGGAGCCGATTGCTATACTCAATGAAAAGGTGAAAAGGTTGAGTAATAAAGAGGTGAGAACTTATAAAGTTCAATGGCGTCGTAGTAAAGGTTCCGAGTTTACTTGGGAGCTCGAAGATTTTGTGTTAGTTTATCTTCCCGCTTGTCATGTGGCTTGGATCGCGAGGACGTGCTCCGATTCAAGTGGGGGAGAGTTGTAAGACACGAATATTTTATTGTACAGACGTGTAAATAGGATACTTGAAGTGTGAGGTGCATTGTGTAATTAAACATAGGTCAGATTCTGCCCAGACCCTTGTGCGCGCTGCGCAAGGGTATGTGTGTGCGCCTCGCACTGCTGCTGTTGGCAGATTCCTGCTTTTTAAATTAAAGTTTAATGAAGGGTATTCTGGTCTTTTCATATGGGGACGAGTTAGGGAATTAGAGGCCAGATTGGATGGTGGTAGAAACACTCTTAACTTTATCACCAACCACATCATCTCTCCAATTCAATTTCCTAGAGTGAGAAACCCTTTAAGTGAGAGAAAGCTCAAATCAAGGAGGAAGAAGTTGATTTCGGGCCAAACCGCGTGTGTTAAAGTTATTCATCTAATCACTAGCTACGTTGTGATTGTGGTGGTAAGCTCTAACTTTGATTTCCTTATTTTAATTTGTTTAAGGGTTAGGGTTTGGGTTAGTGATTAACATAAAACCCATATTTGGTGATTTTAGGTGTTCTTGGGTAAGATTGGGTCATGAGGACCCAAGGATGACTAATCTAGGGTTTTGGAAATGTTAAATGGACTTAGGAGTCATAATTGGTTAGTTAATTACTAGCACACCTAGTTATTAAGCAAATGGGTGTTAATGGGGTTAGTGGATGACCTGAAATGGGTGTGTGACTGAAAATGGTTAAATGGGTAATAATTGACCTAGTTGGGAAAGATGGCTATGAAATACCTTAATTGTGTAATAGATAGTGTTATTGGACCTTAGTCACTAGCTTTTAGTGATATGGGATGGTCTTGACCTTGAATGAATGATTTTGGTGAAAATGGGGCATTTAATGCATTTAAGTCATTAAATGCACATGAGTGAATGGTTGGTGTTTAGTCCAACTAGTGTGTGTGTTGATTGAGTACTTATTGTATTAGGTACTTTGCTTTGAAGCTTGCGGAAGTATAAAACATTCACCGAAGGCGTTAAGGTGAGTGGAATAATTATGCATGTATGTATATAGTGTATTTATTTATGTGCTATGGTACGAACCATGGAGCCAGTAGTGCCATAGTATGTGCGAGTGTGCTATGATGTGAACCACGGAGCCGGTAGCATCATGGTACGTGTGTTGTAGTGTGAACCACGGGGGTGGTAGCACTATAGTACGAGTCGTTAAAGTGTGAACCACGGAGCCAGTAGCACTATAAAAGAGTATGACTCGAGTTCTGATGTGAACCACGAAGCCGGTAGCATCAAAGTGTGAACCATGGAGCCGGTAGCACTATAAAATGAGGTGTGAACCACGGCGCCGGTAGCACTGAAGTGTGAACCACGGAGCAGGTAGCACTATAAAAGGGTATGACTCAAATGCGTAGTGACGTGAACCACGGAGCCGGTAGCGTCATTGCATTGCGTATGGTGTGAACCACGGAGCCGGTAGCACCATGACGCATTTACGGTTAACCATATAGTTTGTGTATGCGTTGTTGTATAGCATAATATATTATTTCGGTGAATATGCTATTGATTAGGCTAGTTGCGATATTTGGAGGTTATTAGCTTATACTCGGAGTTGGTATGCTAATTGTTATTACTATTGATTATACGATGTGTGTAAGTGTATGCAAGTAGGTATATTATATATGTATATGTATAATTATTGCATTCACTAAGCTTTGCTTACCCTCTCGTTGTTTACCTTTTTATAGGCTCTGGCGTGGACAAGGGTAAGGGCGTTCGTTTGGATTAGAGATCCCACTTTGTTTTGATAGGGGACGCTTTTTGGATGTGTTAGCTTTTGAAGTTTGACCAAGATTTGGGTAGTTTAACCCCCAAACATCATGCTCTAGTGCCGTTTAGAATTTAAACTAGTGTGGTTGAAACTTACATTTTGTATGAAACTCGTATTTTGGCCATATGTGGGCCCGGTTCGTAAAACTTATTTTATTATTGAAACGTGTTAGTTTTACATATTATAGCATGTTGTGAAAAGCGTTTCGTCTAAATATGTCGGGAAGTGGGAGATCTTTATTTGAAAATTGACAAAATCGGACAGAAGTTGAATTGGCCTGTGCACGCTGCGCACCTTAAGGTTCTACGCGCCACGCACTACTCCGTATAAAAAAAAATTATTTTGCGTGTTCGATTGTATAACGGGTTGAGTTGTTACACTTAGTAGCACAGAAGAGTTATTCCACAAGAGAAATGAATTGAACGGAAGAACGTGATCGAGATCTCAACCTAGAGATAGAATGTATGATAAGATATTGCCTAATAGATATAAGTATAATAACTATACTAATGATGATGGTTTTCTAAAAGAAATTCCATTTTCGGAAAGTTACTATTTATGGAAAATTTCCATTCTTAGTAACATCCAATTATAGAAAGTTCGAATTACAATATTTAGCAAGACGTTGTACACCCTTAACCAAATCTCGTTGCTATCATACAAGTCACTCTTATGATCAGTTGTTACCGGGTGCCCAGGATTCTTGACCAGAATCTATGTCTTGGCATTCGAAATCCGCAAGCGGTTTTCATAAGGCAACAAGGACCACCCTAGGCCATATGTAGCGGTGAGGTTCGTATATAGTGCACGCTATCTTTCGATTATAACCTTCACATTATTTCTAAGTCATAATCTATGTTATTATATTATATTTATTATTGACCTAGTACTTATTTAATTCATACTTTTAATGAAAGTATTTATAATTATCTTATAATTATTTATTAATAATGTTTTAATAATATATTACTATGGTTAGTGCTATTATTTATTATTAACTTTTAATTATTATAAAATAATTAAAGTATTTTAATAAGTTATAATGTAATTATTTATTAATAATATACTATTATTATTATTAACTTATATTATAAACACTATACTTATTATTTATCCCTTTTTAAATTCATTTTAATTATAAATAATATTCTAATAATTAAAACAATTATTTTTATAAATCCTTACACTATTCTAATAGTTTCTAAAAAGTTTATTATTATTTTTGATGTTTCACATAATTACTATCTTTTTATTTATTTTAAATATAGTCGAATAAATAGTAAATATAGATTAAATACCTATAATTATATATAAATTAAATTTTTGACTCTATTAACTTTTAATAACTAAATGTATTCTGTAAAAAAATATTTTAAGTATTTTTATGTGTTTAAATAATTTAATTCTAAAATATATACATTATATATACATCGAATACATTATATAATGAAAATAATTGTTATATTGATCATAATAATATATAAAAATATGTTTTAGCTTAGAATATTAATAATAAGTGTTTTTATCAGTAAATATTTAATTATTATATTATATTTATTATTTATTCCATTATTTAATGATTTTTGGTTCATAAAAGTATTATTAATCTATATAAATTCGAATTTAATTTTTTTAAATTATGTACTGACCTAAATAATTAATTTTAATATCATAATTTTCTAGAAAAATAATTTTATAATTTAAATAGCCTTTTTCTATTTTTATTATAAATATATGCGTATACTATATATATATATATATATATATATATATATATATATATATATATATATATATATATATATATATATATATATATATATATATATATATATATATATATATATTTAATAAACTGTTTTAATTAATTAAAATATAAGAACGTATTATAAATCAGAAAAATTATTTTTCCTAGATCCTATATTAATTAGTAATAATTATCATGTATAATATATTATTTATAAATACATATATGTTTCGTCTGAAAACAAGAACACAAAATAATTCTTATAAATATTAAAATGAATTATAAACTTGAAAAATTAACTTTTATAAATCCTTTTACTCATATTGATAATTATCATGTGTTCATAACAATTTATTTAGATAGAAAAATATTTATTATATTTATGTTTATGTCTCGGTCGAAACACAAAAAAATAGAAAGAAAAGAAATCGAAAAAAAAGAAAGAAAAAGAAAAGAAAATCTTACAAATTTCTAGGGTTTTGAGAGCTTCAAAATTGGATGTGAAAAAAATAATGAGGGGTGGTTTATATTTATAGAGGTGAAGAACTTGGAAAACAAGTCATTAGAATTATATTAGGAAACAAATTCTTTAATACATTCAATATTTATTTTTATTTTTTTATTTTCGGCCGACTCCTATATATATATATATATATATATATATTATATGGAACAATTTAGAATATCTTGCATTTTCTGTTATTTATTTATATTTATTTTATTTATTTGATTTTTATATATATTCATATATAATTAGACATATATATACATATAAATATTTATTTACCCTTAACTTATTCATTTTATATATTTACTCATAATTATATTTTTAGTTACATTTTATTTATATTAATATAGATTATATACATTTTAATACGTAGTATATACATTTAATAATAATAATAATAATAATAATAATAATAATAATAATAATAATAATAATAATATTAGGGTTAGGGTTATGGTAATAAACGCGATCATTTAATTAATTATAGTTCATTTAATACGAGTATTAGGGTTAGGGTTTACATTTAATGTTTAGGGTTAGGGTTAGTTTATTAAATTCGAGTATTAATTACTTCATTTAATATGTCCGGATAACAACCCTAATGATAATGTGCGAAACAACAATGAAACCCTAAGGGCATTTTAGTCATTATAGAGTGGAAAAATGAGGGTTGTTATAGTACCTCCCCATTAATTTAAACTTTGTCCCGAAGTTTCAGGAAGACTTCTCAGTTGCATCAGCGATTGGAAAAAGATGAGGATATTTCCGCTTCATTTGGTCTTCACGTTCCCAGGTATACTCGGGGCCTCTTCATGAATTCCAACAGATCTTAACAATAGGAATAGAGCTTTGTTTCAAGCTTTTAACCTCACGATCCATAACCTCTATCGGTTCTTCAACAAAATGCATTTTATCATTAACACGGATATCATCCAATGGAATAATAAGCGTGTCATCAGCAAGACACTTTTTAAGATTCGAGACATGAAATACATCATGAACATTATTAAGTTTAGTGTGTAATTCTATTTGATACGCCACAGGACCAATTCTTTCAATAATCTTGAAAGGTCCAACATAACATGGACTTAATTTGCTTCGATTACCAAAATGAATGACGCCCTTTCAAGGAGATACTTTCAACATGACTTTATCACCAACTTGGAATTCTAAATCTTTCTGACGATTATCAGCATAGCTCTTCTGTCGGCTGCGGGCAGTCTCTAATCGTTTCTTAATCTGAACAATCTTTTCGGTAGTTTCATGAATAATTTTAGGACCAGTTAACTGTCTGTCCTCTAGTTCATCCCAGCACAATGGGGATCTACATTTTTGTCCGTATAAGGCTTCAAAAGGTGCAGCCTTAATACTTGAGTGATAGCTGTTGTTATATGAAAATTCAGCTAAAGGCAAGTGTCTATCCCAACCTTTATCAAAATCGATAGCACAAGCACGCAGCATATCTTCCAACATTTGGATGGTTCGTTCACTTTGACCATCGGTTTACGGATGATAAGCAATACTCATGTCAAGTTGAGTTCCAAGAGCAGATTGTAAAGTTTTCCAGAATCTAGAAGTAAATCGACTATCACGATCAGAAATGATTGAGATAGGAACTCCATGACGTGAAACAATCTCTTTGATATAGAGTTGTGATAATTTCTCCATCTTGTCGGTTTCCTTGATCTTTAAGAAATGTGCATATTTAGTGAGACGATCCACTATTTTAATGACCCGTCAAAGTACACTTGACGACCATCGTTATCTTGGTCCCACAGCTTGATTATAACTCTAAATGAATTTAATAAATAACCTTGCATTCTTTATTTAAAAATGATTTCCTATAAAGGAAACCTACCAAAATATATAAGTTTAGAAAAACCATACATAAATACTTAATCAAAAGTTGACCAAAACAAAGTCAACAAACACCCACAATTTAATGTATCAAAATAGAATGCAAGTTAATGTTTAACAAAAGCTGTCATCATAAATATGCAGACTCTCTAAGCACAGCGGAAGCATCAAACAAACTCAAGTACCTGTGAAAACATGCGATTAAACTGTCAACAAAAATGTTGAGTGAATTATATGTTTAAATAAACGTATAAGCTTTAGACCACAAGATTTAAAATGCTAGAAAATATAAAACATTATTCCATTATCAATGAGCCACCTGGTAACCACTTAACCCTTTATTTACCCTTGCCAAACACAATAAATAATATACACTGAACAAGTGTATCTTCAACTAAATACGAAGTACTAAACATTCTGATTATAAATTGCTAGCGCGACTAGCTCGAAATGGGGTTGTCAAACCCGATAGATCTATCCGTAGGATTCACGTTCACCAGTAGAAACCAGTGATTACAGTTACCAGACTAGAGAATATTTTTGTTCAACTCACAATGAATAATTTAAATTTAATTGCCACTTGTGTCTAAACGTAAAAATAAAATGCATGTAATCACATCCCAAAAATATACTTTGAAAAGTATGTAAAAACGAGACTATAACTCACCTTAAAGTAAACGAAGTAACCACTCAAAAATGCGAACAGCAAATGAAGTAAAGTGATCAGGGATGATCACAACGCCGACCTATAAATAAAGTAGGTCGATATAATAACTTAGGTCAAGTCTTAGTATGATAGTTATTGTACATGTTGCAAGTAGACATAAAACAACACTCAGCATGCATCGGTTTGATCAGAACAGCGTACAGACACACACTTTCTATTTTTAGAAAGTTTCTATTTTTAGCAGGTTTCTATTTTTGGAAAGTTTCTATTTTAGGAAAGTTTCTATTTTAGGAAAGTTTCTATTTTTGGAAAGTTTCTATTTTTGGAAAGTTTACAAATTTATAAAGTTTCCATATTTAGAAAGTTGCCATTTTTGGAAAGTTTATAAGTTAGGAAAGTTTCCTTAATTAAAAAGTTAACAAAAGTCAACTGAAAAGTCAACTCAAAAGTCAACCTTGGTCAAACATAGTCAACATTAATTTTAAAAGTATAAGTTATATTAATAATATAGGTTATAATGTTAATTAAAGTCATATATGTATGATTATGTCATAACATAAGTTTAATTAAATTAAATTGAATTATTAAAGTTAACATAAGTTTAAATAATATAAATAATATAACATAAGTATTTAATAAATTAATTAAATATTAGTCATAATATAAGTATTATTAATTAATAATAGATTTTAAATCATATAAGTATGTAAGTAACTAGAGGGGGGGTGAATAGTTACTTAGCGATTTCTTAAATTTTTTCGAAATCTTTAACAATCAAAACATAAGTTTTAAGTGTAGAAGAGTTTGTGTTTGTTAATGCAAGTATGTAAAGATTGTAAGTGCATAAACACATGGATTTATAGTGGTTCGGGTGGATGTTAACTAATCCACCTTAATCCACTCCCCAATTCTACGAATTGAGACTTTTCTTCACTATGATACCTTAAACCCGGTGGAGTGTCCAGATACAATACTAGCTCCTAGATAAGCCGCTACTCATGAACCCTTACGTCCCTTTGAAGAATTTATAAACACTAAATGCTCTTACCACAAGATCCTAATGCTCTAACCTAGTGAAATCACAACTACCTTCTAGATCCCTTTAAGAAGATAGCTTACAAGTAGGTTTAAGCAAGCATGTAGAACGATATAGCATAGCATGGTATACATATTGCACATAGTACAATGTGGAAACATAAGGGAGAGTAGCATGGAAAAGCTAATATACATGAGATCAATTGTCAAGCAAAAAATCATGCATAAAAATCATATTCATAAGCTTAGATGCTAGAGCATGTGTGAAAGAAGGAAGGTTCAAACAAGCATGTTAAAACATAGGAATAATATAGCATGGCAAACAAGTAAGAGTAGCACACGTAATCATATCATGCAACACTATAAATATTATCATAGTAGTTTCAAACAAGCATGTAAGGACACAAGTGAAAGGACCCGTTCATATACATTATAAACGATTCACAATAGTTGATTACATCGCGAGGTATTTGACCTCTATATGATACATTTTACAAACATTGCATTCGTTTTTAAAGACAAACTTTCTTTACAACAAAAATTGACGGTATGCACATTATTTCATAATACATCCAACTATAATTGACTTAATAATAATCTTGATGAAATCAATGACTTGAATGCAACGTCTTTCAAAATATGCCATGAATGACTCCAAGTAATATCCTTAAAATGAGTTAATACACAGCGGAAGATTTCTTTAATACCTGAGAATAAACATGCTTTAAAGTGTCAACCAAAAGGTTGGTGAGTTCATAGTTTTATCATAACAATCATTTTAATATATTAATAGACCACAAGATTTCCGTTTATAAATATATGTACACTCGCAAGTGTATAAAAGTATTCTATAAGTTGTAGGCACCCGGTAACAAGCCTTAACGTTCATGTTTTACCCTCTGAAGTACACCAGATCAGGTGTGTTTAAAATAACCTCGAAGTACTAAAGCATCTCATAGTCAGGATGGGGTTTGTCAGGCCCAATAGATCTATCTTTAGGATTCTCGCCTACCGTACATAGACAAGTAGTTTAATGTTACCAAGCAAAGAGTATATTTCTGGTTTAAACCCACGCATAATTAGTTTTAGTACTTGTGCCTATTTCGTAAAACATTTATAAAAAACAGCGCATGTATTCTCAGTCTCAAAAATATATATAAAAGGGAGCAAATGAAACTCACCATACTGTATTTCGTAGTAAAAATACATATAACGTCATTTAACAAGTGCAAGGTTGGCCTCGGATTCACGAACCTATATTAATTATATATATTTATATGTTGGTCAATATTTGTCTAACAATTTTTGGTCAAGTCATAGTGTACCACAATCCTAATGCTCGAGACTAATATGCAAAAGTCAACAAAAGTCAACTTGACCCAAAATGACTTCTAAAATTTATACGTGTTTATTATATAACTTAACTATAGTCGTTTTATATATTTAAATATATTTATTAGATTTTATAATAATAAAAGTCATTTATTAATAAAAATTTATATTAACGTTTATATATGATAAAATATACTTTTATATATCTTAAGTAGTAAAATTTATAAAGTTCACTTAATATCTTAAAACTATAGTGGTAAGTATTATTAATGTAATTATATTACGCGTGATGAAAAATATCTTTGTATCCCCTATTTATTTGATAAAATAATATTGATCATAATAATAATAAGTAAAAGTTGTATTATTTTGTAATAATAATTATTATTATTCTATAAAAAAATAACAATATTTATATTTACTAAAAATATTATTATGATAAAATGATAATACTAACATAATAGTAATAATGATATTTTATAATAACAATGATATTTCTAATAATAACGACGATAGTAATAATAATCATTTTAACAATAATACTAAAATTCAGTTGACTATAACTTCAAATCCGTTCATCGAAACCATTCGATATCCTAAATGAAAGTTCTTAATTTTTCGCTAGCTTTCCAATGACATGCATATCATATACCCTATCTCAGTAGCATATGTATCCAATTCAGGATTCAACAAACCTATCTAAGGACAATATCGAATGTACAAGCATGCATAATCCTATATACTCGAGCACTAGTCAGGGATACACTATTGATATATAAAAGTTAAGTTATGAGTGCTCACGTATCAATATTGAGATTCAATATTGCAGGAAAGTACGTAGACGCAACGGAGATGATAAACACTAGATTGACCTCACGAGCATACCCATGAACCATACCCATCACTTCCATAGCTATAACCCATAATTTCCTTAGCTTCGACTCATTCAAAAAACTATTTTGAAATCACTCGGACATCACTCCGTCGTAATATTTTATGTATACTAATAATATCTTGAAATAATACAGAGCAATATATATATATATATATATATATATATATATATATATATATATATATATATATATATATATATATATATATATATATATATATATGTGTGTGTGTGTGTGTGTGTAAATCGATTGAGAGAGTTTAGAGAAATATATTTTCAAGTTTCTATGAAATAATGAAACCTATTGAATTCTATTTATAATAGATTTTTGAATTATTAAAGTGAATTATTAAAGTATGAATTATTAAAGTGAATTATTAAAGTATGAATTATTAAAGTGAATCATTAAAGTATGAATTATTAAAGTGAATTATTAAAGTATGAATTATTAAAGTGAATTATTAAAGTATGAATTATTAAAGTGAATTATTAAAGTATGAATTATTAAAGTGAATTATTAAAGTTAAAGTAAAGTAAAAGTAAAGGTAAAGTTAAAGTATAGTAAAAGTATAAAAACTATGTATGTATAATACGCGTATAAATATATATAATATTAATTTAAATCGTTATATATATTTAATGAAATAAAATATAAATATCGTTATATTTATTATACTGGTTAAGTAATGAGTTGTCAAAAGTGATTCTAGATATTTATAAAAGTTTAATAATAAAGTTTTTTTTAAACTGAAAACGTTTTTGTACGTTTGAAAATAGATTAATAGAATATTATGGAAACCAATTCTCCACTAGCTTTTGTCTAACTTTCGTAAATGACACTTTTTATTTTTATTTATAAATAGCTTTACAAATTATTCTGAATATCGTTAAGAGGAATAGATTTCTCAAATTATAGTGGACCTCTCAACAGAGACTTGTAATCATAATTCAATGTTTCTGATAGTTCAATCATTTAATATATATTTTTTTTAATTTCATCGATAATCATATTGAAACAAATACGTTCATATAAAGAATTATACTTTTAAATACTTTGTTGACATTTTCAATTTATAATATATACACATATACATACATATTCATATATGTTCATTTAATGGTTCGTGAATCATTGGAATTTGGTCGAGGTTTAAATGAATGTATAAACATAGTTTAAAATCCTTGAGATTTAACTTAACAAACATTGCTTATCGTGTCAGAATAATATAAAGATAAAGTTTAAATTTAGTCGAAAATTTTCGGGTCGTCACAACAAGCATGACATACATATGGCACATATCATAAGCATAGCATGTTAAGCATATTGCACATAATATAAGCATAGCATGTTGAATACATATTGTAAGAATACAAGTAAGAGTAGCATGATGAAGCTAATATATGCATAATGATCTAATTTATATATAAGCTTAAAACATGCATGAGGCACATCTTTTTAACATTATGAGCATATTAGTTGAAGCATGTCAAGAAATGGTGATCAATAGGGCCGATATGATAATTCAAAACATTATCCACATGATAAGTCATCATTTAAAAATCATTCACTAAGTTTCAGGTTATTCAACTAAGAGCATATCTCTTTGTATACTTAGTGATGAACATATGTATAACCTAAACATATAGAACATGTTAATATTTCACTTATCATGTAATGATCGAAGCTAAACGGTGTTCAAATAATCACTTATTAGGTTGACTAGTCCAATTTTAGCACGAGAATGTACACATATATGAGTTTCGAAAGAAGTGGTACCTTAATCGAGAAAAGTTTGTTTCATCCATAAGCCTTAAGCACATGATCTTTCAATTGCTATATACTCAACTTTGGTAGTAGAGAGAGAGCTACAAGTGTTTGTTCCTTTGAGAGTCAAGAGGTTATGCATAAACCAGCTAATGCACATACACCACTCTTCTAAATAGTAGCTATCCATAATTATCCGAATCTCCAAGGCACATGATATTCATGATGCATTGAACCCTTTAGATTTCTCTAAAGATCCTTTTAATGGCTTGAAAGTGTGACATATTTGGACTTTCCTTTGCTTGGGTGATGAGCATAGCAGTGCTTTTGAAGTCTCACAAGCATTGTTAGAAATATATGCATAGAGCTCAAGAATAATTATAGTAAGCATATATCACATCAAAACAAGCAATCATGCATAATAAGCTCAATTAGAATTCACACTACAAGTAACAATCATGCATAACAAGCAAGTAATCATGATAATCAAATAGACACATGTTCCATAGCATGAATTTTGATGAGCATATTCATAACCTAAATAACTAGATCGGGAAGGCATTTAACTCGCAATTCATATCAAAATACGACATACGTTAAATCACTACTTATTTAGTTATCTTTTCAAATATAGCCCCAGAGTGCACTTAAATGATATAATATAACATGCAATCACAGAGTTCATGACAAGTAAGCTAATATCAAATTACTTTCCAGGCATTCAACAATTATGATCTAAGAGAATTATCATCATGTCAACATATGTTAACTTGACTATGAATAATGCTAACTAGTTAAAATTTTCCATTTAATGATTTGGAGTGTTCAATTAGATCACGAGCATAAAAACAACCAAACATAATTTTTCAACATGTTAATAAATCATAAGCATGTAAGCACATAAGCATGGTGAAAAATATATAGCATGTTAGATGTAGCAAATATTAAGCACAATACCCTCACAAATAAAGTTCAATCGGCAAGTTAATGATCCTTACGTGTGTAGTATAGCATTTAACAGGGTAATTTCAACCAACATTGGTTACAAAGAGAGAACTTAAGTTATCAAGCATGATAATATTATGAGCATACAAGTATGACATGTAGATTTGCACATATAAGCATACAAGCAATGAGAACATATATGGTATATGCGAGAGATAAACAAGGATTATGCAATTTACACCTAGTGTATAATGAGCAGAAGCCTATATTTAAGCCTAGAGTGTAAAGTGTACCATAAAGCATTCAAGTTTCTCTATCAAGTATATTTCAACCTTATCATCCATGAGTTCAAAAAACTTTTCACAAGGAAAATGGTTAATTGAATCAATAACCAAGTCATGAACATCTATTTGCACAATTAAGATTTCATTCTAATACTTTTTATCAAATAATGTATTGTAAACTTTTTACCAGTTCTCATTCATGACCAAGTAAGAATGTCCTAAGTCTATCAATAGTCATTTCCATATGCATTCTTGGCATTCATTCTTATGATACACACATAATCAATTAAAATCCTTGTGAGTTCTTTCATTATGATTGGTTTTAGCAACTTCTCTTTTTCTTTTCGATGTGATTGTTAAACTAGATAATTGAAATGGTTTAGTTCTAGTTTCTAGTTCAAGGACATTTTTAACTATTAATCACATTGTGTTGGACTTTTCATTTGATTATTTCTTTAGCATGCTAGGATGTCTATTTGGACCTTGTAAGGTTTTAATTTCTAAAGAGTATCCTAGAGACGTACATACCTTTAGAGTCACACCTACACCTTCGAGTGATTATCTAGCATTGATTTCCATAGGTGTGTCTAATGCCTTAGCACTTATCTAAAAGGTTAGTGAAACTTTTCATTTTACTCGTTCGTTTTAGGTGTTCGTTTGACGCAAACCTAATCATAATTTAGAAATTAAGAGCATGAATTATTCTTAAAGATTTCTGACATCAAAGATTTAGAATCATCCGTCCTAATATGTCTAAGTGTGTTTTAGACATTTTAACAACTCAACAAATGCTTGACTACTACTCTAGCAACTTAGACAAGAATAATATTATTTTCTTTTTATAATTTAGGTATGAGCCTAGAATGAGTTCTATCATTACGAATATATCTCTTTAAGCGTAGATGATGGAAATCATATACAACCCCTTTAGTAAGACTACAAAGTTGAACTTTGGAAATCTATACTATACCTAGAAAACGGAGAACTTAGACTACACACTTAAAATCTAATTTGACTCCTATTGATGTCTCCTAAGGTTTGTTTAACATGATTATCTTTGCTTATCATGATTTACCAAATATTTACTTTGTTGAAGCAAACTAATGAGAATGATCTTTTTAACACTTTAGCTCACTTAGTGATCATCATATATTACTTTTAGGTAGATCTCTAATGATTAGATTCATGGTTGTGCGATCTAGTCTTATATGCCATCAAATTAAAAAAAATGTATTGATGCAACGTACATATTGACATGTTCTTATTTTTTCACCAATTTCACTTGAAAGCATATAAGACATTCTACCTAATTGTATGCGTAACATGTTTCTACTTTCAAATAAGTTGTGACCTGACTAGCATGTTAAGATGTATGCACATAGAAAGCTAGAACTCAAGTAGCACATTTACTTGCAAGAAATGTTACCTCTACCGATAACGGTACTTCAATTATGTCCATCACATCATCATGTTCTTTGTGCTCGGGGTGACATATTTATCATGGACATGTGTTTTGAGTACTTGTGATTACATCGTCTTCCACCACACTTGTTAACAAACCTACAGCTTGTTAGAAACACAAAACATGGTACCCAATGTTTGTTGGGTCCGGGGTTGTTAGCATTAAATACTCTTGCCCTAATCCATTTTAGTACCTTTATCAAACACTAGAGTTTATCCTTTTAGACATGTTTATATTATAAGATTTGATAAACCAAGTTCATGTCTTGAGTGAGAATAATTTATCGTGTACACTTATAGTTCTTTGAGAATCACTATCACTTATATAAACAAGTGTCATTTGATGACAATAAATAGCTTTACATTTAGAAAATGTTTAGATCTTTTCAATAAACAATGTAAAACTAATGTTATAACTAATTTTCAAAGAATCAACATCTAAAAGTATCAAACCACAACCGATCTTAAAATTTCAAAAGCACATTTTGATCAGTGCTTATGCGGTATGTTGAGTTTTATAAAGTGTGTTTTTCAAAAACTTGTGATAGATTTACTCGGGGTGTCTTTCATTTGGTGTCTTTAAAAATAACTTTTACTATATCACCACTTTTTATCATTTTCGAAGAAAGGTAATTCTTTTTCTTTTTCAAAAATAGTCACAAGCTAATGATTTTTGGTTTCAAATTATAATTACCCCTAAGTAACTTTTTGTTCGAGAACACTTATTTAGATGCTTAGAGTCTAATCTTAGATATTATATCTATCACTTTAAGGCTCTAAGATGTGTGACAACCTATGTATTCTATCTTGTAAGATTAATTTATCAAGCACACATTAAGCAATAACTCATGTCTTTTTTTCATGCAAGAATTCAAGGCACAAGTAATTTCAATTATCACATACATTGCATAGACCTAAGTTTCATGGAAAGTTTCAACGTACTTCTATTGTGTACACTATAGTTGTGATTTTAACCCAACCCCACATTTTTCTTTACATACTTTAATTTTCAATTTGTTTTAAAAAAAAATGTTTCTTTGTTCGAGCTTTTCTTTTTCAATCATAGTTTTGTTAATTATCACAACATTTAGAGTACACAAATATTAAAAAGACTAAAAACAAACAAGCTTACCTCACCATGTGAATGGTGGTATTTTTCCTCAAAGTAATGGATGTAAGTTTGAGCATTCGGGTTCGATCCTTGACTTCCACATCCCTTGAGTGTCTTAAAGTTGCTTCTTATATGAAAACTTTCATCGTGATTCAAGACTAACTCTTCCAAACTCTTTTCGTTCTTTAACCAAGTAGAGCTTAGTTCCAAGATCTTTGACTCGAGTTTTTGCACAAAGTAGTTTTAGTCACAAAAACGTTTTTTAGAGCAAAGATTCGAGCAACCGCTCTGATACCAATTGTAAGTAACTTGAGGGGGGGTGAATAGTTACTTAGTGATTTCTTAAAACTTTTTCGAAATCTTTAACAATCAAAACATAAGTTTTAAGTGTAGAAGCGTTTGTGTTTGTTAATGCAAGTATGTAAAGATTGTAAGTGCACAAACACAAGGGTTTATAGTGGTTCGGGAGGATGTTAAATAATCCACCTTAATCCACTCCCCAATTCTAAGAATTGATACTTTTCTTCACTATGATACCCCAAACCCGGTGGAGTGTTCGGATACAACACTAGCTCCTCGATAAGCCGCTACTCATGAACCCTTACGTCCCTTTGAAGAATTCACAAACACCAAATGCTCTTACCATAAGATCCTAATGCTCTAACCTAGTGAAATCACAACTACCTTCTAGATCCCTTTAAGAAGATAGCTTACAAGTAAACTTATAGCTAAGTTTACAATCACTCATAGTTCTTCAATAGGTTACACCAACTTAATTCCCAATGGAATTGATCAACTTCCTAGATCCCTTTAAGGAAGTTGAATCATTAAGCAAGATGGTGTTTCCTATCATAAGAACTATCTAGCTTCCTTGACCCCCTAAGGAAGTGTCTTAAAAAGTAAACTTAAAGATACAAATGATAAGTACAAAGTTTACATTTCAATTCTACTTAGTGTAAGTAGAATCTCTCTTTCTCTCTTATAATCTCTCCATTGATATGTGCTTAAGGCTTGAGAGATCAGTAGATATGACTTTGAAAGAATGTTGGAAAGAGGTGGTCTTCTAGTTTGGCAAAGTGGTGTATTTATATTCCAAGAAAATATTGACAGACAAAACTGCGGTCGATCCACGGTCGACCGTGTAGGTGACCGTACAACTTTTATCAGCATTTCAACATATCCGTTGGAGCTCCTTTTTCTTTGAATTTTTGGCTTCTTTACCCAATATAGAGCCTTCAAAATATGCTTAATACACTTAGAAGTTAACTCCATTACCCTTTTGATTTTGGACATATGCATGGAGGTTAACATGTGCTAGCTAAAGAGGAAAGTCCAATGCCCTTGACCATTGTCATTGATTTCCTAATAAGGTAAATGCTGAAATCTTGTCCCTTAACAACCCACAAAGCTCCAAACACAATAACCCATGAATATTACACTTTGTCAATACTTGGATGGAAGTATCATACTTCATTGGTTGCTTACAACAAGTTAATTTTGACTTGTTTGATTATAATGAAGAATCCTTTAACTAGTTGCTTTAATCATCCTTTGACAAACCACAAGCCTCCAAAACTTCACTAGCCCATTTTAATAGTGTTAGGACCCCGAAGTTATATAGTGTTAATGTGAATTAAGCCTAAATGAAGGTTCCTTAGAAGAGGGCTATATAAGGAACCTAAGTAGTCCTAATTAGATAGCCATTGTATTGTAACTGAGTTCTAGAAGCTGTGGAATGTAATTTTATCGATTCTCTCTCATACCGAGTCTTCTTCCTACATACCGAATCTCACTCTATCTTATCATTTCTCTCAATCTCATCATGATCTGACCTATCATTTGGTATCAGAGCTTTCAGGAAGTGATTCTACATCACTATATCGATCCAGAGATTGTAGATTACAGAATCTGAATACTCTCGGTAAAATGAATCAGATTCGGTATTATCGAATTTGATAATCTGACGTTCAGATTCTTGTGATAAGTTCAGCGAAGGTGTATTAGGTCTATTAGAAGGAGTTTCGATCATCATTACAGCTTTTTAACTTCAATTATGGATAATCAAGTTGATTTTTAGAGTTTGTGGCTAAAACTCTCGGTATTGCTTAATTCAAGCTTGATTCTGGATTTTTGTGAAGATTTAAAGATTCAGTTGTGTTCGTGAGGTGTTAAATCACATTTCTGTCGGTTCAATTTCTTCAATTCTTCAAGTTTTGAAGATTTGATCAACACTCGGTATCGTAACCGTCATACCGAATCTGCTTCATTACTGAAAATTCATCTTATTGTGGTGTGTTTGTGATTCTATCACATTCGGTTTGATTATACGTAGCTAATTGGTGTGGTTTGAGAAAGGATTCTGTTATATTTCTAAGTTTTAGACTTAGACTCGGTATTGTCAATTGCTACAGTTGACATTCAGTATCCTGAATCTTCGGTATCATTGATATTCTGTTTGTTATTAACTTGTTTTCTTGTGTAGCAAGGTTACCGAATCTAATTTAAGGGAATTGGATTGTGTTTACACATACTATTTTACAGAATTTGACTACCGAGTCATTTACCGAATCAAAATCCCAGTTTCACTTAATCCTTTGGTTTTAAGTATTATGAGGCTTCAAGTTGTGTGGTTACCGAATCCATACCGAATCTGGGTGTGTTACTTGTGATTCTTATTAGTTTCTGATACAGAATCTGGTTAACCGAATTGCTACCGAATCTGCTACAGTACCGAACCACTTACCGAGTCTGCTACGGTACCGAATCTTTACCAAATCTGACATTCTTGTTAGATTTTATACTGAACCCTGATCATAGATTGTGTTTAATACCGAATCTATACCGAATCTACCTCAATTTAAGATGTCTACTCAGGACACTCTTATCATTGGATCAGATTCCCGACCTCCAGTGTTGTTTGATGGCAAGTACACTCAGTGGCTTCATCGTATCACTCAGTACATAGACTATAAGGGTGAGAAAGCTAAACATATATGGGCTTCTATGAGAGATGGTCCAGTTGTTGATTTTCATCCGGATACTGGTATGCCAATTCCAGTCTATGAACTTTCTGGTGAAAAACATGAAAAAGCTCAGGGTGACATAGAGGCTAAGAATATTGTAATGCAAGCTATCCCATATGAGCTATTTGAAAATGTTGATAGCAACACTATAACAAAAGATATATGGGATGAGATCAAACGACAACAAGAAGGTTATGACATGTCAGACGTTACTAAATTGAATAAGGCTCTGGGATTGTATGAAGATTTCAAGCAGGAACCAGAAGAACTACTCAAGGATACCTACCGTCATTTCAATGGTGTTCTCAATGAGTTGAAAAGGTGTAAGATTGTAAAAGTACATGCTGAAGTCAACATGAAATTCCTCAAAAAGCTCAATGCTGATTGGCTTCCTTATGGAACCATTGTTCGATCTACCAAAGAGATTGACAAGTTGACTATTCATGAGCTTATTGGAGTTCTTATGCATTACCAACCTGAGGTGTCTAAACTTCAAGAAGTAAGGAAAGAGTCTTCTCCGGGCCATCCTCTTGCTCTAATTGCCAAAAAGAATAGCAAATCATTTTCCAAAAGTTTGTCCAAGAAAGTGCTTGTTGAAGAATCAACTGATTCTGAAGAGTTGAATCTTTCTGATGTTGATGATTCTCACCTTGAATTAGTCAAGATGGCAGCCATGTTCATAAATGCCTTGAACAAACACAAGTTTAAAGGCAAATCAAGCAATCAACGCAAAAACTCATCATCTTCCTCGTACTACAAGAAAGCTGATCAATCCAAACAACAACGTGCTGATGATTCCAAGAAGGAAGATTCAATCTGTTTCAATTGTGGCAAAGCTGGTCATTACTCTCGTGAGTGCAAGATGCCTAAGAAGAAGGACGCATCTTACTACAAGAATAAAATGTTGATGGCTAAGATTGTGGAAACTGGGGGAGAGCTGAAACCGGTTGATGATACTTGATTTAACTGGACTGATGATTCAGACTCAGAGGTGGAACATGAAAATGTTTGCAAGGTGACTAAGCTCATCAAGGATAAGGAAGCATTGGAGAATTCTGACTCAACATCTGACGTTGATGAGGTACAATCAACTGAAATCTCACCTGATTTTATAAAATTGCAAAATGACTTGATGAAGAATCTGATCTCAATGTCAAAAGAAGTCAAAGGCTTAAAATCTGAAAACAAGATTTTAAAAGACAAAATCAAACTAAATGAGACCAGACCTTCCTCATCCAATTTGCAAATGGATGTGCAATGATTGACTCTCCAACTCAACTCTACGGAAACTGAGTTGGAAGATCTTAAGAAGACAATTCATTCGATTAAAGTCGAACGAACTGATTATCATTTAAAATCTGAACGACTTGTAGAAAAAGTTCAATTCTTAGAAAAAGATCTTTCTGATTTAAAAAACCAACATGAACTCACACTTTCAAAGCTAAACAAGAAAATTATTCATTTGGAAAATGCCATAATTGATAAAGACACTGAAATTTCTTCGTTGTCAAAAGAGTCTGTTCTAATGAAAGCTCAACTTGCTCGATATGAGGAAAAACTCTATCGTACAGAGCAATCTAAAGTTATCATTGATTTAGAATTTTTAAAACAAACAATTTTCATGAACAGACCAAAAACGATTCATGGTGAAAAGTGGGGTTTGGGTTTTGAAGATCCTAAGATCTTAGATAGAGCTTCCAAAAAGATTCCAGGATTATATCATTCTGATTACTTTCAAGCTGATTTACCACCGCATTTTGTGCATGCTTCTGATGCTGATTTTGATGATATTATTGTTAATTGCAAATCTAAAAAATACCATCAAATTAGCTTAATGTATGAGAAAATTAATGCAAAAATGGGTAAATCAAATCCTGATTTCTTGAAGGAACTTGTTGAAACTGAAAAGAATATGCAATGTGCTAATTATGTGCCGACACGTAGATTGGTTTATATTCCTACACTCATGCTAGAGAAGTACATTTTAATACTTGAGAATGAAGTGTTTAACAAATCTAGTTCCAGCATTGTTAACATAGATGAGGTGTTTGATGAATCAACTTTTGATGTGAAATCAATTCTACCTGCTTTACCTGTATCTCCAGATGATGTTTTTCGTGAAGACCTAGCACATGAACTAACTGTTTTCTTTGAGACAGAATCTCTAGGTCAAAATTCTTTAGATGAAAAAGTAGAACCTCATAATGAACCAATCATTGAACCTTTGATAGATTTTGAAAGTCAACTTCATCCTTTGTATGATTATTATTTGCATTTGCCTGCTGTACGTAATTTGAATCGTATATTAGCTCAACTAGAACAGGAGAATATTGACTTGCAACTTAAGTGCCAATCATTAGAACAAATGCTTGCTTTGTGTGATAAATTGCCTTCACTGCCTAAGAAAGAATGTACCTATGCTTTTAAGGAGGGTGAAGTGATAGTTTCTGCTGAAGAATTATGTCTTGAGATTAAAAGCTTAAAACAAAAGATAATTCAACTGAAACAGGCTAACACACTTAAGCAATCGTCTAATGTTGAAACCAATGTGCTTGAATGTATTGGTGGGATTACTAAGAAGGGGAAGGGAACAATGACATCTAAGGATGTAAAACCCATTACTATTCTTAAAAATCCTCTACGTTCTCAATTTGGCAATCGTGGTTCAAAAGTTGTTTCTACAACTCAATTTGTTGTCAAAAAGGTTCATTTTTTCGATGGTTCTGTGTCAACTGAAAAGATTCCTATGATTCCAATGACAAAAACTTCAAAAGCGAGTCTTCTAAAGACATCAGTTAAGTCCACACAACACACAAGTCCTAAACCTGATTTAAGTGAGTATGATGCAAAAGAACGTAAAATCAAATTGGAAATTTTGCAAAATCAATCATCTCATGTGTCAACTGAAAAGTTTGGACGTCTAACTAACAAAGGTATTTTTCGTGTCACAGGTCATAATCCAAACTTGAATTACAAATCTGTATGGGTTCCTAAGTCCACGACTAAGAAAGTAGCAACCAAACCAACGCAATCTGCTAGTCGGCCTAGGAAATCATCTCATGTTTTTCAATTTTCGTCTGTGAACAAAACATCTACTTGGAATAAGTTGTGTGTTAAGACTTCTGATAACGATGTAAAACTTGATATTGCGTATGATGCTTCATGTAATGTGGTTTTAAATGATGCTTTATTGTCTAAACTGCATGATGCTTTACGTGATTATCTTGTCGTTGATCCAAAGTTTATTGTTGGTACTAACCGTAGAGGACCCAAGAAACTTTGGGTACCTAAACTCTAGAAATTCACATTTATAGGGTTTCGACGTCTGTGTTTGGTATATCAATTCCGGTTGTTCTCGACACATGACGGGCAATAAATCCTTGCTTGTCAACTTCATTGACAAATTCCTAGGAACGGTTACTTTTGGAAATGAGGAAATTGCAGCGATAACGGGTTACGGAGATTATGTGCAAAATGGTATAACAATCAAACGGGTTTCATATGTTGAAGGTTTGGGGTGCAGTTTATTTAGTGTGAGTCAATTCTGCGATGGAGATCTTAAAGTTCTGTTTGAACGTCGACAATGCTCAGTGTAATCCACCGAAGGAAATGATCTTCTTGTTGGTAAACGTTGTGCTTCACTATATACTATTGACCTCATTGATGCACCTTCACATACAACCATGTGTTTGGCTACTAGTTCTACCAAAGAAAATTCATGGTTATGGCATCATCGGATGTCACACCTGAATTACAAGGGTATCAATCGACAAGTCTCTAAAGACTTAGTTGATGGTATTCCAACCTTTCACTATGATAAGCATTATGTGTGTCCATCATGTGCGATGGGTAAGCTGAAACGGACTAATCATCCGCTTAAGCACAACCCCAGTACTTCATCGTCTTTGAAATTATTGCATATGGACTTATGTAGACCCATGCGTATTTCTAGTCTCGGTGGCAAGAAACATGTGCTTGTCATTGTCGATGACTATACCCGGTTTACATGGATTTTTCTTTTGCGAACTAAGTCAGAAACCCCCGCCATTATCATTGAGTTCATTAAAAAGACTCAACGCTCTTTTAACAAACATGTTAAGAGCATTAGAACTGATAATGGGACGGAATTTAAGAATGCCCTGCTTGATAGTTATTTGAAAGACCAAGGCATTGAACATCAGTTCTCTGCTGCTCGGACCCCCCAACAGAATGGAGTAGTCAAATGACGTAATCATACGTTGTGCGAAGCAGCTCGAACGATGCTTGCTTACTCCAAACTACCTCCAAAAATGTGGGGGGAGGCCATTTCAACTGCATGCTATACCCAAAATCATTGTATTGTTAATAAACATTTTGATAAAACTCCATATGAGTTATTATATGGTAGACGCCCGAATGTCAAATATTTCTGTGTCTTTGGTTGTATATGCTATGTGCTTAACGATTTTGACAGCCTCGGAAAGTTTGATCGAAATGGTGATCAAGCTATATTTCTCGGTTATTCTTCGAACAAAGTTGCCTATCGGGTTTATCACAAACGGACAAAAACGATTAAAGAGAGCATAAATGTCAAGTTCGATGAATTTTTGGGAATGGCTTTTGAACAACTCAGTTCAAAACCCGATCCTAACCTGGCTACTACTTCTTCTGCGCAAAACTCAATTTTCTCGACGAAGGGTGTTCCTACGGTTACATCAGAGGAACTGGATATCTTGTTTGACAGTCTTTATGTTCCTCAACGGAATTCAAATGCTCAAGCTGTACCGGTTACACCGTCACAGTCAACTACTGTGGAGACTCAACAAAGTCTTTTTGATGAAGATACAATACCAACTGATTCACCTGTTGCTTCTTCATCCTCCCTACCACCTCCTATTACTGATAATCTTGAACCAATTCAAGATTCATCAGTTGATACAACTCCAGCTGTTTCTCCAGATAATCAATTGAATCCATTAGATAATGTTACATTAGATCAAGCGGATCAAGGCTCAACATCAACAACGGTTGATGTTTCAATGGATACCACTGATGAACAACCTCTTCCACATCACCGATGGACTAAAAGTCATCCAATAGATCTTATTATTGGTGATGCATCTGCTCTAGTCTCAACTCGAAGGGCTACTTGGAATATGTGTCTATACACTGCCTTTCTTAGTAAGATTGAACCAACAACGGTTGCTCAAGATTTACTAGATCCAAACTGGGTGGTTGCAATGCAAGAAGAGATTAATCAATTTGAACGGTTGAAAGTATGTCGATTAGTTCCAAGACCAATGGGTCAACGACCAATAGGGGTTAAGTGGATTTTTAAGAACAAGAAGGATTCAGATGGAATTGTGGTTCGGAATAAGGCACGTCTTGTGGCCAAGGGATATCGACAACAAGAGGGTATTGATTATGACGAAACGTTTGCTCCGGTTGCTAGGATTGAGGCGATTCATCTTTTCCTTGCCTTTGCTTCTTTTATGAAGTTTACGGTGTTTCAAATGGACGTCGAAACTGCTTTTCTGAACGGTCATCTGCAAGAGGAAGTCTATGTCGATCAACCAGAAGGCTTTGTCGATCCCATTCATCCAAATCACGTATACTACTTAGAAAAGGCTTTGTATGGTCTGAAGCAAGCACCGCGTGCATGGTACGAGACCTTAACAAAGTATTTGCTGGACAATGGCTTTTCTCGTGGAACGATTGATACAATGCTATTCATCCGTAAAAACCACGGTCACATTCTCTTGGTTCAAATTTACGTTGATGACATTATTTTTGGTTCCACGTCCCTGGCTTTATGCAAAGAATTTGGTGACCTTATGGCCAACAAATTCGAAATGAGCATGCTTGACCAGTTAAATTTCTTTTTGGGGTTACAAGTAAAACAATTACCAAACGGGATTTTTCTCAGTCAAGCAAAGTATATCAATGATATACTAAAACGTTTTAAAATGACTGCTTTAAAACCAATGACAACCCCAATGAGGACTTTACTGGATGCTGATACTAATGGGGAACCCTTTGATATTACGCTTTATCGAAGCATGGTTGGTTCTTTAATGTATCTGACTGCAAGTCAACCCGACATTAAACTTGTTGTAACTGTCTATGCCCGCTTTCAGTCAAACCCTAAGAAATCTCATTCCAAAGCGGTTGTTAGGATTTTTCAGTACCTTAAAGGTACACCTAACCTTGGGATCTGGTATCCTCATGGATCCGATTTCAATCTCACTGCTTACACTGATGCGGATCATGGCGGTTGCCATGTTGATAGAAAAAGCACATCTGGATCAATTCATATGTTGGGGAATAGGCTAGTTGGTTGGTCATCCAAAAAGCAGAAATGTGTGTCTTTATCAACAGCTGAGTCAGAGTACATTGCTGCAGCTCATTGTTGTTCACAAGTTTTGTGGATGCAAATTCAACTTTCAGACTATGGCTTTAAGTTTTCTAAGACCCCGATTTACTGTGATTCACAAAGTGCTATTGCAATAACAAGCAACCCGGTCCAGCATTCTAAGACTAAACACATAGATATTCGCTATCATTTCATTAAGGACCATGTAGAGAAAGGGGATGTAGAGTTATACTTTGTGCCTACCAAAGTGCAATTAGCTGACATGTTCACTAAGCCCTTAGATGAACTTAGGCTAAAGTTCTTGATCAAAGAGATTGGCATGGTAGAGTATAGTGCTTGATATTCCTTAGATCTGTTGAGACTTATTCTTGGGATCTTGTGTTTAGGTGGAGTAGATACTTTCTAGGGGGAGCAACTACTTTCATATGCTTTGGATATCATCTTTAAAGGGGGAGCCTTTAGATTTATGATAACTTCCTGGATATAATTATTCAATGGTTACGTAAGGGGGAGGTAATTCATTGATATCATATTTCAAGGGGGAGTTAATTCATTTTCTTGGGAATTTTATCAAAATGCTGATTTACATTCTTGTATATCATATTTTGAGGGGGAGAAAAAGGGAGAAAATGAGAAAATTACTCAAAAAAAAAAAATAAAAAAAATATTGTTTTTCAAAAGTGAATTCATAAATTCTTTGTTTTATATCTGAAATAATTCACTAAGGCTTGTATACATCTCAGTATGCAACCCGTTTTAACATTTGGTATCACTGAATATTTGTACTTTGTTCACAAATTCAAAGTTCTTTTAAGTACAAATCTTATTTTGAAAAATTCATAAAAATTGGAAAAGATAAAATCCAAAAATATTTGATTTTTACTGAATAAATGCTATTTTAAGCATTATACCGAATCTGACATCCAACAGTACAGATTTGGTAAGTTCAAAGTATTCAAAAATTGTCTCAGAATTGTTTACCATGAAAAGATTGAAATGAATTTTAATAGGAAAAATCAATTTGTCAAGATTTTGAAGTTAAATTGATAAAGTTTTGAAAAGTGGACTGTATTCGGTAAAATAGGCCCATTCGGTAAAGCCCATTCGGTATTTTATCTTCGGTATCTATAAAAGGAGGGTCAAAGTCAAACTAACTCTCTTACTGTGCTTAATTACCTACCGAGTCTTACTGAACATACCAAATCTGCCTAATCTACCGAATCCGTTCTTCTGTTTCTTCAAATCTTTGGTATAATTTCATTTTAATCATTGCTTTAGATACATACGTGTAGATCTGAGATAATTAAATGTTTTTTCAACCAAAAAAGATCAAAATAACTGGATTGTGACTCTCAATTTTGAAATTTTGTTGATTATACCGAGTCTGAGTCGTATTCTACTAATCTTTGATTAAACTCAATTGATTTGGTTATTTAACATGAATTCTTGTCTACTCTGAGTTATATTAATTGATCTATCATTTGACCAAGTTTGATTACATGTTTAATTGATTGTTTGATGGATTTTGTATCTACCGAATATGTTCTGTCTACTGTACCGAGTATGTTCATACGATTAACATGTTGATCTACTTCTAATTGAGTGGTTAATTGATTATGGTTGTGATTTTACATGATAGAATATGCATGTTTGAGTGACTTTATGTTAATTATGGAGATACCGAATCTGTTCTTCTCTTGATACCGAGTCTGACTTTTGGTACCTTGAAACTTTCAGATTTTTATCTTCAAACACTTAACATGTTTATTTTATATCTTTCTGATCTGAAAACTCAAGCTTATTTGGTTACAGAATCTCAAGTTTTCATGACTACCGAATCTGCTTGAATTGTGTTTAAAAATTGACTAAGTGTTGTTCTGATTCTTTGTGTTATATAATTGATTTTGCATGATGAATTTGTATTGTGATGAATATCATATGAATGTCATGATTGTCAATTACTTGTTCATATTTGAGAATAAAGGATTTTTATATCTTTGAAAAACCATAAAAATCATAAAATATAAAAGATAAAACATATACAAAGGATTTCAAAGGCAAATAAGAATAGAGATATATGTTTTAAGTTAAATATCTTGTGGTCTTCTATTTCTTATTTATACAGCTAAATGACGAACAATCACTTCATCAACTCTTAAACCAACATTCCCTGCAACTACTGGACTGCAATTCTAGAGAGGCACACTCTGTGGCCTGCTCTAAACTATACAGTCAGTGTACCTGTAACAGATCTGGAGCTACTTAACAGAATAATTAGGTTTGTGGAAGCTACACAACCTACTGCTGAAAATCCAGAGGGAACACAAGCTCGTTTTGAATTTCAACTGAGAGGAGTTCAAGGGAGGAGGAGTATCACAAAGGCTTATTTCAGGAGGATATTCAGACTTCCTGTTGTGCAGAATGCTCCTGGTTTTCCTGATACTCAGCAGATGATGTCATCTATCTTCGATCTTGGTTATGTTGGAGCCCGCAATGTTCCTCCGGCTAAGTTTCAGAAGAAATATCTGCACTCAAGGTGGTATGTGATCTTCTCAATCATCAACAGATGCTTGCTGATGACAAGGAGTGGATCTGACAGCCTGACTGTGCCAATGCTGAAGTTGTTCTACTCTTTCATAAGAGTAGAAGCTCCTGACTATGTAGAACTAATATGGGATTTGGTTCAAGCTCAAGTTGATAAGCCAAGGGGTTCATACATCCCTTGCGAAAGGTTTTTCTGTATCTTTATCCATGATGCTATAAATGCTTGCAGAAATGCAAATATATTTGTACCAGGTATACATAGATTACAGATGAAACGATTTGGGGAGCTGAAGATGAATACCTCGATGGTATCTGATAATCAATTCACTGCGCCGATTCCAAATTGGCTAGTGAGGCTAGCTGAACCCCAAAATGCTCGTATGCGTTCTTATTTTGAGGCTGTAGGAATACCTCTTCCGAACTCGGTACAACAAGAACAAGTTGAACCCGCCGCGGTTCCAGCCCCAGAGCTTGTAGAGGAACCTGTAGTACAACCACATGGACCAACTAATCCTCCACTTAGGGTAAACCTTAAATGATCTAGGGCAGCACACCAAGATCAACCCGTGAGGATCAGGGAACCTAGTCCAACTAGGATTGAACCAACCCTTTCCACCACACCCGAAGTGAGCAGTGACACCAACTCTTCAGCAACAGCATCTGAATCATCTCCCAAACATTCTCCTAAGAGAACTATCCCTGATGAGATGATTCAGACTCCGCCAACCCAACGAGTAACTAGATCTAGGACTTCGATACCTATCATCCGCCAAACAGTTACTACAACCGTTGATGATACGGACCAAGACCGAGAACCAATTAGGTCACCCTTACCCATTTCTGTATCACATCCAATAATAACAGTAAGCCCTATGCTAAATGAAGCGCAAGCTTTGGTAGGCAAGAGATTTAAATGCACGGATGGTACAAAGACCACTAAGCCCATTCAATCTAAACAGGACTAAAGAATAAATCCTACAAATCAAGGTGCTTCAGCATCTAAGGAAGTAAAGTATTCCTCTGCAGTAAAGTCTGCGTTAACTCAATCGATTGAGGAAACTCAATCATTGAAGTCCAGAACAGCCGAAGGGGAGCCGAAAATCTTGAAAAGGCACCCTGAGTATCGGCTGGAAATCCTCCTGTGCCTCAACGTACAACAGGGTCTCGAGGTCCGACTTATCTTGATGAGGGAGATCTGCCGCGTCCCATGGAAACGAGTCACCATGACAATCCTTCGGGATATTTATCAGACTTCCAGCAGACTGATCCCTTAGTTCATGAAAGTGATCCATTGGATCAAACCACTTCTCTTCCGGATTCTAAATCTCAGGGTCTGGAGGAAGAGTCTTTAACTGAAAGAGATTTGCCACCTCATGGTATATCAAAGATTTCAGGAGTCGGAGATAGCAATATCTCTGCGAGAGCTAAACCGAGGGGTAGTTCTACTACTCTGTCAGATTCCCATGAGACTAAAGTCATGGAGGCGGATGCTTCGAAAGAAACTTCGCCGGTGACAACTCCGGTTGTTACCCAACCTCTATCAGAAGGGGATATCACGAATCTGACTAGTAGTATGTACAGCCCTACATATAAGAATAATACCGCACAATCATCATTACCTGCCCTCACGGCAACTCAAACACTTCCATCGATATCGCCTTCATTCGATACTGCTGATGCTGCTATTGTTCATGGTTACACCATTGTTTCACCAACTGGGTCACCTTCTCGATTTTCAAATAGATATGGATTAAAGTATCTCTCTGACAATGAGGTAGATGAGCTCTATCTTGCTGAGTTTGCTAAACGGACTGATCTTGATGAAGTTTGCGAGACTATGATGATTTATCTTGAGCAAGCAAGGATAGTGTATCCTTTCTCTCCATGCTTATCTGAGTGTTCGCAATAAATTCAAATTGAAGAATGAAGAGAAACTTCAAATTCAGCGGAATTCAGAGATCAAAAGCATAAATAAGATTTTAATGATTAATAAGGATGAAGTGAAGATGCCATTGTTTCAAGTTACAAGAATGGATGATGAGGATTATCAGTTTTCAGAAGCGGATTTTGATAAACTGAAGATGGACGACATTATTTTCATTTATAATTATTTGATTAATTTGAATGAATCTGCAACAACTAATTATGCTACTGCAATGAAGGCAGTCTACAGGTTTATTCTTGATTCGATGAGATGGGTGTCTGTTCATGATTTTCAAATGGGATTGGAATCTGGACACAAAAAGCTCGGAATCAAACCGCCAAATCAAGTGATTGAAGAGCTAAGATACATGTCCTTACTTGAAGTGAGCGACTGTCCATATGGGTTTGTATTTGTCAATTCTCACTATACAAAGATCTTCATCAGAGTCTCAGATTTCAGAAGATACTCAGACGGAACGTTGATGTATGCTTTCAAATACATGAGATGGTGACTGATCAAAAACTGCTATTCAACTGAAGATAATGAGATTGTCAAGTACATTCTCACAAGATTGAAAAGTCATCTCAAAACAAGAGTGAATATACGAAGATATGAGAATCTCAAGGGATTCAAATCTAAAGTTCACTTCAGAGGAACAAAGTTCCTTTAGATGTTTTCGATAGGATTATATTGTAAAGTTCACATTTAACACTAAGGGGGAGATTGTTAGGACCCCAAAGTTGTATAGTGTTAATGTGAATTAAGCCTAAATGAAGGTTCCTTAGAAGAGGGCTATATAAGGAACCTAAGTAGTCCTAATTAGATAGCCATTGTATTGTAACTGAGTTCTAGAAGCTGTGGAATGTAATTTTACCGATTCTCTCTCATACCGAGTCTTCTTCCTACATACCGAATCTCACTCTATCTTATCATTTCTCTCAATCTCATCATGATCTGACCTATCAAATAGATTGTCATCTTCTTATTGGAAGTGTCTTACTCTTTAGAACATACTTGCATCTTGATTGAACTAGTTTGATTCTAGTTGGAGCTTAAATGAACCTTGTTACAACCTTGACTAGCTTGAATATAATTAAAACTTACATACATACAAATGGTACTTAAAAGTAATGGGAGAGCACCTCTTTAATTGGGACTTTGATGACCATTATTATTATGTATTTAAATGACATTTTGTAACACTTGAAAAGTAAAACACTTTTGTGTTTAATCTTATTTGAGCTTAAAATGTCATTGAGATGTCGTTAGGTGTGATTAGTAAAAATTAACATCTTTTGGTTCAAAACTCTTTTGAAATCAAAGAAGGAAACTATTATAAGTATCTTTAAAAAGGTTTTATAAATTATAGATGTCTCAAAGTGGTCTATTTTAAAGTGGATGAATTTGGTTACAAAGAAAACTGCGGTCGGGCTGCGGTTGTCCATGAGTTCAGCCGTGGGTTTGCAGTTTTAGAACAGCTTGAACTCGTTGGTGCAGGACACACACGGTTGATGTCACGGTCGTTGGTGCAAATTTAACAAAGTATTATTAATTAATAATGAATTATCAATCATATCATAAGTTTCTAATTATAATTATTAAATCATAAGTATTTAATAATTAAAATATAATTAAATAATAACTAAGCCTTATAATAATTAAATAATTAATTAATCATTATTATAAGTCTTATTATAATAATCTCATAATATAAGTTTAATATTTACCATAAGTATTTTTCATTAATAATAAAAGTATTATTAATCATAAGTTTAATTAAATGTTTAATTAAAGCATAAGTAATTAATAAATGATATAATAAATATATATATCATAAGTCATAAATTAAATTAATTACTTTTTATATCATAAGTAATTTATTAATAATGAAATTCATTATTTATATCATAAGTCATAATTAATAACCATAAGTTTTAATTAAAAGTTCATCCAGTCATAACTTGAGCTCCGGGAATCAGTTTTCGGCGAGTCTTATATATATCTTCGCCTAACCAACTCACCCGACACATTAGTGTGCTCAAGAACATCCTAAAAATAGCAAACAAGTCGTGATGATTGATGTGTGCGAGGTGTAGTACGAAATATTATTATTTTTAATATGAAATACGGCGTAATATGATACAAGTTTTATTTATTTATATAGATGGGATATACATAAACCTTGCTACAACACTTATAGGCAGTGTACCTAATCGTAGAGTAGTGTAGTTTTTAGTAAGTCCAGTTCATTTCACAGGGAGCTGGTGATTATGTACTATATTTTTATACAACTATATATATATATATATATATATATATATATATATATATATATATATATATATATATATATATATATATATATATATATATATATATATATATATATATATTATAAAAGGGGGTTTTTACCGTTTAATGACCGGTTTGTCGATTTTATATTTTAAGCGTAAAGATAAATGACGATAATATAAATGACAGAATTTAAATTGCGATAAAGTAAATTGCAGTAATTAAAATGACAGTAAATAAAGGTACGATGAAATATGAAATAAAAGTATTATGTTTATTTAAACTTCCGTAATCATGATGTTTGATGTTTTGATTTTAATTTATTACTCTGGGTTAATTGTCCTTTGTCCTGGATTATTTGAAACCTATCTGGTTTTTGTCCATAATAGTTCGTCGGTCATAATTATAAAATGCTCGTCAAATTAACCTTATTCTCGAAGTCAAATATTCCAACTAATTAGGGATTCGAACTGTAACAAGGTTTTAATACTTTGTTTAATGATTACACCAGGTTATCGACTGCGTATAATCCAAGGTTTTAATACTTTGTTAACAACTACACCAATTACCCTTGTATGTAATCCACCCCTGTTATAATTAGTCCATGATACATTAATTTATTCACTTGGCCATAATGAATAATAAATTACCCAATCCAATTGATTAAATTAAATGATTTGTAAAAGATGTCGTATAAACGTCACTAAATATGACATGCATAATCATTTAATAATTATTAGATTAACTAATTTGAAGATAGGTTCGACAGATTCCAATGAGTTGTCATTCAATTAGACAATACCCCACCCCCCCATATATTAATAGTCCATAGTCCAATGTTCACAAGTGTCGGTCTTTTGTCCAAACCCAAATTATGGTACAAAATTCAATAACCCCATCTTAATATTTAACCCAACATCATGATTACTTCGGCTCAAATAAGCATAATAATAACTTAGTTACGAGACATTAATTTAGAAAGGAAGAACATAGCTTACAGTGGTGATTAATCGCGTAGCATTACACGGACAGAGTTCCGTCTTACAAAACCTTAAAACATTTCTTACATTAACCCAATTATTATTAAACTTAATTTAAACTTTAAATTATAAATATAAATATATATAATTCTTTACAGAGGAAGAAAGAAAATTGAGGTCTATCATTCGAGCAGAATTCGCTGGCTTTTATAGATGTGAACTAATCCTGAGGGCCATGCAATCGCATGGCTTTTCAGTGTTATTCCCATGCGATCGCATGGCCAGGCTGGCATGCTCCCATCAGTTTGTTTTCTAGTTTGCCGACGTTGTATTTAATAATATAATATAATATATATAATTTTATATAATTATATATATTATATTATATTCATGTGCATAGTAGACTTGTAATTTTAGCTCCGTTGTCTTGTACGTTTATGCCCGGTTTATGTCTCGGTTCCTGAAACAACCCAACCCGTACTCCGTATGATAATTTTTTTTTTTAAATGATACACATTTACGCGCCAATTAAATATGTGAACCATTCCACACGCTTCATTAAAAACATACAATGAGTTTAATGTTTACAAAAAGGCACAAAGGCCATTAACGAATGTGATACAAGTTTGACCAACTACAAATGATAGTTTATAATCCAAACGACCCCTTGAGCATGGTTTGGGACTAAACTACCCAAAACGTAGGTCAACTTCCAAAAGCTTCATCATAACATCAACAAGGACACCTAGTGCCCAATAACCCCCTTGCCCTTGTCCACACCTGCATCTAAAAAGATAAACAACGAGAGGGGTAAGCTAATGCTTAGTGAATGCAATAATTATACATACACATATATAATATATCTACTTGCAAACACTTACACAACACCGTACACAAGCTAGCAATTCGACAACCATGCAAAACATTATGCATATACCAATGACCGCAATTCACATTGAGCTAGCAATAACAAAAGCATATAGTTCATATTTAAGTATGCTAATGCACAATTCATACAACCATGGTTAACCAATCATAAAAGGAACGGTACTCTAATTTCCTATTGGTGTTCATAACAACCGTTAGTGCACAACACATATATCACTAACCCTTTGACAACACATATCCGTTTATAAAATCGTTAGTGTATAACGCATATAACACTAAATCGGACAACACATATCCATTCATAAATCATTAGTGTACAACACATATAATCACTAAATTGGACAACATATATCCGTTCTTAAAACCGTTAGTGTACAACGCATATATCACTAACTTGGACAACACATATCCATTTCTACAAGTAAACACATCATATACGTACATGTATACTTATTCCACTCACCTTGTCACAAGGATGATGATTATGCACGTCCGAGCTTTAATGCAATGTACCTAAATCATTAGGTGCACATTCAATACACCAACTAGTGGAATTAACCACATTACACTTACTTGAGCATTTAATGACCCAATTCGCATTAAATGACTCCATCACACCAATACCGCCCTTAAATGGCCAAGACCCGACTTTAACCACTAAAGCTAGTGCATTAAAGTCTACTAACTTCAATTAACACAAACTTAGGATAATTCATACCCATTTCACCCAAACTAGGTCAACTAGTACATTTTGACCCATTTTAAATTACTTAGCCTCTCAATCAAGTCAAACTTACCCATTAACACTTCTTCCATAAATCCAAAAGTGTATTAGTGACTAGCAATACCATTTGACACTTACAACCTCAAATCATAAGACCAAAACCCTAGTTTGTGGCCATTAGGGTTTCATTACAACATCATAACACAAATTCACCCATTTTACCCTCAAATGGGTCATACAAGTCTCTAGTAACCAAAACCCTAGCCATTAATCAATTAAAACTTAAAACATAGAGTTGGAACTTACCGAGACTATCAACGCGTAGCTAGAAACAAGATGAACAACTTTAATTCTTGCTCCAAAGATCAACCCTCAATCCTTCACTCTCAAATCTCACTTTAAATCTAAATGGGTGTTGAGTTTTGGGAGAGAAAATAGAAAGAAAAGGGAAAAGAAATTAAATGAAATGGGTGTGTGGTTGGGATTTAATGCTCCCATCAGATTTATATACCAAATTACCAATTTGCCCTTTGTGTTCATTTAATTTGAGTTAAAACCGGCACCAGTCTGGCAGAAATGTCGCGGCGCAGCTCAAATCGTCGCGGCGCGATGAACAAAGGGAAAATCACCCCTTCTTAACCCAGGTTCTGTCCCTGGTTTGCTCGATATGCCGCGGCGCGGACCCGTGTGTCGCGGCGCGACCTAAGGCACTATCTGGCCATCTCGACAACCTTAAACCCAAAAATCGTTTTACACAACATTCAAGTCGTTGAAGCTTCCAATACACGTCTGAACATCGTATCTAAGCCACACAAGACTTAACGCTAACCAAACTCATATACAAACTTATATACGTACACATTAACAAGTACATATATATATATATAAATATATATATACACACACACACACAATTACGCCTAAACGACAAGTTACAAACGTACACACGATTAAGTATGTACCTTTCGATACGTACGGGAAAAAACGGGATGTTACAGTTCCGGATTTTTGAACGTCCTTTCGTACGCGTAGATATCTTGTACTTTGCGTTCCGCGACTTGTACTCTTATAATTTTTAGACGTTTCTCATCAATAAATTGAACCACTTGAATTATATCTTGTACATTTGAGCTTTTTGGTCATTTGCATCTTCAAATCGTCGTTTTCGTCTTTCGTCTTCGCACTTATTTATTTAAACGATTATTACATAAAAATAGAACAATAGTAACTAAAAGCTTTACATATTGGAAGGATATTGATACTAAATATATGTTCATTTGGAGTACTATGAAATATCCCCACACTTGACCGTTGCTTGTTCTCAAGCAATACAGAACTTGAAATTAAATCACACTTCACTCGAATCACTTTTTTATTCTCACAATTTATACATCAGTGATATTGATACAGTGGTATAAACAATGATAGTAACGATGTGGTTTAAAGACCCACATGACTATGAAAATGTAGATCCTTTAAAGGAAATTGGATCTTTATGAAAATATTTGATCTTTTTGAAAATTCATTCTAGCTTTTACCCTAGATAAGTTTTCAGGAATAACCCTTCACCGATGTTGCAAAATGTTTTTGTGGGTTTTGTAAGTTTTTTAGATTTGAAAATTTTAGCTCAAAACTTTGCGGTTTTGTGTCACCCACTTGCTAACCTTGTATTAGGAAAGCAACACGTCTAGTATACTTTCTCCGTATATTACCATTCGGTAAACGACCGTCCGGTTGTAAAGGAAAGAGATGAACAAGCAACTGTTAAGGCGATGTCTAATGACATGCAGATGTTCATGGTCCACAACGTGTCGGATGCAATTACTATCCTTTGTAGGAGCAATAGTAAAGATCACCCTATAATTTTTCGGTTTGGCACAAGGTCCTGTCTTCGACCTTGCTATGCAACCACCGTTCTTACGGTTGACACCCGATTTGGTTCAGGTGGCCTAATGAATTCTGATGAATTCTTAGGATTTTACGTTCAATGGTAATGAATGCATTGAAAATGGGTTTTCAGAAAACAATTCGGTTTTAATTTTGATCAAAATATTTTCTCGTTCAAGCTCGAGTTTAGATATCATCGAATTCCATGAGTTTGTAATTCTCAATCTTTTAAGGTCAATCTCAAGGATTGAGTAATATCAGGCTTAAAAGCTGATTTTTAATCTTTAAGGAGATTATCCTTTCTGGGGGTCTGATTCATTAGTCTTATCAAGCTAATTTGCACGGCGCCCTCCCCATTTTACGAGACAGATCCTCTCATGGTTAGGATAAGTCTGACCACTTGGCGACCCTGTTTGATGTTGAGGTCCGTGGATTTCCTGCTGATTTTCGAGATGACTTTTCTAGATTTTTCGTCAACCTACAGCTGATCTGGACGACAACTTCCTGACCTAAATCAAGAAGCGCGTGTCTTTTTCGGAAGACTTTACTTCCTTTTAATGATGGAATTGATTCATCGTGTATATCCATCTTTCTTTCAAATATATTACAATAATCTGGTAAAACTGATTAGTTTAGTCCAAAGCAAAAGTACCTGCAATAATCTGTACCAAATATGTGATATGTGTTTTAAAGAACTTGGTAAATTCTTCCCACACTTAGCTTTTATTTATTCTTTTCTTTGCCTTCTTATTCTCTTCTATTCCATTTTAAATGAATTCAAGCGTTTTGGGTTGTTTCTCCATTTATGTTCTCTCCGAGGTAACAATAATTTTGGCATTAACACCTAGTTTTATCGTTCATAAATATATATAAACATGATTTTGTATTCATTTAGTTGAAAATTTTCCAAATTTTCACAAAATTTGGCAATTAAACTAAGTGTAAACCCGAGAGAATTTATAACCCTTCCCCACACTTGAGATCATGCAATGCCCTCATTTGCATGAAATCAGACTATAATTATAAATTCATGAGGTTAATTATAAATCAGACTATAATTATAAATTCATGAGATCATGCAATGCCCCCGTTTGCAAACATATTATTTTATATCACATTTGATATTTTGCGTCTTGTCGTCAAAATTAGTTGCTTTTGCTATACTTAATGGCAGTCTTTGAAAGTGCGCTGTTTTACCATGTTTTGTACATAAGATAAACTACAAACATATATTAGTTGTTTTACCCTCTTTAGTGTCTGCTAGTGGAAAAGACCAATCGAATTCCATTCTCGAAACTAAACGAGAACAGAACAACTAACTCTCGATAGTATTTTCTTTTTAGAACATTTGAATCTCCCCACACTTAGGTAGCTGTGGTGTCAAAATTGTGATTAACTTCATCGTCAATTTCTAATCAACTTGCATATCTGTGACTTTTGCTTTAAGCCATTGGTCGGATTCCTGTGTAATATCCACAAATTCAACTAGTTTTGCCTTTTCTTTAGGCAATAGATTGGATACTAACCGGTTACATAACTTAAAGTTCCCCTTGGTTTTAGCATCGCGAATCCGTTTAATAAGTTTCTTCGTTGAACTGTTAATAACGAGGTCATTTAATTTTGTATCAACAACGGGGTTCTTTGTTATCAAGTCATCATTAGGTGTTACTTCATCTTCCCCACACTTAAGTGTTTTATTATTGCTAAGCACTACCGTTGGAGTTGGTAAAACAATATGCTTCTAATCGATCGTTTTTATTGGTTCAACGGTTTTGGTTGCTGGAGATTTAGACTTTCGAATCACAAAGGTGACCAATTTGTCACCATCACTAAGTGTCATTCTACCTTTTCTTACATCAAATAACGCCCCGGTGGACGCTAAGAATGGTCGACCTAAAATTAGAGGAACGTTTGAGTCCTCTTCTATGTCAATGACAATAAATTCGACTAAAAAGGTTAAATTACCCACTTGAACAGGTAGGTTGTCAGCATTTCTAACTGGGTGCCTAATGGTTTGATCAAAGAGTCGAACACTCATCTCTGTTGGACTTAACTCACCTACTCCTAATCTCTTATATAATGAAAGAGGCATAACACTCACACTCGCACCTTGAAAGGACCCGTCCTAATCCACCTGGACGAAGTCATTAACATTTGGTCCCATTGCGATGATCGACTCCAAGTAATGTCCTTATATTGAGCAAATGCACAGCTGAAGACTTAATTCGTACCTGAGAATAAACATGCTTTAAAGTGTCAACCAAAAGGTTGGTGAGTTTATAGGTTTATCATAACAATCATTTCAATATGTTAATAGACCACAAGATTTCATAATCATAAACATAATACACTCGCAAGTGTATGTAAAGCATTCTAAGTGGTTGAGCACTTGGTAACCATACTTAGCATTTAATCAACGTCGCATATTCCCTTTATTATGAAATCTTACTACACCGTACCAAGTGTAGTCACCAAAACGAACTACTGTGCAACCGTTGAATACTGGTCGTCCAGTCCGGTTGGGGTTGTCAGGCCCGATATATCTATCAACAGGATTCGCGTTTACAATACCCATGTAAATAGTAGTTACCAAGCTACAGGAAAATATGCCAGTGGTACAACTCAACGTAGAATATATTTTTAAGTACTTGTGTCTATTTTGTAAACATTTATAAAAGCAGCGCATGTATTCTCAGCCCAAAAATATATATTGCAAAAGCAATTAAAAAGAGAGCAAATGAAACTCACTTTTGCCTTGAAGGTATTTAATTCGACTTAGTCTCCGATAGATATCACGAACCTAACCATATATATAATATATCAACATATTTTCTTTTTAAGTAATCGTTACATATATATACTTTTAATACTTTTAATATTTTCTTAGTCCGTGGTTAGCAGTCCGATGTTAGTGGTCCACAATTAGTTGCTTAAATAAAATAAATAAAGACCCCATCATATTCGTATTGATCAGAATTAATCTCGACCCATGGTACCATGTTGTCAAATGACGTGTTGCGTACATAAAGTACCGTGTTGTCAAATGACGTGTTGCGTACAATCATGAGGTCTTATGATTAATCTTCTCGTGTTGTTTACGTGTGGTCCTGAAATATATAAAATCAAATCATAAGTAATTATATATAAAATATCATATTAATTAGAAAAGATATGATTAATTTACTTTTTCTCCAAATATTTTCGTAGCTAAACTAGCTTCGGATACCCAATCTTGTTTTAGTCGTAGTTTCTTCATTATAACTCCGTTTTTGTTGGTTCAACTTGCCACTTCCTTGGATCGAGTCAAATTTTAAGAATATGAACTGAAAATACCTTAGTTTGTATTCGAAATCATAGGTTATAGGTCAAACTTTGGTGAAACTTATGAAAGTGATCATTTTCCATCATAAAAACAACATTTAATGATCATTTTTCTAAAAATACTTACACTTTGAGTTAAACCATAAAATTTTTTACGTGTTAACATATTCATAAGAAATATCATTTTTCCAGAACATGAACTTTCAATTCAAAGTTCAAGATGGTTTTTAATTATCCAACCCAAAACAGCCCCCGGTTGCACTCCGACGACGTAGATTCAGTTTTTAAGATGTTCTTTGTAAAACCAAGTTATATCTTGTTAGGTTAGCATATCATTATGATATATTACAGGTCTTGAAGTGTTTTAAAAGTCAAGTTAGAAGGATCTATTTAGTTTGCGAACAAGTTTGAAATCATTCAAACTATGTTCTTGTTGTTAAAATTTTATACCACAAAATAAGATAGCTATATGAATATGAATTGAATAAGATTATGAACAAGGTTACTACCTCAAGTTACTTGGACAAAGTTACTGCAAAAGATAAGAAATAATCTTGGAATCAAAGAGTGGTGGAGTTAGATCAAAAGGTTGGAAGTAAACTTCTTCAAATGGGTGGTTATTTTGATATGTTCTTGAAAGAGTTTTCTTATGGTGTTTAAGGCTTGTAATTGAAGCTAAATGATGGAAAAAATTCTTGGAGATGATCAAGTATGAAGTTAGGAGTATTTTGAGAGATAAATGAGGGTGTAGATATGAGAAAATGGAGTGAAGAAATGGTGTTCATTTATAAAAACGTTTTTAGTTTATAAAGAAAGAAAAGGATTCCTAATTTTGTTTTCTTACTAATAATTCATACTACTTGACAAATCCTAGTTACCTCATATCTAGGGCAGTAATAATGTTGATTAGGATGTTGATTTGATGTGTATATACTAATAGTAAATACGTATAGAAGTTGGGTATGATACGGGTACATATACCCTAGATATACGTATAGAAATCTTGAGGAAACGGAACGAGAATTCAAATATAGCTATCTTTTGTGAATATACTTATATTATTTTATGTATTTAAATCCTTAAAAAGTGATTAAATACATTATATATACGATACATGTATAAGCATTATAGATTATAAGTATATATATCAAAGAATGTTACGTATAGTTATCGTTTTGAAAACTTAAGTTAGTAGTTTCAAAATATACTTATAACTCATTGTCATTAGTACACAATGAGATGTTAAACCATCATTAAATCATGTTAAATATATATAAATACATATATATACACAAACATATAATTATCGTATGTTATATAGTTCGTGATATCATCGGTCATATTGGACGGTCAAACGTTGTGTAAAACTCTTTTCAAAAACACAAGTCTCAACAATTTAGATTGCTTATCATGTTGGTATGGTTTAATTTATGTAAATATTAATCTCATAAGTATAATTTGGTCAAAAAATTCCGGGTCATTACAGTACCTACCCGTTAAAAAAATTTCATCCCCGAAATTTGATAGAGGTTTTTATGGATAACAATAAGAAGGTTTTCATGACAAATATAAGGTGATAATGGAGTTTTATCATCATTGAGTAATGTAAATAAAACGATTCGATTATGTGAAGAATATAAATGAGACTATCGTAAAAGAGTGAGATGAGTAAAATATATTCGTCTTAACCGATGACGTAGTTATGATTGATTTTCGGGATTTAAGGGATTTAAAGAGAATCTTACGTAATAAGATTTGGTTCTTTGGTGATTAAGGAAATCAGGATCTTCTTCGATTATATGCAATAATCTGTTTCGATTGCTCTGTCGGATATTTCACTATAAATTCACCCCTTCGTTTCCTTATTTTCCACGACTCACACCTTCTATTCTTTCTCCCTTGATTCTTACTTTAAAGCATTCATCAATATGCTCCATCCAGTCCTGATTCTTGATATACTCCTAACTTTTATATCTGTCATTCTTCTTTTTCATCTACCACCAGAAGAATCTATTTACTTCAACTATACTCTTGTGTTTATAGTGTTTCTAATTCTCCCGTATCTCTATATTGCTATCTGCATCGATATACACGGTTTGTAATTTCGGGGTTATTATCGGAGTTTATATTCTTCCTTATTTTTCAGAGCTTCATGCTTTCGTTTTCTCTTCCCGACTTTGAGTCAAGCGAGTAATGGTCCGGAATTCGTAGATATGAAATTCAGAATGAACATAGCTAATGCTCTAAGAAGAAAATGGTAATAGAACGATTTTGATTTGTTAAATTACCAGAATACCCTGGAGATGACCGAGTCATCTAGAAAAATATTCTCTTGATATATTTAGAGATTAGATAGAATGTAAGAGTCGTGTAAATGGCACATGATGACGGTATTGTGAATCATCATGCTTCATTAGAAACTCAGCATGACTTACTGTAATATAATGACGTTGATCAAGTGTCATTATATTATACTAATCCATGCTTCAGTTCCCAACACTACTTCAAAACATTCATATTTTAAACACGAAGGTTTCAGAATTTAGAAACTAACACAGATTCTTTTATGTTGCAGATATTACGGAGAGATAAATGATCTCAGATAAGAATAGTTGTGAAAATATCGCCAGAAATATGGAGGATATTTATAATAGAACATACGAGAATATCTTAGAATTTCTAATATCAATGGATGATGAAGAAGATTTGTCTGTGAAGGTTTAGAATGAGAAATAAGATGTTTGCTAACAATTTCAGCAGACACAGAATCATTTGGATTCTTTGAAAGCAAACTTATTCTTTGTGATTTGTCTACGGCTTTCTTCATAGTTTCGCATAATCCGCTTTTTGGTACTAAATTTTCTATCGAGCATTCATAACACTCCTTTCTTTATCATCAAACTTTTGGCCATTAAGATCATCTACAACATGCTGCTTCGTCAGCATTTTCAAAGTTAACTGATCTGGGTCATCGGTTATCAAACTGAGGTAGTTTCAGGAGAATTGTGTTTTTAGAATGATTAATCGCTGATTGTAATATTGTGGAATATAAAAGGTTCCCCAGTAACAATAAAGAGTACGCATATATATCGCGGTTATAATAAAGTTGTTTCGGATGAAAAGTCGGAGTTGACTTGCTGGAGCTGTGACAAAATTAGCTACTTTGGAAAGGGATTGCAAAATGATCTTCGGTAATAATAATGTCAAAGGAACTAGAACAGATACGTGTCAAACATTTACTCAGTTTCCGAGGGTTTTTCAGGTGCATAACTATATGCATCAATCTTTTCTTCCGTAGATGAAGTGCGGTTGGTTTATCCTCTCGATTGAGGTGTTTTTAAGAATCATGATAGATTTAAACGCTGATTGTAATCGTCGAGATACAATGAGGTTTAAGATGAAATCAAGTGGCAATCTTGAAGAAACGTTTAGTTTCATATGTTATAATCAATATTTTAATTCATTTTAATTGTCCAATGTCATTAGTCCACAGTCGATAGTCCACAGTAACAGTCCAATAATTCATATATAGTTTAATATATAATATACGAATTAATTAATACATGTCGTGACCCGTATACGTCTCAGACTCGATCACAACTCAAACTATATATATTATTGTAGAATCAACCTCAACCCTGTATAGAGAACTCGATCATTACTGCATATAGAGTGTCTATGGTGATTCTAAATAATATATATAGATGCGTCGATATGATATGTCAAAACATTGTATACGTGTCCCGATATTTAAAGTGCGTAAAATAATTACAGAAATTAAATGACGATAAATAAAAGTGCGATAATTAAATTGCGATAAATAAACTGCGATAAATAAAATGTAATCAGTTAGCTAGGAACAGTTAGCTGGAACAGTTAGCGTGGATTCTTAACAAAATTTTTCATAGTTAATTTGTTTGTTTCTAACATATTTTATTTTGTCATATGTTTTCTTCATATTCCACTTGTTGGATTCTGGGAAGTCAAAATCCAAATATGAAATTGAATGAAAATGGTTATTCTGCGGTGAACGGATACGTATATCGGTGGTTGTAAGTAGGATAGTAAATGATTGTTGAATCAGCTTCGACGAATGTACAATGTAACTTATTAAGATGAAATCTAATTATTCCTCGGGTATTACCTACCCGTTAAAAAAAATTCACCATTAATATTTTGTACAAAAGAACTTTTAATTACAATCTTTATGAAAACATATATACATATATATTTTCTTCAGATGAAATCATGAATTTAATGAGTTAATATGATATTAATCTCATTTGCTTTTCGGTTTGAGCTAGAATAAGAAATCTCTAAAAAATTTTGAAACCACATATTCTTCACAGAATATCAATGAAGTTATGGATCAATACTTCATCGTTCATTATTGTTGGTACTCCTTAGTATCAATGGTGCGTATGATGTTGATGTTTGTGGGACAGATTATGATGTCGAGACGTGTGATGCGGATGTTGTTTGTTAGTGGTGATGATGGTATTTTTGATGTTATTGATGGTGGTGCTGATTATGCTGCTGGTGCTGCTGCTGGTGTTTGCAACCTTCGCACCATGTTCTCCAAAGCCATCACGCGAGCGCGAAGTTCGTTAACTTCTGCTAGTACACCGGGATGATTGGCGGTTGGAGCGAGCGAATGAACAAGATTTGTAATATGGGATAGTATATAATCGTGACGAGATACTCTAGAATTGAGAGAGAAAATGGTGTTTCGAATAGGTTCGCCGGTAAGTGCTTCAGGTTCATCGCCAAGAGGGCAATTTTGTGGATGGAATAGATCACCTTCTTCTTGTCTCCAGTGATTTAGTATATTACGAACCCATCCCCAATTTATCCAGAATAGATGATGGGAAATTGGTTGATCCATTCCGGTGACGCTGCTTTCGGAGCCCGAATGGAAATCCATATCGGCATAACTGTCGGAATCTGAAGAATTCGAACTAGATGCGGAATCCATCTTGTATAATGGGGAAAATGAATTTTTGGTATGGAATAGATTATAGGAGTTAGATTTGGTACTCTTCAATACATAATTTACATATGTATATATAATACCAAAATCCCGTAAATTACGGAGAATCTTTGAAAAGATATCAGTCAAAGTTCGCAATAACAGATATGCTAAGATAAGAATTCGTCTATACACTATCAATGCAGTAAATGCAGTAAAACGTGTCTAGACTTATGAATGATAAGCAGGTAATTTCCTAAGGACGATAAGCAGATGATTTCCGACTAGAAATGATAAGCAAAACTTTTGACATGTAGACACGGTCGAAGTCCAGACTCATTAATGCATCCTAACAACTACTAGTTAGACATACTAATGCAAGACCTGGTTCGCTACGACCACCGCTCTAATACCAACTGAAAGTTGGGGACGCATCCCACTCAGTGCCTTCTCAGCTAACCGCCTGTGACCACTGAGCGTACCTCAGACACTGATTTTACGACCCCCCCTCTCGGCAGTACAGCCAACCCTAATAGGGACTGCGAGGAGTAAGAGCCAATGCTTCGTCACAGGTAACACTGTGAGAACCCCCTCTACGATTAACTCGCTAATAAACGGCATTAAACCAGCTCTGATACTAACTGAAAGGACCCGTCCTAATCCACCTGGACGAAGTCATCAACATTTGGTCCCATTGCAATGATCGGCTCCAAGTAATGTCCTTATATTGAGCAAATGCACAGCGGAAGACTTAATTCGTACCTGAGAATAAACATGCTTTAAAGTGTCAACCAAAAGGTTGGTGAGTTCATAGGTTTATTATAACAATCATTTCAATATGTTAATAGACCACAAGATTTCATAATCATAAACATAATACACTCGCAAGTGTATGTAAAGCATTCTAAGTGGTTGAGCACTTGGTAACCATACTTAACATTTAATCAACGTCGCATATTCCCTTTATTATGAAATCTCACTACACCGTACCAAGTGTAGTCACCAAAACGAAGTACTGTGCAACCGTTGAATACTGGTCGTCCAGTCCGGTTGGGGTTGTCAGGCCCGATAGATCTATCAACAGGATTCGCGTTTACAATACCCATGTAAATAGTAGTTACCAAGCTACAGGGAAATATGCCAGTGGTACAACTCAACGTAGAATATATTTTTAAGTACTTGTGTCTATTTTATAAACATTTATAAAAGCAGCGCATGTATTCTCAACCCAAAAATATATATTGCAAAAGCAATTAAAAAGGGAGCAAATGAAACTCACTTTTGCCTTGAAGGTATTTAATTCGACTTGGTCTCCGATAGATATCACGAACCTAACCATATATATAATATATCAACATATTTTCTTTTTAAGTAATCGTTACATATATATATACTTTTAATACTTTTAATATTTTCTTAGTCCGTGGTTAGCAGTCCGATGTTAGTGGTCCACAATTAGTTGCTTAAATAAAATAAATAAAGACCCCATCGTATTCGTATTGATCAGAATTAATCTCGAACCATGGTACCATGTTGTCAAATGACGTGTTGCGTACATAAAGTACCGTGTTGTCAAATGACGTGTTGCGTACAATCATGAGGTCTTATGATTAATCTTCTCGTGTTATTTACGGGTGGTCCTGAAATATATAAAATCAAATCATAAGTAATTATATATAAAATATCATATTAATTAGAAAAGATATGATTAATATACTTTTTCTCCAAATATTTTCGTAGCTAAACTAGTTTCGGATACCCAATCTTGTTTTAGTCGTAGTTTCTTCATTACAACTCCGTTTTTGTTGGTTCAACTTGCCACTTCCTTGGATCGAGTCAAATTTTAAGAATATGAACTGAAAATACCTTAGTTTGTATTCGAAATCATAGGTTATAGGTCAAACTTTGGTGAAACTTATGAAAGTGATCATTTTCCATCATAAAAACAACATTTAATGATCATTTTTCTAAAAATACTTACACTTTAAGTTAAACCATAAAATTTTTGTGTGTTAACATATTCATAATAAATATCATTTTTCCAGAACATGAACTTCCAATTCAAAGTTCAAGATGGTTTTTAATTATCTAACCCAAAACAGCCCCCGGTTGCACTCCGACGACGTAGATTCAGTTTTTAAGATGTTCTTTGTAAAACCAAGTTATATCTTGTTAGGTTAGCATATCATTATGATATATTACAAGTCTTAAAGTGTTTTAAAAGTCAAGTTAGAAGGATCTATTTAGTTTGCGAACCAGTTTGAAATCATTCAAACTATGTTCTTGTTGTTAAAATTTTATACCACAAAATAAGATAGCTATATGAATATGAATTGAATAAGATTATGAAAAAGGTTACTACCTCAAGTTACTTGGACAAAGTTACTGCAAAAGATAAGAAATAATCTTGGAATCAAAGAGTGGTGTAGTTAGATCAAAAGGTTGGAAGTAAACTTCTTCAAATGTGTGGTTATTTTGATATGTTCTTGAAAGAGTTTTCTTATGGTGTTTAAGGCTTGTAATTGAAGCTAAATGATGGGAAAAATGCTTGGAGATGATCAATTATGAAGTTAGGAGTATTTTGAGAGATAAATGAGGGTGTAGATATGAGAAAATGGAGTGAAGAAATGGTGTTCATTTATAAAAACGTTTTTAGTTTATAAATAAAGAAAAGGATTCCTAATTTTGTTTTCTTACTAATAATTCATACTACTTGACAAATCCTAGTTACCTCATATCTAGGGCAGTAATAATGTTAATTAGGATGTTGATTTGATGTGTATATACCAATAGTAAATACGTATAGAAGCTGGGTATGATACGGGTACATATACCCTAGATATACGTATAGAAATCTTGAGGAAACGGAACGAGAATTCAAATATAGCTATCCTTTGTGAATATACTTATATTGTTTTATGTATTTAAGTCCTTAAAAAGTGATTAAATACATTATATATACGATACATGTATAAGCATTATAGATTATAAGTATATATATCAAAGAATGTTACGTATAGTTATCGTTTTGAAAACTTAAGTTAGTAGTTTCAAAATATACTTATAACTCATTGTCATTAGTACACAATGAGATGTTAAACCATCCTTAAATCATGTTAAATATATATAAATACATATATATACACAAACGTATAATTATCGTATGTTATATAGTTCGTGATATCATCGGTCATATTGGACGGTCAAACGTTGTGTAAAACTCTTTTCAAAAACACAAGTCTCAACAATTTGGATTGCTTATCATGTTGGTATGGTTTAATTTATGTAAATATTAATCTCATAAGTATAATTTGGTCGGAAAATTCCGGGTCATTACACACCTAAATCTGCTAGTGCATCATGCATGACACAATCACTAAGTAGACAAGGAACAATAAATTTGCCCGGATCACCCAACCTGGGCGGAGGTTTCGGTGGAACTGTCTTCACCAGGTTTACTTCTACGATTTTTATTTCTTGCACTTTCTTATTCTTCTTCTTCATTCCAAAGGTATCACAAACTTTATTACCTATTACTTGCTCATACTCAACTCCTTTTCTTGGAAACGGGATGGGTGGTCTGTAGGGTGTCACCACTGTCTTTACATACTCGGGTGGTGGTGGTGTTGTAACTTCTTCATTGTTACTCACATCTAAAACCTTCCCATCTTTTGATGCTGGTTTTTTTCAGAATTTGTTGATACCATATTAACATTCTCATTTCGAGGATTTACTTCAGTATTACTAGGTAGCTTTCCTTGTTCCCTCTCACTCATCATGCTAGCAAGAGTACCTACGTGTTTTTCTAGATTCAAAATAGAAGCTTGTTGAGTTCTTAATGACTGATCAACCCTCTCATTTGTTTGGGTTTGAGATGTAATAAATTGTGTTTGAGATTCCATTAGCTTTGCCATCATTTCTTCCAGATTTGACTTTTTCTCTTCGGTTTGTTGCGGTGGTTTATACAAGCTAGGTCTTTGTTGATTGAAAGTGTTGTTTTGAGTTGGTTGGTTATTCAGACCTTGTTGGTTGTACGAGTTATTGTTGGGTCCATTTGGATTGTAAAGAATGTTTTGATTTCGATTAAAGTTCGACCTTGGCGGTTGATAATTATTTTGATAATTATTTCCCGGCCTTTGGTTCATTTAGGAAACATTCTTACGTTGTTCTATTGTTTGCTCAACGTAACAATCTTTTGTTAAGTGTGGTCCACCGCATTGTTCACAACTGATTCGTATTGCGTGAATATCTTTATTCATCTTTTCCATTCGTCTCTCGAAAGCATCTATTTTTGCGGAAACGGAATGAAAGTCATGGCTAGAATTGGCTCTAGCCGCTTTAGATGAACGAAACATATCTTTTTTTTGGTGCCACTCATGTGAGTGGGAGGCTGTATTATCAATTATCTTGTGAGCTTTGGTAGCGGTTTTCTTCATAATGGAACCACCAGCTGCTGTGTCGATGTCTTTTCGTGTAGCAACGTCGACACCTTGATAGAATATTTGTACTGTTTGATAAGTGTCTAAACCATGCTGAGGACATCCTCTCAACAACTTTCCGAATCTTGTCCATGCCTCATATAATGTTTCATTTGGCTTTTGTGTGAACGTAAAAATTTCTCCTTGAAGTCTCACGGCTTTAGATGCCGGAAAGAATCTTTTAATAAAATTTTCAACTAAGACATCCCATGTGTCAATCGCCCCTTCAGGTAACGATTCTAACCAATCTTTGGCTTCTCCTTTTAAAGTCCAGGGAAATAACATGAGATAGATCTGTTCATCCTCAACTTCTCTAATTTTGAATAGAGTACAGATCCTATTAAAGGTTCGAAGATGTTCGTTTGGATCTTCTTTTGGCGTACCACTATATTGGCATTGATTAGTTACCATGTGTAGGATTTGTCCTTTAATTTCATAATCTGGCGCATTAACATCTGGATTAATAATGGCATGACCTTGGCCCGTGCGTGTGGCTCTCATTCGGTCTTCCATACTTAGAGGTTCCGTTACTTCCATAATTGAATTTGTTGAATACGAATCACTAGAGGATTCTGATTTAATGGTTTGTGGTTCAGGAGGAATGATTAGTGGTTCTGGATCTTGGAATTGTCCTTGAATATCCTCCGGGTTCTCGATAGTGAAATCGGGTTCAAAAGATGGATTATCGGAAGTTTGAATTAGAGTACTCGTTCGACTAGATGATGATTCTAAAGAAAAATCAACAGCGGAAATATTAGCTAGATGTCTTGATTGAGTTACAGGTGGTGAACGTATGAAAGGTGGTGAACGTTTTGCTCGGTGCATTCACTGAATATCCTATTAGAAATTATATAAGTAATCAAATTAATAGACTTTTCTGCTTTTGCCCACGTTTCGAATAGCCAAAAGATGCAGCAGGGAGCCAGGATCCTTTAAGTCAGAAAATCCACAACTCAGCCACTAACAAATCCAACTATTACTACGAAGCAGAAAATTTTGGATGTCTATCAATTTAACCGCTTAAAATAATTTTTCCGTCGAAGTTTAAAGAAAATAAAAAAAATTCTATGTCCTAAAAACTAGAGCGTAGAAATGAGAAAGAAAAAGCGCGTCGAGAAATAAGAGGTCGAAAAACAAACGTCGAAAAATAAAAAGTCAAAAAATAAAAATAAGAAAGTAAAGCGTCGAAACTTAAAAGTCTAAAAACTAAATATTAAAAGTTGCGTCTAAAGGAATTAAAGCTTAAAAGGAATTCTATATCCAAAACGACAATAACTTAATTTGGCACTAAAATCTATTTAAAATTAAAGCGATAAGCGACGTCGTAAAATTCTAAAGCATCTAAATCTTAATCTAAAGAAAAAGCACTTAAGGGATTTTACGACAAAGCCTAAAAATCTAGAAATATAAAGTAACTAGGGCAAGATACTAAGTTTAAAACTAATTACGAACGATAAATATATAAATTACGAATTAAACAATTAAAATATACAATTTATAAAAAGATATACAAAGATATAAAAAGTAATAAAATTACTTAATTTTTATAAAAATATTATTTTTTTTATATAAAAGTATTAATTTTATGTAATTAATAAAAACTTAATATTACAAGTTATAAATTAAAACTTAAAATTAAAAACTTATTAAATAACTAAAACCTAATTAGGGTTAATAATAATAATTAATATTAAAACTTACTCCGTAATTAATGATGTACGAGGATCAGGTCAGGTGTGTCAGACTACCTCATGCGGTCGCATGGGTTTAAAGCGTCCTTCTCATGCAATCACATGAGAAGCAGGTTCAGCTGAGATGCAGACCAAATTCGTGCAGGTTCAGCGTATTATATATATATATATATATATATATATATATATATATATATATATATATATATATATATATATATATATATATATATATATATATATATATTACTTTTTACTTTGATTTTTTTATTTTCTTATTTTATAGAAAATATAAAATGACTAAAACTTATATAAAAAAAACTTATTAGTTTTTGTAACTAAAAAAAACTTTTTAATCTAAACTCTTAAATATATATATATATATATATATATATATATATATATACACACATATATATATATATATACACACATATATATATATATACACATATATATATATATATACACACATATATATATACATATATATATATATATATATATATATATATATATATATATATATACACACACATATATATACATACACATATATATATATATATATATATATATATATATATATATATATATATAAGTAATAATATTATTATAAAAGGGGGTTTTTACCGTTTAATGACCGGTTTGTCGATTTTATATTTTAAGCGTAAAGATAAATGACGATAGTATAAATGACAGAATTTAAATTGCTATAAAGTAAATTGCAGAAATTAAAATGACAGTAAATAAAGGTACGATGAAATATGAAATAAAAGTATTATGCTTATTTAAACTTCCGTAATCATGATGTTTGACGTTTTGATTTTAATTTATTACTCTGGGTTAATTGTCCTTTGTCCTGGATTATTTAAAACCTATCTGGTTTTTGTCCATAATAGTTCACCGGTCATAATTATAAAATGCTCCTCAAATTAACCTTATTACCGAAGTCAAATATTCCAACTAATTAGGGATTCGAACTATAACAGGGTTTTAATACTTTGTTTAATGATTACACCAGGTTATCGACTGCGTATAATCCAAGGTTTTAATACTTTGTTAACAATTACACCAATTACCCTTGTATGTAATCCACCCCTGTTATAATTAGTCCATGATACATTAATTTATTCACTTAGCCATAATGAATAATAAATTACCCAATCCAATTGATTAAATTAAATGATTTGTAAAAGATGTCGTATAAACGTCACTAAACATGATATGCATAATCATTTAATAATTATTAGATTAACTAATTTGAAGATAGGTTCGAAAGATTCCAATGAGTTGTCATTCAATTAGACAATACCCCCCCCATCTATTAATAGTCCATAGTCCAATGTTCACAAGTGTCGGTCATTTTTCCAAACCCAAATTATGGTACAAAATTCAATAACCCCATCTTAATATTTAGCCTAACATCACGATTACTTATGCTCAAATAAGCATAATAATAACTTAGTTAGGAGACATTAATTTAAAAAGGAAGAACATAGCTTACAGTGGTGAATAATCGCGTAGCATTACACGGACAGAGTTCCGTCTTTCAAAACCTTAAAACATTTCTTACATTAACCCAATTATTATTAAACTTAATTTAAACTTTAAATTATAAATATAAATATATATAATTCTTTACAGAGGAAGAAAGAAAATTGAGGTCTATCATTCGAGCAGAATTCGCTGGCTTTTATAGATGTGAACTGATCCTGAGGGCCATGCGATTGCATGGCTTTTCAGTGTTATTCCCATGCGATCGCATGGCCAGGCTGGCATGCTCCCATCAGTTTGTTTTCTAGTTTGCCGACGTTGTATTTGATAATATAATATAATATATATAATATATATAATTATATATATATTATATTATATTATATTCATGTGCATAGTAGACTTGTAATTTTAGCTCCGTTTTCTCGTACGTTTACGCCCGGTTTATGTCTCGGTTTCGGATTTTCGAACGTCCTTTCGTACGCGTAGATATCTTGTACTTTGCGTTCCGCGGCTTGTACTCTTGTAATTTTTAGACGTTTCTCATCAATAAATTGAACCACTTGAATTTTATCTTGTACATTTGAGCTTTTTGGTCATTTGCGTCTTCAAATCGTCGTTTTCGTCTTTCGTCTTCGCACTTATTTATTTAAACGATTATTACATAAAACTAGAACAATAGTAACTAAAAGATTTACATATTGGAAGGATATTGATACTAAATATATGTTCATTTAGAGTACTATCAATGATCAGCCATTAAACAACTTGTAGCTTTAATCCGTTCAAAAACATATTTTAGTTATAACGGGTGATCCGTGGCTCGGATTTCGATGACCCAAACATGAAAGTTCATCCCATCATCAATCCTAACACACTAGTACACCCTAAAGACTCCAAAAGTGGTCACAAAGTCGAACCATACCTGATTCAATTCGTTTTCACCTTTTAATCTCAATAAAACACCATTTTAAGCATAACTAGAGCTCCGGGAATCGAATTGACATGAATCCGGAGTCTAAAATTAAAATCTTGATGAGAGGAACTCATCTAAACACTTTAATTTCATTTTCATATCTGTTATATTTACAGAAACAACAATCAAACCGCTGTCCCAAAACAATCAAACCGAAAACATATATAATCGAGTATTTCTACGCATACAATCAACAATACACTAACATATAAGCATCATACTATCATAATATCATGTAAAAATAGTAAAATATAAGAAAAATTAAAAAGATAGGTTAGGGTTTATACCCTAATCAAGAATCAAGAGATATGGTTGCGTAGAGAAGAACGAGATGAACGCGTTTATGTAATTGATATGATGATCCAAGCAATTTCAATTGATGTTGGTGGTGTAGGGTGAAGGCCGAAAAAAAGAAAGGAGAAGAGGGAGAGAAAAATAATAAGGCTAGGTTTTAGATGAAAAAAGAAATGAAAGATAAATTGTAAAAATGAAAAACAAATGGGAGTATACTCCCCCCCATGGTTCGGCCGATTGGCATGGGTGTGGGCCCCATAGTGGGCCAAAAATGTTTAATGGTAAATTGCTTGTGGCCCGAACGCTCGAACGAAACCCGAAACGCGAAAACACGACTACGCGATTAATTATTCGGAGAGATATTAATTACGCGATGAAAAATATATATAAACACTATATATAAATATATGACATTAAAATATCATATTTAAAATAATTAGGATTTAAAAATCCCAAAAGCTCGACCGTTGGTTTGAAAACCGAAAAGATTCGCCGAATAGAAATCCACGATTCGTATAAACGTACGATTTAAAATATGAATAAAAATATTCATTTAACATATAATAATTAATATATTATTACTAAAATAATAATATAGGTCATAGAAATGACGTGGCACGAATAACAGTTAACGGTCGTTAAATAATTAACGATAAAAGATAACGGAAAAAGTAGGGTCGTTACAGTACCTTCCCGTTACGGAAACTTCGTCCCGAAATTTAAGCAGGTGTAGGGGTTAACTCAGCATCTAGGAACAAATGCGGGTACTTCTGCTTCATCTGATCTTCACGCTCCTAAGTGAACTCGGGGCCGCGTCTGGCGTTCCATCTAACCCGAACAATAGGAATTCTGTTCTGCTTGAGAGTCTTAACCTCTCTGTCCATAATTTCAACAGGTTCCTCAATAAAATAAAGTTGCTTATCAACATGCAACTCCTCAAGAGGAATAGTCTCATCGGCTTAGGCCAAACACTTCTTTAAATTCGATACATGAAAATGTCATGAACAGCACTGAGTTCTTGTGGCAATTTCAAACGATAAGCCACGGGTCCAACTCTCTCAATAATCTCAAATGGTCCAACGAAACGAGGACTCAACTTTCCCCTTTTACCAAAATGTATCAAGCCCTTCCAAGGTGATACCTTCAACATAACACGGTCACCGACCTGAAATTCAATATCATTCCTTCTCTTATTGGCGTAGCTCTTTTGCCTACTTCTGGCGGTTCTCAATCTTTCCTTAATCTGTATGATCTTCTCGGTAGTCTCATGAATAATTTCTGGACGTGTGAGTTGAGCATCCCCAACCTCATTCCAACAGACAGGAGACCTACACTTTCTACCATACAGAGCTTCAAATGGTGCGGCTTTAATACTTGCATGATAGCTATTATTATAAGAAAATTTAGCTAGCGGAAAATATCTATCCCACCCATTACCAAATTCAATAACACACGCTCGTAACATGTCTTCTAACGTTTGAATGGTCCTTTCACTTTGACCATCCATCTGCGGATGATAAGCGGTGCTCATATCTAACTTAGTTCCCAAGGCTTCCTGTAAGGATCGCTAAAACCTCGATATAAATCGACTGTCTCGGTCTGAAATGACAGATACATGAACACCATGTCTAGAGACAATCTCCTTCAAATATAAACGAGTAAGCTTCTCCATCGAATCTGTTTCCTTAATTGGCAAAAAGTGAGCTGACTTAGTGAGTCGATCTACAATCACCCAAATGGAATCATAACCACCCACAGTTCTCGGTAACTTCGTAATAAAATCCATCGTAATACCTTCCCACTTCCACTCGGGAATCTCAGGTTGCGCCAAAAGTCCAGACGGTTTTTGATGTTCAGCTTTGACCTTGGCACAGGTCAAACACTTAGCCACATAAGTAGCCACATCAGCTTTCAAATTAGGCCATCAATACATCTCCTTAAGATCATGATACATCTTTCCTGAACCAGAGTACCTAGACTTATGAGCCTCATCTAAAAAAAGTTATCGCAGATCCCCAAACTTCGAAACCAAAAGACGTTCCGCAAAATATCTAGTACCATCTGCTCGTACCTCAAACTTCTTAGCCATGCCTCTGATATTCTCGTTCACAAAATTCTCCTCCTTTAAGGCTTCTTGTTGTGCCTCAAGAATCTGCCTTGCGAGGTTTGTTCGAATCGTCATATTCAAAGCTCTAAATCTGCGGGGTTCAACCCTTTCTTTTCGACTCAACGTATCGACCACAACATTGGCTTTTCCCGGATGATATAAAAGTTCGCAATCATAATCATTCAACGTCTCAACCCATCTTCGTTGCCTCATATTCAGCTATTTTTGGTCAAGAATATATTGAAGACTTTTGTGATCGGTGTACAGCGTACTCTTGACCCCATAAAGATAATGTCTCCAAATCTTAAGCGCAAACACAACAGATCCCAACTCTAAATCATGGGTTGTATAATTCTACTCGTGAATCTTCAACTGATGTGATGCGTAAGCAATGACTTTCTTTTGCTGCATCAAAACACAGCCAAAGCCCTGACGCGAAGCATCACAATAAACAACAAAATCGTCATTACCCTCAGGTAGTGACAATATCGGAGCGGTAGTCAACTTCTTCTTCAAAGTTTGAAAAACAGTCTCTTGTTCATCTTTCCACTCATACTTCTTCCCCTTGTGCGTTAAAGCAGTCAGAGGTTTAGTAATACGAGAAAAATCTTGAATGAACCTTCGATAATAACCTGCCAACCTTAGAAACTGACGAACCTGAGTAGGAGTCTTCGGGGTTTCCCACTTCTCAATTGCCTCTATCTTGGAAAGATCAACTTGTATTCTCTGTTTACTAACAATATGTCCAAGGAATTGAACTTCTCTTAACCAGAAAGCACACTTAGAGAACTTAGCGTACAACTCTTCTTTCCTCAACAGATCAAGCACCAACTTCAAATGTTCTTCGTGCTCTTCATCACTTTTAGAATAAATAAGGATTTCGTCGATGAAAACAATAATGAATTTGTCCAGATAGGGTCTGGCACACACGGTTCATGAGGTCCATAAACACAGCAGGTGTGTTTGTCAATCCGAACGGCATAACAAGGAATTCATAGTGACCATAACGGTTGCGAAAACTGGTTTTTGGAACATCAGATTCTTTAACACGCAGTTGATGATAACCAGAACGAAGATCGATCTTAGAATAAACAGACGGACCTTGAAGCTGATCGAACAAATTATTAATTCTTAGAAGAGGATAACGATTCTTAACAGTAAGCTTGTTCAACTTGCGATAATCAATACACCATCAGAACGAACCATCTTTCTTCTGAACAAACAAAACAGGAGCTCCCCAAGGGGATGAACATGGACAAATGAAATATAGTCACAACCAATAAAGAAAACATTATATAGAGTGGCCACATTAGTGATATAGATGTTTATGGAAATTCCTTCAAAGGGGATGACGAGGATCATTGACTTTAAAGTAAATTTTTATTACATTTCCAAAAGGAAGACGTACTAAAGGTGTGATCTTTCATCGAGAGTGTACTCCTAGCACAATGAGCGAGTCAATCTAGGATTCATCCTTATTCTTCAATTTATGTGCGGATGAAAAGAAAGGTGAATCGTGGACTATAAAGAATAGTCGACTCCAGGTGAGATGAATCTCCAAAAATGATTCCATGCACCTCAAAGTATTGAATCCTAGGATTTATGTTTACGAGGGTATTACGGTTAACCGCGAATATTGAGAGTAGAAACTCCTGTGTAATATATATCTATGATACCCATTATAACAATAGTTGGGGCAAAAACCCACCCAGTTCCTTTCTTGATAACAGGATGACCACTGAACGTACCCCAGAAAACTGGTTTATCAGTCCGCGTTTCGCTCATGTCCAACCAATAGAGGGAAAATTCTATGAACGTAAAGACTTCCCAACAATTTTATAAGACCGCCATCCAAAGTGGCGTAAGAGTTTCTATCAATGAACTTAATGGTAAGTTTCATCCTTAAACAGAGGATGAGAAGAACTGTGATCCACACTCTGTATAGTAATGCGAAAATTTGATAAAATCAATCAAAGGAGTTTTGAAAAAGCTTTAAACGTTTGATGTGACAACATAAACGGAACGAAGTTCTTAGTAAATTTAGAAGTAGATACAATGTGTACCATTTTATATAAAACAAATTGACTTAGTCAGACAGCTCAATAAATGAGTTGTTTTAAAATAATTTTAAAGGTATGATTTAGTATATACTAGCCAAAATAGGTAAGTGTAAATTTATTCATTTGAATCCATACGCACATATATAATTTTATAAATTTTATACATGACAAAATATTTTATTACTTCTATTCGCCCATAAATCTCGTGAGAACCGCCCAATTAAACAAATGTGTAAAACTCCCGATAATAAACAGAGTATCTGTATTTCAAAGGTTACAAGTTGAAGTAAGATCGTGGAAGATCGAGTAAAGGACTTGAATCGTCGTGCGACATTTGACCAACAAATGTTACGAGGTCATGAAAACCAATGAGTTAAATGTTGTTTTGACTATTATCAGGACATAAGTCCTTGGGCCAAAACTGTTCCCGGGCGAAGCTGTAGCTAACAAGCGAGTTATGAAGGATAGAGCATGAGATAGATAATCTGGTTAAAATGAGCTTCTCGAATATCAACAAATAAGATAATGAATATTTTCCCTACCCATGTAATACATCGGAATTTCTGAATGAGTAGTGTAAAAATTTTCTTTGACTCACTTTCTATTCCTCATGTCACAATATTGGGACTTTTTTATGAATTGACGTAGTATAATCACGTTGGCTTGACGCCATTATATTTCACTAATTCATAGTTCTATTCCAATAGCACTACATGAGGTCAGGACACGCGATCAACATCGAATTTCCACAAAATTTCTCTAAAACGATTTCTTAAACAATGTGCTAAGGATAGCACAAGAGGAAAAAACATCAAAAGTAAGGAATTAGAGTAACGATGACATAAAAATGTCTTTGAACTATTAAGAATCTTTAAATGTCAAGAATGACGTTTCTGATTCGCAACCTAAATCACAAAGGCACAACGACAAAAAAGCACGTAATATAACAAGAATGTTATATACCTAAACATAATAGCTGTCATTGAAATGCCGAGCCTTTAGAAGTCAAGAATGACATCTCGTGTAATATAACTCAAACGTTATATACATAACCATAACAGATGACATAGAAATGTCGAGAATTTTAGAAGTCAAGAATGACATCCCTCGGTTTCACTATCCGAGGTGTTCCTATAGAGATAAACTCGCATGAGTTGGAGAATACATTTAAATCAGAACGGGAGTTCCTCCCGGATTCAGAACATAACAGAGATGTATGTATGATAACAATATACATACCAATACGATACAAATAACCACATGTAATAAAATATTATAGGTCGGGCTGTAGACTAGACTCACTAATGCACCCTATTGACTCGGGTAACGACATCAATGCAGCCTAATTCCCTACAACCTGGCTCTGATACCAACTTTAACAACCCGTCAAAGTACACTTGACGACCATCGTTATCTTGGTCCCACGGCTTGAACATAACTCTAAATGAATTTAATAAATAACCTTGCATTTTTTATTTAAAAATGATTTCCAATAAAAGAAACCTACCAAAATATGTAAGTTTAGAAAAACCATACATAAATACTTAATCAAAAGTTGACCAAAACAAAGTCAACAAACACCCACAATTTAATGTATCAAAATAGAATGCAAGTTAATGTTTAATAAAAGCTGCCATCATAAATATGCAGACTCTCTAAGCACAGCGGAAGCATCAAACAAACTCAAGTACCTGTGAAAACATGCGAGTAAACTGTCAACAAAAATGTTGAGTGAATTATATGTTTAAATAAACGTATAAGCTTTAGACCACAAGATTTAAAATGTAAGAAAACATAAAACATTATTCCATTATCAATGAGCCACCTGGTAACCACTTAACCCTTTATTTACCCTTGCCAAACACAATAAATAATATACACTGAACAAGTGTATCTTCAACTAAATACTAAGTACTAAACATTCCGATTATAAATTGCTAGCGCGACTAGCTCGAAATGGGGTTGTCAAACCCGATAGATCTATCCGTAGGATTTGCGTTCACCAGTAGAAACCAGTGATTACAGTTACCAAACTAGGGAATATTTTGTTCAACTCACAATGAATAATTTAAATTTAATTGCCACTTGTGTCTAAACGTAAAAATAAAATGCATGTAATCACATCCCAAAAATATACTTTGAAAAGTATGTAAAAACGGGACTATAACTCACCTTAAAGTAAATGAAGTAACCACACAAAAATGCGAACAGCAAATGAAGTAAAGTGATCAGGGATGATCACAACGCCGACCTATAAATAAAGCAGGTCGATATAATAACTAACTTAGGTCAAGTTTTAGTATGATAGTTATTGTACATGTTGCAAGTAGACATAGAACAACACTCAGCATGCATCGGTTTGATCGAAACAGCGTACGGACACACACTTTCTATTTTTAGAAAGTTTCTATTTTTAGCAAGTTTTCATTTTTAGCAGGTTTTCATTTTTGGAAAGTTTCTATTTTAGGAAAGTTTCTATTTTAGTAAAGTTTATATTTTAGGAAAGTTTCTATTTTTGGAAAGTTTACAAATTTAGAAAGTTGCTATTTTTGGAAAGTTTATAAGTTAGGAAAGTTTCCTTAATTAAAAAGTCAACAAAAGTCAACTGAAAGTCAAAGTCAACCGAAAGTCAACTCAAAAGTCAACCTTGGTCAAACATAGTCAACATTAATTTTAAAAGTATAAGTTAAATTAATAATATAGGTTATAATGTTAATTAGAGTCATATATGTATGATTATGTCATAACATAAGTTTAATTAAATTAAATTGAATTATTAAAGTTAACATAAGTTTAAATAATATAATTAATATAACATAAGTATTTAATTAATTAATTAATTAAATATTAGTCATAATATAAGTATTATTAATTAATAATAGATTTTAAATCATATAAGTATTATTAATTAATAATGAATTATCAATCATATCATAAGTTTCTAATTATAATTATTAAATCATAAGTATTTAATAATTAAATTATAATTAAATAATAACTAAGCCTTATAATAATTAAATAATTAATTAATCCTTATTATAAGTCTTATTATAATAATCTCATAATATAAGTTTAATACTTACCATAAGTATTTTTCATTAATAATGCAGTATTATTAATCATAAGTTTAATTAATAATGCAGTATTATTAATCATAAGTTTAATTAAATCATAAGTAATTAATAAATGATATAATCTATATATATATATATATATATATATATATATATATATATATATATATATATATATATATATATATATATCATAAGTCTTAAATTAAATTAATTACTTTTTATATCATAAGTAATTTATTAATAATGAAATTCATTATTTATATCATAAGTCATAATTAATAACCATAAGTTTTAATTAAAAGTTCATCCAGTCATAACTTGAGCTCAGGGAATCAGTTTTTTGCGAGTCTTATATATATCTTCGCCTAACCAACCCACCCGACACATTAGTGTGCTCAAGAACATCCCAAGAACAGCAAACAAGTCGTGATGATCAGCCATTAAACAACTTGTAGCTTTAATCAGTTCAAAAACATATTTTAGTTATAACGGGTGATCCATGGCTCGGATTTCGATGACCCGAACATGAAAGTTCATCCCATCATCAATCCTAACACACTAGTACAACCTAAAGACTTCAAAAGTGTAGTGACCCGAACTTTTCCATGTTTATATATATATTAAATGAAATTGTTATTTACATGATTAAGTGTTTCCAACATGTTAAGCAATCAAACTTGTTAAGACTTGATTAATTGAAATAGGTTTCATATAGACAATTGACCACCTAAGTTGACCGGTGATTCACGAACGTTAAAACTTGTAAAAACTATACGATGACATATATATGGTTATATATATAGTTAACATGATTTTATTATAAGTATGTATCTCATTAGGTATTTTAACAATGAGTTATATACATAAAAAATGAGACTATTAATTTAAGAAACTCGAAAACGATATATATAACGATTATCGTTATAACAACGTCTTACTAGGTACATATGAATCATATTAAGATATTGATACACTTGGTTAATTATATTAAATGATAATATATTATTAAGTGTATTAACAATGAAATACATATGTAAAATTAAGACTACAAACTTAATGATTTCGAAACGAGACATATATGTAACGATTATCGTTGTAACGACATTTAACTGTATATATATCATACTAAGATATATTATATATCATAATATCATGATAATATAACAATTTAACATCTCATTTGTGATAATAAACAATGGGTTAACAACATTCAACAAGATCGTTAACCTAAAGGTTTCAAAACAACATTTACATGTAACGACTAACGATGACTTAACGACTCAGTTAAAATGTATATACATGTAGTGTTTTAATATGTATTCATACACTTTTTAAAGAATTCAAGACACTTATCAAAATACTTCTACTTAACAAAAATGCTTACAATTACATCCTCGTTCAGTTTCATCAACAATTCTACTCGTATGCACCCGTATTCGTACTCGTACAATACACAGCTTTTAGATGTATGTACTATTGGTATATACACTCCAATTATCAGCTCTTAGCAGCCCATGTGAGTCACCTAACACATGTGGGAACCATCATTTGGCAACTAGCATGAAATATCTCATAAAATTACAAAAATATGAGTAATCATTCATGACTTATTTACATGAAAACAAAATTACATATCCTTATATCTAATCCATACACCAACGACCAAAAACACCTACAAACACTTTCATTCTTCAATTTTCTTCATCTAATTGATCTCTCTCAAGTTCTATCTTCAAGTTCTAAGTGTTCTTCATAAATTCCAAAAGTTCTAGTTTCATAAAATCAAGAATACTTCCAAGATTGCAAGTTTACTTCCAAGTTTTCTAAATCCATTCCAAGTAATCATCCAAGATCAAGAAACCTTTGTTACTTATAGTAGTTTATCTTTCTAATACAAGGTAATAATCATATTCAAACTTTATTTCAATTTCTATAACTATAACAATCTTATTTCGAGTGGAAATCTTACTTGAAATTGTTTTCGTGTCATGATTCTGCTTCAAGAACTTTCAAGCCATCCAAGGATCCTTTGAAGCTAGATCTATTTTTCTCATTTCCAGTAGGTTTATCCAAGGAACTTGAATTAGTAATGATGTTCATAACATCATTCGATTCATACATATAAAGCTATCTTATTCGAAGGTTTAAACTTGTAATCACTAGAACATAGTTTAGTTAATTCTAAACTTGTTCGCAAATAAAAGTTAATCCTTCTAACTTGACTTTTAAAATCAACTAAACACATGTTCTATATCTATATGATATGTTAACTTAATGATTTAAAACCTAGAAATACGAAAAACACTGTAAAACCGGATTTACGCCGTCGTAGTAACACCGCGGGCTGTTTTGGGTTAGTTAATTAAAAACTATGATAAACTTTGATTTAAAAGTTGTTATTCTGGGAAAATGATTTTTATTATGAACATGAAACTATATCCAAAAATTATGGTTAAACTCAAAGTGGAAGTATGTTTTCTAAAATGGTCATCTAGACGTCGTTCTTTCGACTGAAATGACTACCTTTACAAAAATGACTTGTAACTTATTTTTCTGACTATAAACCTATACTTTTTCTATTTAGATTCATAAAATAGAGTTCAATATGAAACCATAGCAATTTGATTCACTCAAAACGGATTTAAAATGAAGAAGTTATGGGTAAAACAAGATTGGATAATTTTTCTCATTTTAGCTACGTGAAAATTGGTAATAAATCTATTCCAACCATAACTTAATTAACTTGTATTGTATATTATGTAATCTTGAGATACCATAGACACGTATACAATATTTCGACCTATCATGTCGACACATCTATATATATTTCGGAACAACCATAGACACTCTATATGTGAATGTTGGAATTAGCTATACAGGGTTGAGGTTGATTCCAAAATATATATAGTTTGAGTTGTGATCAATACTGAGATACGTATACACTGGGTCGTGGATTGATTCAAGATAATATTTATCGATTTATTTATGTACATCTAACTGTGGACAACTAGTTGTAGGTTACTAACGAGGACAGCTGACTTAATAAACTTAAAACATCAAAATATATTAAAAGTGTTGTAAATATATTTTGAACATACTTTGATATATATGTATATATTGTTATAGGTTCGTGAATCAACCAGTGGCCAAGTCTTACTTCCCGACGAAGTAAAAAATCTGTGAAAGTGAGTTATAGTCCCACTTTTAAAATCTAATATTTTTGGGATGAGAATACATGCAGGTTTTATAAATGATTTACAAAATAGACACAAGTACGTGAAACTACATTCTATGGTTGAATTATCGAAATCGAATATGCCCTTTTTTATTAAGTCTGGTAATCTAAGAATTAGGGAACAGACACCCTAATTGACACGAATCCTAAAGATAGATCTATTGGGCCTAACAAACCCCATCCAAAGTACCGGATGCTTTAGTACTTCGAAATTTATATCATATCCGAAGGGTGTCCCGGAATGATGGGGATATTCTTATATATGCATCTTGTTAATGTCGGTTACCAGGTGTTCACCATATGAATAATTTTTATCTCTATGTATGGGATGTGTATTGAAATATGAAATCTTGTGGTCTATTGTTACGATTTGATATATATAGGTTAAACCTATAACTCACCAACATTTTTGTTGACGTTTAAAGCATGTTTATTCTCAGGTGAATATTAAGAGCTTCCGCTGTTGCATACTAAAATAAGGACAAGATTTGGAGTCCATGCTTGTTTGATATTGTATAAAAACTGCATTCAAGAAATGTATTTTGATGTAACATATTTGTATTGTAAATCATTATGTAATGGTCGTGTGTAAACAGGATATTTTAGATTATCATTATTTGATAATCTACGTAAAGCTTTTAAACCTTTATTGACGAAATAAAGGTTATGGTTTGTTTTAAAAATGAATGCAGTCTTTGGAAAAACGTCTCATATAGAGGTCAAAAACCTCGCAACGAAATCAATTAATATGGAACGTTTTTAATCAATAAGAATGGGACATTTCAAAAAGTGGTCACAAAGTCGGACCATACCTGATTCAATTCGTTTTCACCTTTTAATCTCAACAAAACACCATTTTAAGCATAACTAGAGCAACGGGAATCGAAATGACATGAATCCGGAGTATAAAATTAATGTCTTGATGAGAGGAACTCATCTAAACACTTTAATCTCATTTTCATATCAGTTATATTTACAGAAACAACAATCAAACCGCTGTCCCAAAACAATCAAACTGAAAACATATATAATCGAGCATTTCTACGGATACAATCAACAATACAATAACATATAAGCATCATACTATCATAATATCATGTAAAAATAGTAAAATATAAGAAAAATTAAAAAGCTAGGTTAGGGTTTATACCCTAATCAAGAATCAAGAGATATGGTTGCGTAGAGAAGAACGAGATAAATGCGTTTATGTAATTGATATGATGATCCAAGCAATTTTAATTGATGATGATGTTGATGGTGTAGGGCGATAGCCAAAAAAAAGAAAGGAGAAGAGGGAAAGAAAAATAATAAGGCTAGGTTTTAAATGAAAAAAGAAATGAAAGATAAATTGTAAAAATGAAAAACAAATGGGAGTATACTCCCCCCCCCTGTGACGACCCGGAAAATTTTGACTAATTTTAAACCAAACTCTCGATACAATATTATATTTTTGGACACGATAAGAAAAGTCCGCTAGGTTGAGTCTCAAAAATTTCGAACTGTTTCCTAAATTCATTTGACCTTTGACTATTCCCGACGACTCACGATACGATTGCTTGTAAATAGACATGCATCTATATATATATAAATGTATATAATAATATGAAATATTATATACTGTAATTGTTAGAATTAATTATTGTAAAATAATAATAATATATAATAATTACTATTTAAAAAGTATTTACATAAATAAATAAAGTATATAAAATATATATTTTGTGGTTTCGAATTTATTTAGGAAACGATAGTAACACCCAGTTATCATTCGAATGATATTACACGAGTTAAAAATGAACTATATAAATTTTAGTTTTTACTTAAAAAATATATTTAGAAGCTATTCGATTAATTTTAAAAATATTTAATTTTTAGTTGGGACTGAGCTCGAATGACAGATCAAAATCTAGGATCGATATTAAACAAGTTTAATGCGAACTTATTTGATTTTTAAATAAACGGTGATCCAAAAATGAGTTCTATAAATTATAGGCTCATTAAAAATATATTTAGGAACTATTTGTTGAATTTTAAAACTTTTTATATTTTACTTGGGGTTGGGAGTGAACAATTAATGTAATTTTTATTTAATAGTTAATGGCCAAATTGTATACCATAGTGACCAGAATAAATAAATGGGCTTAATTTAAAAATTTGAGATTTTTAGGAACACTTTTATATCTTAACTGTTTAGCAATGGACACGATATAATACCCTAATAAATGGTCGGTAGTTAAATGACAAATATTAGGCCGCTTATATGCAAGTTTTAATTAATTCTATTTGAATACTCCAGTTTATTATGAACCGATAATTTGATATAATTAGTCAAGATTTTTTGCTAATTTTCTTGTTCTTATTTTGGAAATTTTAAGCTTGCTATTATTAATACGAGTATTTAATTTTTTTTTGATATTCTATTTGTTAAAGTGATGTAACATTCTAATTAATTAATGAGTAATGATTAAGGAAGAAATATAGAAATTTTGGAAGTCGAAAAAAAAAACAATTACGGAGTATAATTAATTTTTTTTTTGTCTAATTAATTGAATTGATATGGCTTGACATGACATGCCGAGCCTCTCTCTATCGCTAGCCCACATGCTCTGCACTTTTACTTTTTCATCACTAAATTAAATTTTCTTCTTTCTATAAAAAAAAATAAATAAACTTATATCCTTGAAAAAAAAATAGATTACTCACTTACATTAAATATAAAAATCGTAAAAATTGTGTGAGTCAAGATAAGCGTGCCCCTACATTCCATCTATAAAACAAATCGAGATCCCAATCTTTATGGCATAATTTACGGTACATATTTTTGTTTCCATTTACCTAACTTGCAAACCCAATTGTACACAACTCATTCACCAAACTCTCCATATAAATGAGTCCCCTCAAATAAACCTATGCAATTGTTAAGAATATATTAGGAGAAAAAGAAAACATGGAATGAAACTGTAAGGGAAACGTGAAGCTTTCGTATTAATTTTGTCTCTAACTCGATTCCCATTTTGAAGGTAAATATTAAGTAACTCGCATCTAAACATTTTAGTCTCTGTTAATCATACATTTTTCATCTATGTAATCGAAACAAAATAAAACGATCGTTAAATTAATCGAATATGCGGGTCTTTAAATGTATCATTTGTGAGTGGATCGAAACCTAAATTTTTAAACTGCTACTTCGTTATCTTATATGATTTGTTGTTAATACCAAAAAGTTAATAAATAATCTAAGTTTTTATAAAATCTAAGTATTTAAATTTAGAAATCTGTAGTACGAATGAAACAAAAGAAGATGAAAACATGTAATCACATTTCAAGTTACATTTCCAGTCATCGAGTTTTCTATAAGTCTACAAAATTTGCAAGCAAAAATAAAGATGATACATGTTTATCCCCTGTAATGTGTATACTATTACAATTCAACTCCAAATATATTTTAAATATATTTGTTAAATGACTATGTAATCAGTAAATGGTAATAACTAAATTTTGCACACCAGTGGGATGAAATTTTACATTAATCCAGTGTTGCATTCAAACATGTAATCTAGATAGTTATATTTCATATTTAAATAATATATAATGAAATTTTAAGAGAACATAAATTTAGACGGAGAAATTATTTTATGTGAATCGTCATATTTTTTTAGTTTAGCATTGTTATTAACCTATCTAAAATAATTTAGGTTATACTCATTTCGGGTCGATCTCTCATTTCCAGTTAATTTTCATTACTTGTACTAAGGTGAGTTTCATTTGCTCCCTTTTTAATTGCTTTTGCAATATATATTTTTGGGCTGAGAATACATGCACTGTTTTATAAATGTTTTACGAAATAGGCACAAGTACTAAAACAAATTCTACGTGGGTTTAAACCAGAAATATACCCTTAGCTTGGTAACATTAAACTACTTGTCTATGTACGGTAGGCGCGAATCCTAAAGATAGATCTATTGGGCCTGACAAACCCCATCCTGACTATGGGATGCTTTAGTACTTCGAAGTTATATTAAACACACCTGGTCTGGTGTACTTCAGAGGGTAAAACATGAACGTTAAGGCTTGTTACCGGGTGCCTACAACTTATAGAATACTTTTATACACTTGCGAGTGTACATATATTTATAAACGGACATCTTGTGGCCTATTAATATATTGAAATGATTATCATGATAAACCTATGAACTCACCAACCTTTTGGTTGACACTTTTAAGCATGTTTATTCTCAGGTATGAAAGAAATCTTCCGCTGTGCATATGCTTATTTTAAAGATATTACTTGGAGTCGTACATGGCATATTTAGGTCAGTACCTCGCAATGGGACCAGATGTTGATGACTTCGTCCAGGTAGATAAGGACGGGTCATCACAGGTGGTATCAGAGCGGTGGTCTTAGCGAACCAGGTCTTGCATTAGTGTGTCTAACTGATAGTTGTTTAGATGCATTAGTGGGTCTGGACTTCGACAGTGTCTGCATGTCAAAAGTTTTGCTTCTTATTTCTTGTCGGATATTACCTGCTTATCATTCTTAGTCTAGACACGTTTTACTGCATTGACTGCATGAATAGTGTATAGACAAAAATTCATATCTTAGCGTATCTGCTACTGTAGACTTTGCCTGACAGCTTTCGTAGATTCCTCCGTAACTTATGGGATTTTAGTATTATATATGCATATGTAAATTATGTATTGCAGGGTACTAATCTACATCCAATAAGCTATTTCTTATCGAAAATCCTTCATCTGATCATACGAGATGAATCCCTCAACCAGTTCGAGTCCCTCAGATTCCGATAGCTATTCCGACAGCTATTCCGACAGCTATTCCGACATTGATGTTCACCTAAACTCCGAAAGTAGTGTCACCAGAATGATTCAACCAATCAGCCATCCCCAATTCATCTGATGGGTTCGTAATCTACTTTATCAATGGAGACACGAAGAAGGCGATCCCTTTCACCAACCGAATTCACCTCTCGGCGAAGAATCTGAAGCACTTACCGGCGAACCTGATTGAAACACCATTTTCTCTCTCATTTCCAGAGTATCTTGACAAGATTATATTCTATCTAAAATTCTAAATCTTATTCATTCGCTCGTTCCAACCGACAATCACCCCGGAATAATAGAAGAAGTCAACAAACTTCGCGCTCGAATAATCAATTTGAAGAATATGGTGCAAAATTTACCAGCTTCAGCAACATCATCGACACCAACAGTACCATCAGTAACAGCACCAGTACCATCAACAATCCATGCCTCAACATCTCATTCTGTACCTCGAGTATAATCATCGTTCTACGTATCGTTCTACAAAAATTATCTTCGTTCTTCATGGCGATTAAATAATCTCTAAATGTTTTAGAGATTATGTATTCTAGTTCTAACGGTAAACCAAATGAGTTTAATATCATATTAACTCAATGAATCCATGATTACATCTGAAGAAAATATATATGTATATATGTTTTCATAAAGATTGTAATTAAAAATTCTTTCGTACAAAGTGTTAATTGTGAAAATATTTTAACGGGTAGGTAATACCCGAGGAATATTCAGATTTCACATTAATAAGTTACAATGTACATTCTTCGAAGCTGATTCAACAGTCGTTTACTATCCTACTTACATCTACCGATATACAAATCCGTTCATCACAGAATAACCATATTCATCCAATTTCATATTTGGATATTGATTTATCAGAATCCAACAAGTGGCATGATGAAGAAAATATTTGACAAAATAAAATTGTTAGAAACAAACAAATTAACTATGAGAAATTTTGTTAAGAATTCACTCTAACTGTTCCTAGCTAATTGTTCCAAGCTAACTGATTATATTTTATTTATCGCAATTTAATTATCGCAATTTACATTCTCGCAATTTTATTTATCGTCATTTAATTTCTGTTATTTACTTTACGCACTTTATTTATCGTCATTTAATTTCTGTTATTTATTTTTACGCACTTTAAATATCGGGACACGTATACAAGGTTTCGACATATCATATCGACGCATCTATATATATTATTTGGAATAACCATAGACACTCTATATGCTGTAATGATCGAGTTCGCTATACAGGGTTGAGGTTGATTCTATAATAATATATATACTTTGAGTTGTGATCGAGTCTGAGACATGTACACGGGTCACGATACGTATTAATTAATTCGAATATTATAAATTAAACTATATATGAATTACTGGACTGTTAACTGTGGACTATCGACTGTGGACTATCAAGATTGGACAATTAACAATGAATTAAAATATTGATTATAACATATTAAACTAAATAAATTCTTCAAGTTTGTCACTTGATTTAATCTTAAACCTCATTTGTATCTTGACGCTTACAATCTACATCTAAACCTTTCATGATTCTTGAAAACACCTTAATCGAGAGGATGAACCAACCGTACTTCATCTACGGAAGGAAAGATTTATGCACGTAGTTATGCACCTGAAAAACTCTCGGACACTGAGTGAACATTTAACACGTAGCTGTGCTAATTCCTTTAGTGTTATTATTACCCAAAATAACTTAGTAATCCCTTTCAAAGTAGCAAATTTTGTCACAGCTCCAGCAAGTTAATTTCGACTTTTCGTTCGAAACAACCTTATTATAACCTTGAAATATATGCGTGCTCTTTTATTGTTACCAGGGAATTTTATACTCTACCATATTACCATCAGCGTTTAATCATCTAAAAATACAATTCTCCTGAAACCACCTCGGATTTATAACCGATAATTCAGATATTGTAGCATTAAATGGAGAGAAAACAGAAAAATAGTAGATGGTCTAAACGGCCAAAAGTTTGATGATAAAGAAGGGAGTGTTAGGAACACTCGATAGAAAATTTGGTACTGAAAAACGGATTGAGCTAACCCTGAAGGAGACAAGGACAAATACAAGGACCAAACCCTATATTCAAAGAATCCAAGTAATTCTGGATCCATTGAAATCTTTAGAGAATATCTTGCTCCGAAGTCATGTTAAAATCTTGCGGAAAATTTTTCTTCATCAACCTTCGAACTTAGAAATTCCAAAATATCATCAAAAATATCTTCGATATTTCTGAAGATATTTTCATAAATATTCTCGTCCGAAATTATTTACCTCTTCATGCTATCTAAATTACATCATAAGGGAAACTACTTCAGTTTCAAAATTTCTTTAAAAATTCGAGTTTGAATTATGAATGATTTTGAAGTAGTGTTGGAAATTGATGCATGAGTTAGTATAATATAATGATACTTGATCAACGTGATTATATTACAGTAAGTCATGCTGAGTTTCTAATGGGACGTGATGATTCACAGATCATAACGTCATCATGTGCCATGTTACATAACTCTATCATTCTGCTTAACTTCTGAACATATCAAGAAAGTATATTCTTGATAGTTCTATTCTCAGTGATTCTGGTAATTTAACAAATCAAATCGTGCTATTACGTTCTTTCTTGTTTAGAACATTAAGTTCATTCAAAACTCTATACTTACGAATTCTGGACCATTACTCGCTTTACTAGAGGTCGAGAAGAGAATAAAAAGGCAAAGAGCTCCAAAATGTAAGAGAAAATATAAAGCCCAATAACAACACGGAGGTTACAAACCGTGGATATTAATACGAATAGCAATATAAAGACATGTTAGAATTAAGAATAGTATCACCCCAAGATAATAGTAGAAGTAAACAGATTTTTTTTTGTGGAAGATTGAAAAGAAGGATGACAGAAATGATAATTAGGAAAACATCAAGGATTAGAACGGCATTAAGCATTTTTACAATCTTTTAGATGTATGAACTAAGAAAGAAAGTATAAGAATGGTGAGAATAATGGAACGAAAGAGTTTAATTTATAATGGAAATATCAGACAGAGTAATCGAGGCAGATCACCGTATTTAATTATAGAGATCTTAATTTCCTTACTCACCGAAGAATCAAATCTTATAGATTTCGAAAATTATCTTTAATCCCTTGAATTCCGGAATTCAACCCAGACAACGTCAAAAGTTAAGACGAAACTTTATTTCTTGAATTCACTCTTTTGAGATAACATCACTCATACTTTTCGAATAATCGAACTGTTTTATCTGTATTACTCAATGACGATGAAACTTTATTTATCAACTCAGATTCGTCATGAAAACATTTTTATTGTTAGCTATGACGATCTCTATCAAATTTCGGGGACGAAATTTCTTTAACGGGTAGGTACTGTGACGACCCGGAAAATTTCGACTAATTTTAAACCAAACTCTCGATACAATATTATATTTTTGGACACGATAAGAAAAGTCCGCTAGGTTGAGTCTCAAAAATTTCGAACTGTTTCCTAAATTCATTTGACCTTTGACTATTCCCGACGACTCACGATACGATTGCTTGTAAATAGACATGCATCTATATATATATATATAAATGTATATAATAATATGAAATATTATATACTGTAATTGTTAGAATTAATTATTGTAAAATAATAATAATATATAATAATTACTATTTAAAAAGTATTTACATAAATAAATAAAGTATATAAAATATATATTTTGTGGTTTCGAATTTATTTAGGAAACGATAGTAACACCCAGTTATCATTCGAATGATATTACACGAGTTAAAAATGAACTATATAAATTTTAGTTTTTACTTAAAAAATATATTTAGAAGCTATTCGATTAATTTTAAAAATATTTAATTTTTAGTTGGGACTGAGCTCGAATGACAGATCAAAATCTAGGATCGATATTAAACAAGTTTAATGCGAACTTATTTGATTTTTAAATAAACGGTGATCCAAAAATGAGTTCTATAAATTATAGGCTCATTAAAAATATATTTAGGAACTATTTGTTGAATTTTAAAACTTTTTATATTTTACCTGGGGTTGGGAGTGAACAATTAATGTAATTTTTATTTAATAGTTAATGGCCAAATTGTATACCATAGTGACCAGAATAAATAAATGGGCTTAATTTGAAATTTTGAGATTTTTAGGAACACTTTTATATCTTAACTGTTTAGCAAGGGACACGATATAATACCCTAATAAATGGTCGGTAGTTAAATGACAAATATTAGGCCGCTTATATGCAAGTTTTAATTAATTCTATTTGAATACTCCAGTTTATTATGAACCGATAATTTGATATAATTAGTCAAGATTTTTTGCTAATTTTCTTGTTCTTATTTTGGAAATTTTAAGCTTGCTATTATTAATACGAGTATTTAATTTTTTTTTGATATTCTGTTTGTTAAAGTGATGTAACATTCTAATTAATTAATGAGTAATGATTAAGGAAGAAATATAGAAATTTTGGAAGTCGAAAAAAAAAACAATTACGGAGTATAATTAATTTTTTTTTTGTCTAATTAATTGAATTGATATGGCTTGACATGACATGCCGAGCCTCTCTCTATCGCTAGCCCACATGCTCTGCACTTTTACTTTTTCATCACTAAATTAAATTTTCTTCTTTCTATAAAAAAAATAAATAAACTTATATCCTTGAAAAAAAAAATAGATTACTCACTTACATTAAATATAAAAATCGTAAAAATTGTGTGAGTCAAGATAAGCGTGCCCCTACATTCCATCTATAAAACAAATCGAGATCCCAATCTTTATGGCATAATTTACGGTACATATTTTTGTTTCCATTTACCTAACTTGCAAACCCAATTGTACACAACTCATTCACCAAACTCTCCATATAAATGAGTCCCCTCAAATAAACCTATGCAATTGTTAAGAATATATTAGGAGAAAAAGAAAACATGGAATGAAACTGTGAGGGAAACGTGAAGCTTTCGTATTAATTTTGTCTCTAACTCGATTCCCATTTTGAAGGTAAATATTAAGTAACTCGCATCTAAACATTTTAGTCTCTGTTAATCATACATTTTTCATCTATGTAATCGAAACAAAATAAAACGATCGTTAAATTAATCGAATATGCGGGTCTTTAAATGTATCATTTGTGAGTGGATCGAAACCTAAATTTTTAAACTGCTACTTCGTTATCTTATATGATTTGTTGTTAATACCAAAAAGTTAATAAATAATCTAAGTTTTTATAAAATCTAAGTATTTAAATTTAGAAATCTGTAGTACGAATGAAACAAAAGAAGATGAAAACATGTAATCACATTTCAAGTTACATTTCCAGTCATCGAGTTTTCTATAAGTCTACAAAATTTGCAAGCAAAAATAAAGATGATACATGTTTATCCCCTGTAATGTGTATACTATTACAATTCAACTCCAAATATATTTTAAATATATTTGTTAAATGACTATGTAATCAGTAAATGGTAATAACTAAATTTTGCACACCAGTGGGATGAAATTTTACATTAATCCAGTGTTGCATTCAAACATGTAATCTAGATAGTTATATTTCATATTTAAATAATATATAATGAAATTTTGAGAGAACATAAATTTAGACGGAGAAATTATTTTATGTGAATCGTCATATTTTTTTAGTTTAGCATTGTTATTAACCTATCTAAAATAATTTAGGTCATACTCATTTCGGGTCGATCTCTCATTTCCAGTTAATTTTCATTACTTGTACTAAGGTGAGTTTCATTTGCTCCCTTTTTAATTGCTTTTGCAATATATATTTTTGGGCTGAGAATACATGCACTGTTTTATAAATATTTTACGAAATAGGCACAAGTACTAAAACAAATTCTACGTGGGTTTAAACCAGAAATATACCCTTAGCTTGGTAACATTAAACTACTTGTCTATGTACGGTAGGCGCGAATCCTAAAGATAGATCTATTGGGCCTGACAAACCCATCCTGACTATGGGATGCTTTAGTACTTCGAAGTTATATTAAACACACCTGGTCTGGTGTACTTCAGAGGGTAAAACATGAACGTTAAGGCTTGTTACCGGGTGCCTACAACTTATAGAATACTTTTATACACTTGCGAGTGTACATATATTTATAAACGGAAATCTTGTGGCCTATTAATATATTGAAATGATTATCATGATAAACCTATGAACTCACCAACCTTTTGGTTGACACTTTTAAGCATGTTTATTCTCAGGTATGAAAGAAATCTTCCGCTGTGCATATGCTTATTTTAAAGATATTACTTGGAGTCGTACATGGCATATTTAGGTCAGTACCTCGCAATGGGACCAGATGTTGATGACTTCGTCCAGGTAGATAAGGACGGGTCATCACACCCCCCCATGGTTCAGCCGATTGGCAGGGGTGTGGGCCCCATAGTGGGCCAAAAATGTTTAATGGTAAATTGCTTGTGGCCCGAATGCTCGAACTAAACCCGAAACACGAAAACACGACTACGCGATTAATTATTCGGAGAGATATTAATTACGCGACAAAAAATATATATAAACACTATATATAAATATATGACATTAAAATATCATATTTAAAATAATTAGGACATAAAAATCCCAAAATCTCGACCGTTGGTTTAAAAGTATAAGTTATATTAATAATATAGGTTATAATGTTAATTAAAGTCATATATGTATGATTATGTCATAACATAAGTTTAATTAAATTAAATTGAATTATTAAAGTTAACATAAGTTTAAATAATATAATTAATATAACATAAGTATTTAATTAATTAATTAAATATTAGTCATAATATAAGTATTATTAAATAATAATAGATTTTAAATCATATAAGTATTATTAATTAATAATGAATTATCAATCATATCATAAGTTTCTAATTATAATTATTAAATCATAAGTATTTAATAATTAAATTATAATTAAATAATAACTAAGCCTTATAATAATTAAATAATTAATTAATCCTTATTATATGTCTTATTATAATAATCTCATAATATAAGTTTAATACTTACCATAAGTATTTTTCATTAATAATAAAAGTATCACACCCCCAGTTAGGGCCTGGGCGAAATGTGACTTAATATCAAATAAACCAACATATTATAATATACGAGAACAATACTAAATGATAAAAACAAACTTTATTGAGTACGTAGCGGAAAATGAAATGTCGTTACAATAATGGAAATTATAATAAAGTAATTGTTTCAAATGCAAGAATAATAAATGCGATATTTCTTGATCCTAAGTCCAAGTAGCATCACATAAGCAGTAAGTAAGTAAACTTGATCAATCAGCACCTGAGACAAAACATGCTAAAGTGTCAACCAAAAAGGTTGAGTGAAGTTCATAGGTTTAACAAAAATGTTTGACCGTTGTTTTAGACCACAAGATTTAGTTTATAAAATTGATCTCGCAGGGATCAAAAATTTATGCCATTTCGTGATATTTAGACTAAACATTAAAGTTTTCCCCAATGACAAGTTGTGTCTATACTTGTCGGTTTTAACGAGCAATTAAAAATATCACTGTAGGGACATAGTCGGACATAGCCGGGTATAACATAGTTTAACAGTTGGTACTTGTGTCTAAATTGTAAATAGTAAAAGTAGCATCTGTCTCACCCCAAATAAGTTAAATAAATTTTCTAGCAATAAAGAGTGGGGCTATGAAGTTTACCTCAGTAAGTAGAGAGAGATAGTTATTCCTCGGAATAGAAAGTTTGGATGAATGAGCAGAAAGTCAACCTATTGACATTTAAGAGTAGTTAAGTGTTTGCCCAAGTTTAAGCTTAAGTATGCAAGTGTAGTTCGTTTTACTAAGTTTTCATTCCTAGTAAGTTTCTACTTTTAGCAAGTTTCCATTTTTAGTAGTTTCCACTTTTAGTAAGTTAGTGTCGAACACTAGTGAGTTGTCCTTAACAAGTATACCAGCTATTAAGTGTGAAGATAACTAGGTGTATGATTACTATAGTCATGGTGATATTGTGCACCATACCCAAACATCTATTCCACCGCCGAGTCACCAGAATGACCAATTGTTACCGGTTGGCCCAGGATTTCTTGACCAAAATCTAAGTTTGGCATTCGTAATCCACAAGCGTCCCATAGTGGTACCAAGGATCACCCTAGGCCTTAAGTAGCGTTGACATTCGAGTAATTTCACGCTATCGTGAATGACTATTTGTAATCGTGTAATATAATATAAGTAGTAGTATATTATATGTGTTAGTAATAATATAAGTGTATAAGTGTTAGATAGTAGTATAAGTAGTATTAGGGTTTTAGTAGTAGTAATAATTAATGATTAGGGTTTAGTAATAAATAAATGATTAGGGTTTTAATTAATGTTTTAGGGTTTAGGTAACATTAGGGTTTTATTATTTAATATATATATATATATATATATATATATATATATATATATATATATATATATATATATATATATATATATATATATATATATATATATATATATATGTATATCGTGTATATGTATATATAGATAATATTTTTATTTTTTTATATATATATTCGGCCATATATATATATATATATATATATATATATATATATATATATATATATATATATATATATATATATATATATATATATTTTACATATATGCATGGTGTATCTATTTATAGTATGTATATATCTTGTTACCTTTTTTAAACATTAACAAATCTTCTAACAATCTTCTAGGGTTTAAAGATCAAACAAAAATTCTTTTTTTTATATATAAAAAAACCGTATATGTATGTATATATATATATATATATATATATATATATATATATATATATATATATATATATATATTTAAACTAGTAGATATATATGTAATGTGTATATACCTTCCAATTATAACCACCTTAACATAATCTTTATTAGGTTTTAGGTTTCTAAAGATCAAACACTCTTATCCCCCCTTTTTTCAGTCGACTTCACATATACATACATGTTTAAATTTTTTTTTTTTTTACATTTGAAGATGAAGATCAAAGCACTCCAAAAATCAAGAACACCTTGAAGATCACAAAGAACAAGCTTGAAGATCACTTGAAAACCTTGAAGATGGTGGTGATGATTTCGATGGTGGTGGTGGACGTGAGCCTAGGAGAGGGAGAGAGAGAGATTTATCTTTGAGAGAGGTTTAGGAGAATTGTTTTGGTGCATGGAAAGCTTTAGCCTAGGTCCCTATTTATACACACACATGGAGCATTCTAGAATTATGGTTTACTTGGAGGAGAAGTTAGGGTTAGGGTTTAGTGATGGGGTGGCCGAATTTCGGAGGGCAAAAGAGTAATTTTACCCTTTAAAAATTCGGCTGGGGCATACATGGGATGGTTTGGAACTTTTTCATTTTAAACCTTGTACTTTAGATTAGCTTAAATAATTCCAAACTTGTTTAAGATTAATTAATTACATACATTAAGTTTTAGTTTATTACATTTTGTTCAAGAAAATTAATTAGCTTATTATTTCCGTCTTTTATTAACTTGTCAATTATTACATAAAGTTAATTAATATCTTTTATAATTTTTAATACTTAACAATTATTGATTAAAGTTTAATTATTAAGTTTTAATTATATTGTTTGGGCATTTAATAAGCAAAAATATAGAATGGAAAAATGAGGGTCGTTATAGTACCTCCCCGTTATTAGAAACTTCGTCCCGAAGTTTTAAGCAGATTCCTCGTTTGCATCAGCAGTTGAGAAGAGATGTGGATGTTTCTGTATCATGTGGTCTTTGCGTTCCCAGGTATATTCGGGGCCTCTACAGGAATTCCAACGGACTTTAACGATAGGTATGTTGCTTTTACGCGTTTGTTTGACCTCTCCTTCCATGATTTCTATAGGTTCTTCAACGAAGTGCATTTGCTCATCAATGCGGACATCATCCAAAGGAATAACAAGTGCGTCATCAGCAAGACACCTTTTAAGATTCGAGACATGAAACACATCATGTACTTGGCTAAGTTCAGTTGGTAGTTCTAATCGGTACACCACGGGACCGACTCTTTGAGTGACTGTGAAAGGTCCAACATATCGTGGACTGAGTTTGCTTTGTTTACTGAAACGGACAACACCTTTCCAAGGGGATACTTTCAACATGACTTTATCTCCAACTTGGTATTCTATATCCTTTCGCTTCTTATCGGCATAGCTCTTTTGTCGGCTACGGGCAGTTTCTAATCGTTGCTTAATCTGAACGATCTTTTCAGTAGTTTCATGGATAATTTCAGGACCAGTTAAATGTCTGTCCTCGAGTTCATCCCAACACAAAGGGTATCTACATTTTCGGCCATATAAAGCTTCAAAAGGTACAACTTTAATGCTAGAGTGATAACTGTTGTTGTAAGAAAATTCAACCAAAGGTAGATGTCTATCCCATCCTTTGCCGAAATCGATTACACAAGCACGTAGCATATCTTCCAAGGTTTGAATAGTTCGTTCACTTTGACCATCAGTTTGCGGATGATAGGTTGTACTCATGTCGAGTTGAGTTCCAAAAGCGGATTGTAAAGTTTTCTAGAATCTAGAAATGAATCGACTGTCGTGGTCGGAAATAATCGAGATAGGAACTCCATGATGTGAGACAATTTCTTTAATGTAAAGCTGTTATAATTTCTCCATCTTGTCAGTTTCTTTGATCGGTATGAAATGTGCAGATTTAGTAAGACGGTCAACTATGACCCAAATAGTATCGTTACCGTTTGAAGTCTTAGGCAACTTAGTAACGAAGTCCATAGTGATGCCTTCCCACTTCCACTGCAGGATATCAGGTTGTGTCAATAGACCAGAAGGCTTTTGATGTTCAGCCTTGACTTTCAGACAAGTGAGACACTTACTAACATAAGTAGCAATGTCGGCTTTCATGTTTGGCCACCAGTAGAATTCCTTCACATCGTGATACATCTTACTGGAACCGGGATGAATAGAGTACCTAGTCTTATGAGCTTTGTCCAAGACTAGTTCTCGGAGATTACCGAAGTGAGGAACCCAAATTATGTTGCCAAAGTACCGTGTACCATTAGCTTTCACTTGGAGTTGGTTCTCGAAACCGATAGGTCCTTCACCTTCGATAAGTGTTGGTTTGATAGCTTCCAATTGAGCTTCACAAATTTGTGATATAAGATTCGATTTGATTTTTAGGTTTAAAGCACGAACACGTTTAACATCGTCTTTTCGACTAAGGGCATCAGCAACTACATTCGCCTTCCCAGGATGATATTCCATCTTACAGTCATAATCGTTCAATAACTCGAGCCATTGGCTTTGCCTCATATTCAGCTGTTTCTGATCAAAGATGTGTCGAAGACTTTTATGGTCAGTGTACACCGTAAACTGGGTACCATATAGATAATGTCTCCATATCTTTAGTGCAAATACCACGGCACCTAACTTAAATTCATGTGTGGTATAGTTCGTCTCATGTTTCTTCAACTGTCTCGAGGCATAGGCAATAACCTTTTCACGTTGCATTAAAACACAACCAAAGCCTTGCTTTGAGGCATCGCAGTAAACAACAAAGTCATCAATACCTTCAGGTAAAGATAGAATCGGAGCTGTGGTCAATTTATCCTTCAGAATCTTGAAAGCAGATTCTTGTTCTTCGGACCACTTAAACTTCTTCCCTTTGTGATTTAACTTTGTAAGGGGTTTAGCAAGGAGAGAAAAATCTTTTATGAACCTTCGATAATAACCGGCAAGTCCCAAAAATTGACGAATATGCTTCGCAGTCTTTGGTATCTCCCAGTTTTGAATAGCGGTAATCTTAGCTGAATCGACATGTATTCTGTTACTATCAACAACATGTCCGAGAAATTGTACGCTTTTGAGCCAAAACTCGTACTTTGAAAATTTAGCATTAAGTTGTTCCTTTCGTAAGAGTTCAAGAATCATGCGCAAATGCTGCTCATGTTCTTTATCACTCTTTGAGTAGATCAAGATGTCGTCAATGAAAACGATGACAAATTTGTCAAGATACGGCTTGCAGACACGATTTATAAGATTCATGAATACGGCAGGAGCATTAGTTAAGCCAAAAGGCATAACACAAAATTCATAGTGCCCATAACGAGTGCGAAAAGCAGTCTTAGGAATATCGGATTCCTTGACTTTGAGTTGGTGATAACCGGACCTCAAATCAATCTTTGAATAAATACTTAACCCTTAAAGTTGGTCGAATAGATCATCAATACGTGGCAACGGATAACGATTCTTGATAGTAAACTTTTTGAGTTCGCGGTAATCAATGCACGTCCTCAACGTACCATCCTTCTTTTTAACGAATAGAATAGGAGCTCCCCATGTGGACAAGCTTGGATGAATGAAACCTTTATCCAATAGTTCTTGGAGTTGGTTTGAAAGTTCCTTCATTTCGGAAGGTGCTAAACGGTATGGTGCTTTAGCAATAGGAGCGGAACCAGGAGACAAATCAATTTGGAATTCAACTTGTCGAGGAGGTGGAAGACCAGGAAGATCTTCGGGAAACACATCGGGAAAGTCTTTAACCACTGGTACATCTTCAATACGCCTCTCTTTCGATTCAATCATCTTAACGTGGGCTAGAATAGCTGGATAACCTTTTATAAGGTATTTGCGGGTTTTAATACAGGAGATAATGTTGAGATTAGAACCACTCTTTTCACCCTGGATAATAAGAGTCTCTCCATTTCCCAATGGAACATGAACGGTTTTATCGTAACACATGATTGCAGCTCTTAATTGACGTAACCAATCCATTCCAACTACGAAATCAACACTTCCGAGCTCGACCGGCAAAAGGTCTATCTTAAATTCTTTATTGGCTAAGATTAGGTTGCAGTTTTTATAGGTTTTATCGACTTTCATGATCTTTCCATTGGCTACTTCTACTAATCGTTTAGTCTCTAAAGGTTGAGGCTTTTCGGTAAATAGGGTACAAAATTCACTAGACACGTAACTTCTGCCGGCACCAGTATCGAATAAAATAGTTGCATAACAATTATTGACAAGATACGTACCCGTGATAACCTCATCTTTATCTCGGGCTTTAGTAGCAGTAATCATAAATGCACGCCCCTTTGTAGCAGTAGTATTGGCTCCAGTAGCGGGAGTATCTTTCTTCTTAGGACAATTTGGGCTAATGTGTCCCTTTTCCTCACAAGTGTAACAAGTAGGAGGAGCTTTAGCAAGAACAATAGCTTTATCCTTTGAAGGAGTCTTACACGTCTTAGCAACGTGTCCCACTTTCTTACACAACGAACAAGTAGCAGTACACCGCCCCGGGTGATGCCTTTCACAACAAATACAGAAAGTATTGGTACCCTTATAATTCGTCCTTGTACTATCTGCAGGCTTCTTACTAACATTCTGAGTCAAACTTTGAGACGGCTCAAACTTCCTTTTACCTTCATTACTCTTAGTATCAACCTGCTTATTAGCCGACGCTCTTCTTCTCTTGGCCAACATCAGATTTTGTGCCATGAGAATCACAGCATCAAGAGTAACCTTCTCGGCAGCAATAACATTCCCCTGAACATCCTCAGGGAGACCTTCAATATACATTTCAATCCTTCTTGCTTCGGTAGGAAACATCTCGGGACACAAAGTAGAAAGCTCAAGAAAATGATTGGTATAGATTTCAATGTCGGTACCCTTCACCTTGAGTTCCCAGAACTCGGCTTCAAGTTTTTGAACTTGACTTCTAGGACAGAATTTATTAACCATCATGCTTTTGAGTTCATCCCATGGGATTGCATTAGCATTATCAATCTCTACGGACTTAGCATGAGCAGTCCACCAAGTCAAAGCATTGCCAGCTAATGAGCTAGTGGCATATTTGACTCGATCGTTGTCCCCGCAGTTGCAAACACGGAAGATGGATTCTAGCTTCTCGAACCATCGAACTAGTTCGACAGCCTCTTCATTTCCCTTGAAAGAGGGAGGGTGGCAGTTCGTAAATTCCTTGTAAGAACAAGGTTTCGGTTGAGGATTAACATTATTAGCTTGAATGTTGCCTTGGGAGGCAGCAAGCAACTGTTGGAATTGCTCAGTGGTCAACATGATGTTGTTAACAGTAGGTGCAGTTAGATGAACCATGATGTCACTACATAGAAGTGAACATAAGTTTGATAAGTTGACAAGTTATAAGTTTGAGCAATTACAAGTATGAATAAAATAAAGCATTGATATCACATGATATTAATAGAACACTTTATATTATTAAAATGAGGCATTAAATAAGCCTTTTTTAATACACGATTCAGAAATAGAAATAGTTTAAGGCATAGCCTTTACATAGATAAGAAATTGGAAAAATAAACTAGGAAATATTAAGATTGAAGTAATCTTCATATTTCTTCTTCTCGTCCTCAACCTTCTTCATAAACTCAACAACTTTCTCGTTCCTCGCCCTTTTACTTTTCATAGAGATACTCGAGGTTATCATAGAGGTTAGTAACACAGCTGTTGACTGCGTTGTTATCGTACCCCTTTAGAGCAAGCTGCTTATTGAATCGATTTCTTTCCATATCCATCCAGAAATCAACATCCTCCTTGAGATAAGCAAGTGATTGCTTTCCCCAGCGGGTGTTACGTTCTTTCTCATACCTCACCAACTTTATCTCTTTCTTCAACTCCGCATTTTCCTCCAAAAGTTTCTTGATCACTAGGTGTTTTTCATCCATTCGAGCCTCGACCCTTGCAACATGACGAAGCAAACCATCGAAGTTCTTCTCGGTAGTTGTTCGCAGATTCATGATTTCACACATGGCGTTATGGTGATCGTAAGAAGGAGATCGGGCTCTTTTCTTAGACGGGCCATCTTCTTTAAAATCAGCAGGGCATTTCCCCTTGTCTTCAATTCTTGGGGTTGGGTAGTAGTCGGGAGACTTAGGTAAAGTATTCGGACTATAGTTTGGTGAGGGAGGACCACCAAGACCATAAGGTGGGCTTTGGACTTGTCTTTCAGTGGAAGAGTATCCAGTACCTACTTCGATGGTAGGTTTAAAGCGAGCCATTTCTTCAGATGATTTGAAGAGAGTCATTTTGTTTGGTTTATTAACGCTTGAGCTTGACATCCTAACATTAGGAAAGAGACTTTGATTAGAATCTTTAAGTCAAGTTTATTAAAGCATAATTGTTAAGATTATAAGGCAATCCTAAGTGCTTTAAGTCTAAGGCAGGAAAGGTTATAGTTTCCTAGATTGCTAAGGCACCCTAGCTAACAAGTAAGACACACATAAAGATTCAATCCTGGTTCTCTATAACAGCCTGGTTATGCTCTGATACCAATCTATCACACCCCCAGTTAGGGCCTGGGAGAAATGTGACTTAATATCAAATAAACCAACATATTATAATATACGAGAACAATAATAAATGATAAAAACAAAATTTATTGAGTACGCAGCGGAAAATGAAATGTCGTTACAATAATGGAAATTACAATAAAGTAATTATTTCAAATGCAAGAATAATAAATGCGATATTTCTTGATCCTAAGTCCAAGTAGCATCACATAAGCAGTAAGTAAGTAAACTTGATCAATCAGCACCTGAGACAAAACATGTTAAAGTGTCAACCAAAAAGGTTGAGTGGAGTTCATAGGTTTAACAAAAATGTTTGACCATTGTTTTAGATCCCAAGATTTAGTTTATAAAGTTGATCTCGCAGGGATCAAAAAGTTATGCCAGTTCATGATATTTAGACTAAACGTTCATGTTTTCCCCAATGACAAGTTGTGTCTATACTTGTCGGTTTTAACGAGCAATTAAAAATATCACTGTAGGGACTTAGTCAGACATAGCCGAGTATAGCATAGTTTAACAGTTGGTACTTGTGTCTAAATTGTAAATAGTAAAAGTAGCATGTGTTTCACCCCAAATAAGTTAAATAAATTTGCTAGTAATAAAGAGTGGGGCTATGAAGTTCACCTTAGAAAGTAGAGAGAGATAGTTATTCATCGGTAGGGATGGCGCCCGCGGGTAACGGGCACGGGTTCTATATACCCGCGACTCGCCCGTCGAGTTTTTTTTTTCACGTTGAGACTCGTTACCCGCCCGCGGATAAAAATGTTTTGCCCATGCCCGTGACCCGCGGGTACCCGTGAACCGCGGGTAACCCGCGGGTAATAATATATACAACTTTTTATTAGAAAATCCAAATAATTTTATTAATTATAAAAATATATGTACAAGTTATATCTAAAATGACGTGAAAATTAAGTTCTTTACTTGTATATAATATTAAATTATTAATCATTATTCAATTACAAGTAAATTAACTTTCAAAATTAATAATTGTAAGTATAAACTCGCGGGTAAATTAAGAAAAGTCTCATGTATTTACGGGTCGGGTTTTACCCGCGACGGGTAGTATATACCCGCGACCCGTTGGCGGGTATAAATTTTTACCCGTACCCATATCCGCGGGTAAGATTTAATGAATTTACCTGCCCATCACGGATCGGGTACCCGCGGGTCACGGGTTTTTCCTCGCCCATTGCCATCCCTATTCATCGGAATAGAAAGTTTGGATGAATGAGCAGAAATTCAACCTATTGACATTTAAGAGTAGTTAAGTGTTTACCCAAGTTTAAGCTTAAGTATGCAAGTGTAGTTCATTTTACTAATTTTTATTCCTAGTAAGTTTCTACTTTTAGCAAGTTTCCATTTTTAGTAGTTTCCACTTTTAGTAAGTTAGTGTCGAACACTAGTGAGTTGTCCTTAATAAGTCTACCACCTATTAAGTGTGAAGATAATTAGGTGTATGATTACTATAGTAGGGTTGATATTGTGCACCATACCCAAACATCTATTCCACCGCCGAGTTACCAGAATGACCAATTATTACCGGTTGGCCCAGGATTTCTTGACCAAAATCTAAGTTTGGTATTCGTAATCCACAAGCGTCCCATAGTGGTACCAAGGATCACCCTAGGCCTTAAGTAGCGTTGACATTCGAGTAATTTCACGCTATCGTGAATGACTATTTGTAATCGTGTACTATAATATAAGTAGTAGTATATTATATGTGTTAGTAATAATATAAGTGTATAAGTGTTAGATAGTAGTATAAGTAGTATTAGGGTTTTAGTAGTAGTAATAATTAATGATTAGGGTTTAGTAATAAATAAATGATTATGGTTTTAATTAATGTTTTAGGGTTTAGGTAGCATTAGGGTTTTATTATTTAATATATATATATATATATATATATATATATATATATATATGTATGTATGTATGTATGTATGTATATATATATATATATATCGTGTATATGTATATATAGATAATATTTTTATTTTTTTTATATATATATTCGGCCATATACATATATATATATATTTTATATATATATATATACATATATATATATATATATATATATATTACATTTTTTTACATATATGCATGGTGTATCTACTTATAGTATGTATATATCTTGTTACCTTTTTTAAACATTAACAAATCTTCTAACAATCTTCTAGGGTTTAAAGATCAAACAAAAATTCTTTTTTTTTTTTATAAAAAACCGTATATGTATGTATGTATGTGTGTGTGTGTATATATATATATATATATATATATATATATATATATATATATTTTAAACTAGTAGATATATATGTAATGTGTATATACCTTCCAATTATAACCACCTTAACATAATCTTTATTAGATTTTAGGTTTCTAAAGATCAAACACTCTTATCCCCCCTTTTTTCCGGTCGACTTCACATATACATACATGTTTAATTTTTTTTTTTACATTTATATATATATATATATATATATATATATATATATATATATATATATATATATATATATATCTATGCGCGTACATGTATATAATTTATATGTGTTTATTTGTTTGAATTAACAAGATTGTAACATGAATATGCATTGAAAACATAGATCAAAGGTTATGTAAATAAGTTTAGGGTTTATGTTATACCTTGAAGATATGAAGATGATTAACAAAAGAAAAGAAGAAACACTTGAAGATGAAGATCAAAGCACTCCAAAAATCAAGAACACCTTGAAGATCACAAAGAACAAGCTTGAAGATCACTTGAAAACCTTGAAGTTGGTGGTGATGATTTCGATGGTGGTGGTGGCCGTGAGCCTAGGAGAGGGAGAGAGAGAGATTTATCTTTGAGAGAGGTTTAGGAGAATTGTTTTGGTGCATGGAAAGCTTTAGCCTAGGTCCCTATTTATACACACACATGGAGCATTCTAGAATTAGGGTTTACTTGGAGGAAAAGTTAGGGTTAAGGTTTAGTGATGGGGTGGCCGAATTTGGGAGGGCAAAAGGGTAATTTTACCCTTTAAAAATTCGGCTAGGGCATACATGGGATGGTTTAGAACTTTTTCATTTTAAACCTTGTACTTTAGATTAGCTTAAATAATTCCAAACTTATTTAAGATTAATTAATTACATACATTAAGTTTTAGTTTATTACATTTTGTTCACGAAAATTAATTAGCTTATTATTTCCGTCTTTTATTAACTTGTCAATTATTACACAAAGTTAATTAATATCTTTTATAATTTTTAATACTTAACAAATATTGATTAAAGTTTAATTATTAAGTTTTAATTATATTGTTTGGACATTTAATAAGGAAAAATATAGAATGGAAAAATGAGGGTCGCTATAAAAAGTATTATTAATCATAAGTTTAATTAAATGTTTAATTAAATCATAAGTAATTAATAAATGATATAATAAATATATATATCATAAGTCTTAAATTAAATTAATTACTTTTTATATCATAAGTAATTTATTAATAATGAAATTCATTATTTATATCATAAGTCATAATTAATAACCATAAGTTTTAATTAAAAGTTCATCGAGTCATAACTTGAGCTCCGGAAATCAGTTTTCGGCGAGTCTTATATATATCTTCGCCTAACTAACCCACCCGACACATTAGTGTGCTCAAGAATATCCCAAGAACATCAAACAAGTCGTGATGATCCGCCATTAAACAACTTGTAGCTTTAATCCGTTCAAAAACATGTTTTAGTCATAACGGGTGATCCGTGGCTCGGATTTCGATGACCCGAACATGAAAATTCATCCCATCACAAAGTTGGGCCATACCTGATTCAATTCGTTTTCACCTTTTAATCTCAACAAAACACCATTTTAAGCATAACTAGAGCTCCGGGAATCGAAATGACATGAATCCGGAGTCTAAAATTAATGTCTTGATGAGAAGAACTCATATAAACACTTTAATTTAACTTTCATATCAGTTATATTTACAGAAACAACAATCAAATCGCTGTCCCAAAACAATTAAACCGAAAACATATATAATCGAGCATTTCTACGCATACAATCAACAATACAATAACATATAAGCATCATACTATCATAATATCATGTAAAAACAGTAAAATATAAGAAAAATTAAAAAGCTAGGGTTAAGGTTTATACCCTAATCAAGAATCAAGAGATATGGTTGCGTAGAGAAGAATGAGATGAACGCGTTTATGTAATTGATATGATGATCCAAGCAATTTTAATTGATGATGATGAGGGAGAGAAAAATAATAAGGCTAGGTTTTAGATGAAAAAAGAAATGAAAGATAAATTGTAAAAATGAAAAACAAATGGGAGTATACTCCCCCCCATGGTTTGGCCGATTGGCATGGATGTGGGCCCCATAGTGGGCTAAAAATATTTAATGGTAAATTTCTTGTGGCCCAAACGATCGAACGAAACCCGAAACGCAAAAACACGACTATGCGATTAATTATTCGGAGAGATATTAATTACGCGACGAAAAATATATATAAACACTATATATAAATATATGAAATTAAAATATTATATTTAAAATAATTAGGACTTAAAAATCCCAAAAGCTCGACAGTTGGTTTGAAAACCGAAAAGATTCGCCGGATAGAAATCCACGATTCGTATAAACGTACGATTTAAATTATGAATACAAATATTCATTTAACACATAATAATTAATATATTATTATTAAAATAATAATATAGGTCATAGAAATGACGTGGCACGAATAACAGTTAACGGTCATTAAATAATTAACGGTAAAAGATAACGGAAAAAGTAGGGTCGTTACAACTATGACTGATAGTGCTCCAAACGAACATATATTTAGTCGCAATATCATCCCAATATGTAAAGTTTTTAGTTGTAATTATTCTATTTTTAAGTTGTAATCGTTTAAATAAATAAATGTGAAGACGAAGCACGAAGATTAAAGAATTGAAGAAAAAGTGCCACTAAAACTGGAAAAGGGTCCTTAAAGCCATAGTGCACTCAAAAGCATCCCAAAAATCGAGTTAAAAGACTTGCGCGGATTTTGGGAGTTAAGAAAAATAATTTTTTGTGCAAATTACAAATTACGAAACGCAAAGTATAAGATATTAAATAGTACGCAAGGACGTTCGAAAATCCGGATCCGGGACCTGAGCCAACTATCAACGCGCGACGCAACGGGCCGAAAATTATAAGTCAACTATGCACACGAATATAATATAATATATATATATATATATATATATATATATATATATATAATTATATAAAATTATATATATTATATTATATAATAAATAAATAAGAGCCGCCCACGTTTCAAATGAAGAATGTGTCCTGGACAGGCTGGCCATGCGATCGCATGGCCTGGCCTCCTTAATCCCATGCGATCACATGGCAGGGAAAGGCTGGCCACATCTATAAAAGGCGACGAATTTTGCAGTTTATGTACACCAATTCAATCTCTTTACTCCCTCTGTATAATATATATATATATATATATATATATATATATATATATATATATATATATATATATATATATATATATATATATATATAATATAGTGTAGTTTTATATTAGTTAGTTTTGGGTTATGCAAAGGTTATTTTACGGGTTTTGAAGTCGAAGCTCTATCCATGTAACACTACGCGATAAATAATCAATGTAAGTTATATTCTCCTTTTTAAATTAATGTCTCGTAACTAAGTTATTATTATGCTTATTTAAATTGAAGTAATCGTGATGTTGGGCTAAAAATATTAAAGATGGGGTAATTGGGCTTTGTACCATAATTGGGGTTTGGATAAAAGAACGACACTTGTGGAAATTAGACTATGGGCTATTAATGGGCTTTATATTAAATTAATGATACCTCGTTAATTTAATATAAAGTTTACAATTTGACGTATCTATATATAACCACATACGCTTAATCGGATACGATGGGCTAGATATTTATAAATACAAATTATTGTTCATTTGACCGGACACGGGGATGGATTAATAGTCACTGGACTCATTAAAACAGGGGTGGATTACATTCAAGGGTAATTGGTGTAATTGTTAACAAAGTATTAAAACCTTGGATTACACACAGTCGATAACCTGGTGTATTCATTAAACAAAGTATTAAGACCTTGTTACAGTTCGAATCCCCAATTAGTTGGAATATTTGACTTTGGGTATAAGGTTAAATTTGCCGAGCATTTTATAATTATTACCGATGAACTATTATGGGCAAAACCCAAATAGGTTTCAAATACATTCAGGACAAAGGACAATTAACCCATGATATTAAATTAAAATCAAAACGTCAAACATCATAGTTACGGAAGTTTAAATAAGCATAATTATTTTATTTTATATTTCATCACACTTAAATTATCGTCATTTATATTTTTCATTAGGTTTTAATTGTGACTTAAAATATAAAATCGACAAACCGGTCATTAAACGGTAAACCTCCTTTTATATTATTATAATATATATAAATATATATTTTGTACAAATATAGTTGTTTAAAAATATAGTGTAAAATAAGTCGTCTTCCTGTGGAACGAACCGGACTTACTAAAAACTATACCACTCTACGATTAGGTACACTGCCTATAGTATTGTAGCAAGGTTTAGGTATATCCCATCTATATAAATAAATAAAACTTGTGTAAAATTGTATCGTATTTAATAGTATTTCGTAGTAAAAATATAACTATTTCGTATACACCTCGCAACACATCAAGTATTTTTGGCGCCGCTGTCAGGGAGTCGGCGAAACGCAATATTTTTAATTTATTTTTGTATAAATATATTTATATATATTTTTAGAAAACAATATAAAGTTATAATAATAAAAAAAAAAACTGGACTTACAGGCCCATGCGATCGCATGAGCCAGAAGCCTTAACACCATGCGATCGCATGGCCTGCCCTGACAGGTCTGACTCGAGCATTAAATACGTTTAGGGTTTATAAAAAATTATTATTATAAATTAGGGTTATTTATTTTAATATTTAGTTTTAGTTTTATTTAAAATTAGTAATATTAAGTTTTAATTATTTTTATTAATTTATAAAATTAATACTTTTATAAATAATTATATAAAAATAATATTTTTATAAAAATAGGTAATTTTATCATTTTTTGTCTCTTTTTATAATTTGTATATTTTAATCATTTGTATATTTTTCGTTCGCAATTAGTTTTAAGTCATAGTTTTTGCTATAGTTATTTTTATTTCTAGATTCTTAGGCTTTGCCGTAAAATCTCTTAAGTGCTTTTTCTTTAGACTAAGAATTAGGTGCTTTAGAATTTTGCGACGTCATTTTTATAAATTTTAGTACCTTTTTAAGTTATTGCCGTTTTGGGATATAGTATTTCTCTAAGCTTTAATATTTTTAGACGTAACTTTTAAGTCTTAGTTTTTAGTTCCTTTTTAAGTTTCGACGCGCTACTTTCTTATTTTTATTTTTCGACGCCTATTATTTTTTTCGACCTTTTATTTTTCGAGGTTTTTCGACGCGCTATTTTTCTTTCTTATTTCTCACCGATCTAGTTTTTAGGACATAGAATTTTCTATTTCTTCTCTAAAATTTCAAAAGCGAAAAATTATTTTAAGCGGTTAAATTGATAGACATCCAAATTTTCTGGTTCGTAGTAATAGTTGGATTTGTTAGTGGCTGAGTTGTGAGCTTCCGATTTAAAGGGTTCTGGCTCCCTGCTACATCTTTTGGCTATTCGAAACGTGGGCAAAATCAGAAAAGTCTATTAATTTGATAACTTATATAATTTTTAGTTTTATAACTAATAGGATAATTAGTAAATGCACTACATTGTAGCTAAAATTTGGTAATAAGTGTTTTATGGAAAATTTTGAGAATATGTTGGAAACTCTTTCTGACATGCGAAATCAATTAAATCAATACTCTCAAACGAGTGTTGATGAAAATTCATTCGGTCAATCTTGGATCACGAATGACGAAACAATAACTGGTTGTGAAATCTGTGGAGATTATCACTCTACATGGGAATGTTTTTGTTACATTCCTATGGAAAATTACAGACCCACGGAACCTGAATGGAACGATTATGAAAAATACAATTCAAATTAGGATTATTCCCAAGATTTTTTCCAAACTCAACAACCAGAAGATGAGGAAAATTATGTGTCTGAAAATATTTTAAACAATATGAAAATCAAACTCGAAGAACTCGATGCTTAAAATGAACAAATGAGAGAGGTTGTAAATCGGCAAGCTGAAACTCTATCAGATTACACACCTATTGATCTGAGGAGTATTGTGCAAGAAAATCTCATATCATCGAAATTTGATGAATTCGAGAGCTCCAAAATCACCAATTATCCCGATGATACTTTTTATTCAGCTTTACCAATTTCACAACATATCGACACATTAGCCTCTACCGACGAAATCATCGATCCATCAATGGATGAAGAAGAAGTAAGGGTGACAAATTGGTACTCCTGGGAAAATGATAACGTTGAAAATTTTACCCCCGAGACCAAAATGGTGGGACCGATAAGTACCATTAATGAAGAAGAATTTGCTTCGATCCCAAAATTCACCATTCCACAACCTTCCAACCCAATATTCTTAATAGACGAGTCATCTACCAAAGATGAACTACAAGCTGTAATAGATATTGAAACCTCGAATTTCACCCAATTGGGTAATAGGGGTGAAAACTTTGATCCCGAGAATAAACGGAAGAAAATGTTAGGAATTGTCCACCCTATAGAAATATGTATGTCGGTTTATATCGATCCATTTGACCAAGAACCAGAAAAAAGACATATCCATTTACTAAAAGCTACACTTAAAAAAGAATTAAGTAGTGACGATCGGGTGAGTCTAAACTCTAAACCCATTGATATATCATACACCACCCGAGATATAAATAACTAGCTCACTATTTTAATTCGTGGAACTTATTCTACCGACTTCACATGTCGTCAGCTAAGTGTGGGGAAGTATAACCCCACTTAACGTTAAATTAGGGGTGCGGGTTAGTGCATAACTCGTTAATAAAAATGCATGATGAGTTAGGGTAAAAGACGCATTTTCAAATATTAGCAAACAGTTCAGAAAAGCAACCGTTTTTGAAGAAAAACATGTGTGATAAAACAAGAAGGAATGAACGATGAGGCGCGCCATCTATCATTCGACGAGCTTTGTAATTACAAACTGGGTATTTTTAATCACTTTTATACACCTCACCCTCATGAATTTATAATTAGAGTGTGATTTCATGCAAATGAGGGCATTGCATGATCTCAAGTGTGGGGAAGGGTTATAAATTCTCTCGGGTTTATACTTGGCTTATTTTCTAAATATTGTGAAAATTTTAAAATTTTTCAACTAAATGAATTCAAAATCAGGTTTATACATATTTATGAACGATAAAACTAGGTGTTAATGCCGAAATTATTGTTACCTCGGAAAGGACATAAATTGAAAAACAAATAAAATGCTTGAATTTATTTATTAGGATATAAAAAGACGCATGAAAAAAAGCCAAGTGTGGGGAGAATGTACCAAGTTATTCAATTAAAAAACTATCCATCACATGTTTCTGTAAAGTTATTGCTGGTGCTTTTGTTTTGGACTAAATTGACTGTTTTACCCGCAATATTATAATAAAGATAAAAGAAAAGATGGATCTACATGATGAATCAATTCCATCATTAAAAGGAAGTAAAGTCTTCCGTAAAAGACACGCGCTTCTTGATTTAGGTCAAGAAGTTGTCGTCCAGACCAGCTGTAGGTTGACGAAAAATCTAAAAAAGTCATCTCTAAATTCAGCAGGAAATCCACGAACCTCAGTATCAAACAGGGTCGCCAAGTGGTCAGACTTATCCTAACCATGAGAGGATCTGTCTCGTAAAATGGGGAGGACGCCGTGCAAATTAGCTTGATAAGACTAATGAATCAGACTCCCAGAAAAGGATAATCTCCTTAAAGATTAAAAATCAGCTTTTAAGCCTGATATTACTCAATCCTAGAGATTGACCTTAAAGATTGAGAATTACAAACTCATGAAATTCGATGATATCTAAACTCGAGCTTGAACGAGAAAATATTTTGATCAAATTACAAACCGATTTGTTTTCTAAAAATCTATTTTCAATGCGTTCATTACCATTGAACGTAAAATCCTAGGAATTCACCTGGAGTTCATTAGGTCACCTGAACCAAATCGGGTGTCAACCGTAAGAACGGTGGTTGCATAGCATGGTCGAAGACAGGACCTTGTGCTAGACCGAAAAATTATAGGGTGAGCTTTACTATTGCTCCTACAAAGGATAATAATTGCATCCGACACGTTTTTGGACCATAATCAAATGCATGTCATTAGACATTGCCTTAACAGTTGCTTGTTCAACGCTTTCCTTTACAACCGGACAGTAGTTTACCGAAAGGTAATATACGGAACAAGTATACTGGATGTGTTGCTTTCCTAATACAAGGTTAGCAAGTGGGTGACACAAAACCATAAGTTTTGAGCTAAAATTTTCAAATCTGAAACCCACCAAACCCACAAAAATATTTTGCAAACACTGGTGAAGGGTTATTTCGGAAAACTTATCTAGGGTAAAAGCTAGAATGAATTTTCAAAAGATCAAATGTTTTCATAATGATCCAATTTCCTTAAGGATCTAAATTTTTATAGTCATGTGGGACTGTAAACCACGTCGTTACTATCATTGTTTATACCGCCGTATCAAAATCACTAATGTATAAAGTGTGAAGAATAAAGAAGTGATTCGTGTGATTTAATTTCAAGTTCTGTATTGCTTGATGACAAGCAACGTTCAAGTGTGGGGATATTTGATAGTGCTCCAAACGAACATATATTTAGTCGCAATATTATCCCAATATGTAAAGTTTTTAGTTGAAATTATTCTATTTTTAAGTTGTAATCGTTTAAATAAATAAATGCGAAGATGAAGCATGAAGATTAAATAATTGAACAAAAAGTGCCACTAAAACTGGAAAAGGGTCCTTAAAGCCATAGTTCACTCAAAAGCATCCCAAAAATTGAGTTAAAAGACTTGCGCGGATTTTGGGAGTTAAGGAAAATAATTTTTTGTGCAAATTACAAATTGCGAAACGCAAAGTACAAGATATTAAATAGTACGCAAGGACGTTCGAAAATCCGGAACCGGGACCTGAGCCAACTATCAACGCGCGACGCAACGGGCCGAAAATTATAAGTCAACTATGCACAAGAATATAATATAATATATATATAATTATATAAAATTATATATATTATATTATATAATAAATAAATAAGAGCCGCCCACGTTTCAAATGAAGAATGTGTCCTGGACAGGCTGGCCATGCGATCGCATGGCCTGGCCTCCTTAATCCCATGCGATTGCATGGCAGGGAAAGGCTGGCCACATCTATAAAAGGCGACGAATTTTGCAGTTTATATACACCAATTCAATCTCTTTACTCCCTCTATATAATAAATATATAGTGTAGTTTTATATTAGTTATTTTTGGGTTATGCAAAGGTTATTTTACGGGTTTTGAAGTCGAAGCTCTATCCATGTAACACTACGCGATAAATAATCAATGTAAGTTATGTTCTCCTTTTTAAATTAATGTCTCGTAACTAAGTTATTATTATGCTTATTTAAATTGAAGTAATCGTGATGTTGGGCTAAAAATATTAAAGATAGGGTAATTGGGCTTTGTACCATAATTGGGGTTTGGATAAAAGAACGATACTTGTGAAAATTAGAATATGGGCTATTAATGGGCTTTATATTAAATTAATGATACCTCGTTAATTTAATATAAAGGTTACAATTTGACGTATCTATATATAACCACATACGCTTAATCGGATACGATGGGTGAGATATTTATAAATACAAATTATTGTTCATTTGACCGGACACGGGGATGGATTAATAGTCACTGGACTCATTAAAACAGGGGTGGATTACATTCAAAGGTAATTGGTGTAATTGTTAACAAAGTATTAAAACCTTGGATTACACACAGTCGATAACCTGGTGTATTCATTAAACAAAGTATTAAGACCTTGTTACAGTTCGAATCCCCAATTAGTTGGAATATTTGACTTTGGGTATAAGGTTAAATTTGCCGAGCATTTTATAATTATTACCGATGAACTATTATGGGCAAAACCCAAATAGGTTTCAAATACATTCAGGACAAAGGACAATTAACCCAGGATATTAAATTAAAATCAAAACGTCAAACATCATGGTTACGGAAGTTTAAATAAGCATAATTATTTTATTTTATATTTCATCACACTTAAATTATCGTCATTTATATTTTTCATTAGGTTTTAATTGTGACTTAAAATATAAAATCGACAAACCGGTCATTAAACGGTAAACCCCCTTTTATATTATTATAATATATATAAATATATATTTTATACAAATATAGTTGTTTAAAAATATGGTAAAATAAGTCGTCTCCCTGTGGAACGAACCGAACTTACTAAAAACTATACTACTCTACGATTAGGTACACTGTCTATAGTGTTGTAGCAAGGTTTAGGTATATCCCATCTATATAAATAAATAAAACTTGTGTAAAATTGTATCGTATTTAATAGTATTTCGTAGTAAAAATATAACTATTTCGTATACACCTCGCAACACATCAATGACCCAAATAGTATCGTTGCCGTTTGAAGTCTTGGGCAACTTAGTAATGAAGTCCATAGTGATACATTCTCACTTCCATTGCGGAATATCCGGCTGTTGAAGTAAACCAAACGGCTTTTGATGCTCGGCCTTCACCTTCAAACAAGTAAGGCACTTGCTCACATAATCAGCAATGTCAGATTTTAGATTAGGCCACAAATAAAACTCTTTCACATCGTGATACATTTTACTGGAGCCTGGGTGAATAGAATATCTAGTCTTATGTGCTTCATCCAAGACTAGTTCTCAAAGATTTCTGAAAATTGGGATCCAGATTCAGTTATTGAAATACCTTGTTCCGTTTCCCTTGAGTTCTAGTTGCTTTTTGAGACCCTTCAATCCCTCAAGATGAACATTCTCTTCCCTCAATGCCTCAAGTTGTGCCTCACGAATTTGTGATGTAAGATTCGTACGAATACGTATAGTTAAAGCTCAGACTCGAATTGGTTTGGCACGATCCTTCCTACTAAGGGCGTGAGCAACTACATTCACCTTGCCAGGATGATATCGAAGTTCACAATCGTAGTCATTTAACAACTCGATCCAACGCCTCTGCCTCATGTTTAATAGCTTCTAATCGAAAATATGTTGAAGACTTTAATGATCGGTAAACACCGTGATTTTAACCCCATAGAGGAAATGTCTCCACATCTTCAGTGCAAATACCACAGCTCCTAATTCCAGGTCATGTGTGGTATAGTTCTTCTCATGTTTCTTCAACTATCTAGATGCATAGGCAATAATCTTTTTGCGTTGCATCAAAACACATCCGAAATCTTGATTCGAGGCATCACAATAGACTACAAAATCTTCAGTACCTTCAGGTAATGATAGAATTGGGGTTGTGGTCAATTTATCCTTCAAAATCTTAAAAGCATATTCCTGTTCTTCGGACCACTCGAACTTCTTCCCCTTATGTGTTAGCTTGGTAAGAGGTTTGGCTAGAATAGAAAAATCCTTGATAAACCTCCGATAGTAACCAGCTAGTCCCAAAAATTGGCGAATATGTTTCGCACTCTTAGGCACTTCTCAGTTTTGAATAGCAGTGATTTTAGCCAGATCGACATGTATTCCTTCACTATCAACTACATGTCCGAGAAATTGCACAGTTCGCAGCCAAAATTCGCATTTGGAGAACTTAGCATATAGTTGTTCCTTCTTTAAGAGCTCTAGAATCAATCGCAAGTGTTGCTCATGCTCCTTCTCGCTCTTGGAATAGATTAGAATGTCATCAATAAAGACGATCACGAATTTGTTAAGATAAGGCTTGCATACACGGTTAATAAGATCCATGAATACAACAGGAGCATTGGTTAAACCGAAAGGCATGACAAGAAACTCGTAATGTCCGTAACGAGTTTGAAAAGTAGTCTTAGAAACATCAGCTTCTTTGACTCTCAGTTGATGATAACCGGACCTAAGGTCAATCTTCGAGTAGACGCTGGATCCTTGCAATTGGTTAAATAGGTCATCAATACGCGGGAGGGGATAACGATTCTTGATGGTTAACTTGTTAAGTTCACGGTAATCAATACTCATTCTCAACATACCATCTTTCTTCTTGACAAAAAGTACGGGCGCTCCCCACAGAGACGAACTAGGACGAATGAAACCTTTCTCCAAAAGTTCTTGTAGTTGGTTAGATAATTCCTTCATCTATGGTGAAGCTAAGCGGTATGGTGCCTTTGCAATAGGTGCAGCATCGGGGGTCAAATCAATCTGAAACTCAACCTGTCGTTGGGGAGGGAGACCAGGGAGTTCTTCAGGTAATACTTCAGGAAAGTCTCTAACTATCGGTACAACTTCAATGCGTTTTTCTTCCGATTCGACTTCCTTAACATGATCCAAGATGGCTTGGTATCCCTTCATTAGATACTTGCGAATCTTGATGCAAGAGATGATGTTGAGTTTAGAACCACTCATCTCCCCTTGAATAATTAAGGTTTTCCCATTTTCAAGAGGTATGTTAATGGTTTTCTCATAACACATGATTGCAGCTCTTAATGAGCGTAACCAATCCATCCCTACAACTATATCAAAGCTCCCTAACTTGACTGGCAATAGGTTGATCTTAAAGTGTTTGTCGACTAAAATCAGATCACAGTTTTTATACACGTTGTCTACTTTCATAACCTTACCAGTTGCTACTTCTACAAGACGCTTAATTTCTAAGGCTTGTGGTTTTTCAGTAAATAAGGCACAAAACTCAGTAGACACATAACTTCTATCAGCACCAGAATCGAATAAAACAGTAGCATAGAGGTTGTTAACAAGAAACGCACCCATTATGACTTCGTCATCATCACGGGCTTCTTCAGCAGTCATCACAAATGCCCGGCTTTTAGCATTTCTCGTGTTACCCTTTTTCTTTGGACACTGATTGCGGAAATGCCCTTTTTCACCACAGTCATAGCATGTAGGAACGACTGCGTTGGCTTTTGTTGCAGGTGTATCAGTTGGAGGAACTGCAACTCTACAATTCTTGGCTATATGGCCAATGTTCTTACACTTGGTGCACTCAGCCTTGCACCACCCAGAATGGTGTTTCTCACAACGCTTACGGAAAGGTTGTTTCCCAGAGTAACCTCCTTTTAAATTATCGGCAACTTTATTATTCGAACCTGGGCTCGATCTTTGAGCAGATTCAAATTTCCTTTTGCCCTCATTTGTCTTAGCCTCAGCTTGTTTATTTTCCGCGGCCTTTCTCCTCTTAGCCATCATGAGGTTCTGGACCATCAGTATCAACGCATCTAAAGTTTCCTTACTAGCAGCAATGACATTTCCCTGAATCTCTTCAGGAAGGCCTTCTATGTACCTCTCTATCTTCTTCTGTTCAGTTGGTACCATATCTGAGCACAAAGTAACCAACTCTATAAACCTGTTTGTATATGCTTCAATGTCGGTTCCTTTTACCTTCAATTCCCAGAACTCAACTTCCAGCTTTTGAATTTGGTTTCGCGGACAGAATTTATTTGTCATCATTCGTTTCAGAACAGGCCATGGGATGGTGTTTGCACCATCTAGCCCTACAGTTTGGGCATAGCCATTTCACCATGTTAGAGCTAGGCCACTTAGCATGTGAGTGGCATACTTTACTCGGTCGACATCCGCACAGTTACAGATACAAAAGATGGATTCGAGCTTCTCGAACCAACGAGTCAGTTCGACAGCTTCCTCACTCCCCTTAAAAGATGGAGGCTTGCAATTCATAAACTCCTTGTAACTGCAAGAAGTAGGAGGATTTTCTTGGTTGTTCCCTTGATGATTGTTATGGTTGCCTTGTGCGGCAGCCAACAGCTGTTGGAATTGTGCAGGAGTCAGAGAGACATTCTGGATATTGGTAGCACCTCGAGTTGATTGAGCCATCGTTCTTCATTACATAAATACAGTATTAGTCGAAGAGTTCATGGTGCTAATAAGTGATAAATGCACAAGGTCCACACAACATACACTAGATATAACCAAACAGATACGAACAAGATATGATAGATGATAGGAATAACAAGATGTAATCAAAATACTTGGAATTGAACCATAAAACCACTAGTTTTACATGAATCAAAAACTAATGTAACTTAGGCATATGCCATTACATAAATTACGAAAATGGAAATAAATGAGAATCCTAAGATCTAATCTTTCTTAGGTGATGGTGGTTTGAAATGATCCTTAATGTACCCCTTGAAGTACATTACAAACTTCTCCAATTCTACCAGTGCGTAACACTGGCGGTCGAGCTCCCTCTCTTTCCTAGCAAACATCACGGAGAACTTGTCATAGACTCTCTTCACATCGCTATTTGTGTAGTCACTGCGCTTCTACATCATAGCCAAGCGATCACGAAAAGTATCTCTCATAGTTTCAGTGCGACTCTGTAGATTCATGATATCACACCGAACCAGAGCATGTTCATACTCATAGTAGACAAACTCAGAAGCCTTTGGCTTCTTGGATGAACTAGCATCATCAGTAGCGGGAGTCTCCGGCTCCTTCCTCTTAGGTGAGGGAGTCTTGGTAACAGGAGGTTCAACTTCCTCCTCGGAATCATCTTCTAAACTGCATATAACTCCAAGACCATCATAAGCTGGATTAGCCTCCTCATTAGTTGGTTCTTGAACTTCTTCCTCTTCTTCAGGTTCAGACTCTTCCTCGGGTTCCCCCTCGGAATCAGCTTCACCTTCGATGTGTTCTTCAACCTCTTCATCATCACCCTCATCATCCCTATCATAGTCATCATGTGGCTCTTCCTTCACCGGTGAGTGTGTTGGAGTGGCAGGCGTATAGACCGGTGATGCGGGAGGAGTAGCTGGTTAGTAAATTGGAGATGTTGGTGGAGAAACGGGTCCATAAACTGGAGTGTGAACGGATCTCTCCATATCAGATTCTTCAGAGTCAGAAATAACGATCGGGTTATGGCTCGACATCCTAAAAGAAAGGAAAGGAAGAAATCAGAATGTTTCTAAGGTAGACGTAAAAGCACGGAAAGAAATAATAAGGAAAGGCACTAAAATCTTAACTCAGGAAAGGTTATAGTCCTATGGACTGCTAAGGCACCCTAACTAATACATAAGGCACACATAAATGCAATCCTGGTTCTTTATAAAAAACCGTGCTCCGATACCACTCTGTCATACCCCCCAAATAGGGCTGGGGGTAAATATGATATTTCAATACCATTGCACAATTATAATAACGAGAACGACTCTAAATGAGACGTTTAATAAAATCAATAATTTAATTTGCAGCGGAAATGAAATTGTTTTACATGGTAAACCCAAATGAAATAAATGTTTAACAAATGATAAGATATAAATAATGCGGACTTCAATGCAATCAGCAAGCAAAGCAACATAGGGCAGCACATAAGCTATTCTTCACCTGAGACAAACATTCTTAAAATGTCAACACAATGGTTGAGTGAACATCATAGGTTTAATAATTATTAAGTTTTAGACCACAAGATTTATTTCAAAACATCAAAATATTAATATGCCACGAGTTATAATATCGAGCTAAACATTAACCCCTGACACTGTACGGGTGTCGGTAATCATTATTATGTACCCCCTTGATGATCGGTCAATTGGTAGAGACGTCACTCTCAATAGGCCTACTCACAATAATTAAGCTTGAAACATTTCAATTCCAGCAATTAACGATATTATGGCGGAGATTTGCATGTAAGAATACAAGTTAACAATAGTCTCATGAAGTTGCATATCAAAAAGTTTAGGCACTTGTGTCTAAATTGTAAATCATTTAAAAGCAAGCATGTGTCTCACCCCAAGATTTAAATAATATATTAAAATATGTAAAAAGCGGGGCTATGAGTTTACCTTAGTAGCACAGAAGAGTTATTCCACAAGAGAAATGAATTGAACGGAAGAACGTGATCGAGATCTCAACCTAGAGATAGAATGTATGATCAGATATTGTCTAATAGACATAATGTGATGACCCGGAAATTTCTGACCAAATTTAAACTTTAATCTTTATATGTTTCCGACACGATAAGCAAAATCTGTAATGTTGAGTCTCGAAAATTTTGAAATCTATATTCATGAAATCAATCACCCTTTGACCATGCCTGACGATTCACGAACATTTATGTGTATACTGATATGTATATATAATATATACTTATTAATTGAAAACGTTAACAAAGTATTAGATATATAATACTTTACATAAACGAGTTGTTTCGATATTTGTTCAATATAGTTATTGACGGAATTAAAAGATAATATCATATGATTGAATTATCAGATACATTGAATTATGATTACGAGTCTCTGTTATGAGGACCACGATGATTGGAGAAATCGTTTCTTTTTAACGGTATTCGGAATAATTGGTAAAGTAATTTTCAAATGAGAACAAAGTATCACTTATTTAATGTCAGACAAATGTTAGTGGTTAATTGAATTTCATACTACTTGATTGATCTATTTTCAAAAGTGCGAAAACAATTTTCGATATAAGATAACTTGGTTATTAAAATGTCTTTGTTAAATAACATAAGTTGAACATTAATTGTTAGATATATAAATAACTTGCAATGTGTATTTAAAACATATTTATGCATATTAAATATTGACAAGTTATATAGATTGACATTTTACATTAAGATGATTCCTTACGTTTGATTTTCCTTTAGACTTAATCCTACGAGTCATGATTAAAAATGAAAATTTAAAACCCTGAAACCTGATGTGATTCATATATGATTGTACTTTCTTTAACGAAAACGCCTTTTCGATATAATAGACTTTTATTATTAAAAACGTGTTATGACATGAACAAACTTCTACTATTATAACCTTTGTAATAAAATGATTTTTGAATATAAAATAATTTGATTATTAAAACGTTTTATGAACGTGTATAGATAAATGAATTATATTAATTTTAAAACTTTAAAAATACAAATGTTACGAGATTGTAATTTTTAATATTTAATGATTCCTAAATACATAAGTTTTGAATGACATTAGTTTTGAAAAACTATATTAAGTAAATAGTTCAAATTTATATTTCGAAATGAAAATATAAATATATTTTAATTTAGTCATAAAACGTCCCGATTTAAAATAATATATTTTGATAAACAACGAGTCACTGATTTATAAAAGTAAATGACCACAACGCTCAATTTTATAAGTTACATTTTTTTATAAGATAATTTATTGTTGAGTAAGTCAAATTATTAATAAGGGTACACGTCGCGTAACGTAAAAGGCAAGTTTTCTAAACGTACGAAAGTGCGCTCGAAAAACCGAAAGTGGTACATGAGTCGTGAGACCACGACCATGTCATTTTTGTAAAAATTATATTTTTACCATGAGCGTAAATATAATATAATATTTAATTAATTCTAAAGATTAAATATATTATTTATTAAAATAATATATATACATAATAATTCTACGTAGTAATAAGTTAAGTATGTGTGTCGATAGCCTTAAAATCTCGTTTGTGAGCTGAATATTTAGCTCATGCGATTGCATGAGTGTACCACACCAACCTCATGCAATCGCATGAGGAGTAGGTGGTGCCAAAATTATTATAAAAGGAACGAATTCGTTTCAGTGTTAATTCATTCTTCTTCTATATATCTATCTGCTCTCTTTATACATATATATATATATATATATATATATATATATATATATATATATATATATATATATATTTAGAATATCATTAATATTAGGATTAATATTATCATTAATTTTATGGTTAGGAGTATTATTATTATTAGTATTATACATAAAATACTACGACGGGGTTATGCCCGCGTGATCTCAAAAATGAGTTTTTCGAGTAGGATAGGGCTAAGGAAATTATGGGTTATAGCTATGGAGGTTATGGGTATGGATCATGGGTATGCTCGTGAGGTCAATCTAGTGTTTATTATCTTCGTGGCGTCTACGTACCTTTCATGCAATATTGAATCTCAATATTGATACGTGAGTACTCGTAAATTAATTTTTACGTATTAATAGTGTATCCCTGACTAGTGCTCGAGAAAATAGGATTATACATGTTTGTACTTTTGATATTGCCCTTGGATAGGATATGTTGAATCCTAAATTAATTACATATGCGATTGAGATAAGGTATAAGATATGCATGTTGTTGGAAAGATAACGAAAAATTAAGAACTTTTCATTTAGATATCGAATGGATTCGATGAACGGATTAGAAGTTATTGTCAATTGAATTTTTGTATTATTATTAAAAATGATTATTATTATCGTCTTTATTATCGTCGTTCTAATCTAATTATTATTATTATTAGTATTATTATTATTATTACTATTATTATTATTATCTTTATAAATAAAAAGTATTATTATTAAAAATTGTTATTATTATTATTACTATCGTTATCATCATTAAGGTTATAATTAGTATTATTATTATTATCATTTTAAATAAAATTACTATTTTAAAGTTAATATTAAGAAGTATCGTAAATAATAAAGTATCATTATCATTTTATCATATTATCATTCTTAGTAAATTTAAATATTAATATTTTATTAACAGGATAATAATAATTATTATTATAAAATAATACAACTTTTACTTACTATTATTATAGATATTATTTTATCAAATAAAAATGTGATACAAACATATTTTACTACGTGTATTAAAATTACATTAATAGTACGTATTATATTATCTTTATGATATCAAATAAACCTTATAAATTTTATTACTCAATATATATAAAAGTATATTTTATTATATAAATGTTTATATAAAATTTTACTTATTAATACATGAACTATATTATTCACTCTAATAAATTTTTAAAAAATATACAACGACGATATTTAAACTATATATAAATTTTGGAAATCATTTTGAGTCAAATTGACTTCTGTTGACTTTTGCATATTAGTCTCGAGCATTAGGATTGTGGTACACTATGACTTAACTTAATTTGTTAGACAAATATTGACCAACATATAAATATATTTAAATAATTTAGGTTCGTGAATCCAAGGCCAACCCTACATTTGATAAATGACGTCATATGTATTTTTACTACAAAATACATTAGGTGAGTTTCATTTGCCTTTTTACCCTTTATATATTTTTGGGCTGAGAATACATGCGCAATTTTTATAAATGATTTACAAAATAGACACAAGTATATGAAACTACATTCTATGGTTGAATTATCGAAATCGAAAATGCCCCTTTTTATTAAGTCTGGTAATCTAAGAATTAGGGAACAGACACCCTAATTGACGCGAATCCTAAAGATAGATCTATGGGCCCGACGAACCCTATCCAAAGTACTGGATGCTTTAGTACTTCGATGTTGTGTTATATCATGTCCGATGGATTTCCCGAAATGATAGGGGATATTCTTATATGCATCTTGTTAATGTCGGTTACCAGGTGTTCAATCCATATGAATGATTTTTGTCTCTATGCATGGGACGTATATTTATGAGAATTGGAAATGAAATTCTTGTGGTCTATTAAAATGATGGAAATGATTATTTTGTTAAACTAATGAACTCACCAACATTTTGGTTGACACTTGCAAGCATGTTTACTCTCAGGTACGAAAGAAATCTTCCGCTGTGCATTTGCTCATTCTAAAGATATTACTTGGAGTCTTTCATGGCATATTTTCGAAGAACGTTGCATTCGAGTCATTGAGTTCATCAAAGATTATTATTAAGTAAATTTATAGTTGGATAGTGGACATTATGAAATGGTATGCATGCCTGTCAATTTTTGATGTAAAGAAAGTTTGTCTTTTAAAAACGAATGCAATGTTTGTAAAATCTATCATATAGAGGTCAAATACCTCGCGATGAAATCAACTATTGTGAATCGTTTATAATGTATATGAACGGGTCCTTTCAGTTGGTATCAGAGCGGTGGTCTTAGCGAACCATGTCTGCATTAGTGTGTCTAACTGATAAGTCGTTAGGATGCATTAGTGAGTCTGGACTTTGACCGTGCCTGCATGTCAAAAGTTTTGCTTATCATTTCTAGTCAGAAATCATCTTCTTATCATCCTTAGAAAAATTACCTGCTTATCATTATTAGTCTAGACACGTCTTGCTACATTAATTGCATGAGTAGTGTATGGACAAAATTCATATCTTAGCGTATCCGCTAAATCATATCTTATCGTATCTGTTATTTTAGACTTTGCCTGATATATTCCGTAAATTCCTCCGTAATTTACGAAATCTTTTGCTCTACATATATAGATATTCTATGTAATTAGAATACCAACCGATAGCCGGAAAATCATTTTATATCGAAAAATCCATAATCCAATCGTACAAAATGGAATTTGTCATCAGTTCAAGTCACTCGGATTCCGAAATGGAATCCCATTCAAGCTCCGAAAGCAGTGTGACCGGAATGGATCAACCAATCAGTCATCACCTATTCTGGATGAATTGGGGATGGGTTCGTAGCCTCCTCAATCATTGGAGACAAGAAGAAGGCGATCCTTTCCATCCACCACATTGCCCTCTTGACGATGAACCTGAAGCACTTACCAGCGAACCTGTTCGAGAAACCATTTTCTCTCTCATTTCCAGAGTATCTCGTCACGATTATATATTACATCAAATTCTAGATTTTATTTATCCGCTCGTCCCAACCGACAATCACCCCGGTGTAATAGAATAAGTCAACGAGCTTCGCGCTCAGGTAGTGGCTTTGGAGAATATGGTGCGAAGGTTACAAACACCATCAGCAGCACCAGCAGCATAATCAATGCCGCCAGTAACATCAACATCGCAAGCCTCAATACCCTAAGCACCAGCAGCATCACAGGCATCAACGGTTTCACCATCATCAACATCAACAGTATCATTACCACCACCAACAATCACATCCGCATCACACGCCTCAACATCACAATCTGTACTTCGGATATCAACATCACACGCACCATAGATACCAAGGAGTATCAATAACAACAAACGATGAAGCAATGATTCATAACTTCATCGGAGAAATATTCTGCGGTGATTACGTAATCTCTAAAGTCTTAGAGATTATCTATTTCAGCCTTAACCATAAATCAGATAAGTGGACAGATAGAAGAAAGAGTAGAAACTCTGAAAGGAATGGTGCGTAAAGTACAAGCTAGACTTGTTTTACCAACAGCATCATCAGTACCCTTAGCCTCACCAACACAGTCAGTGCTATCAACATCGTTAGAATTGTTAGCACCTCTAACATCACAAGCTCCGTCAGTTCAAGAATCACTGTGGAAATCATTATGAATCACACAACAGATATATTACTAGCGAGTTATGAAGTATTAACTCAATTCCTCTGAAAAATTTATATGTATATCTTATATATATAAATTTTTAAACCATAATAAATCTTTCTGTACTAAGCTATTATGTATGAAATTTAACTACTTGGTTAAATTCGTATTATTAATATGCCATGATGTACATCCTTCGTTAACAACATAACCATCGTTAACTACAATCTCTGTTTCAAATCAATGAATTCAGTTTCATAATAAATCAAGTGTATCATTCAATAACATGTTTGATTTTACACTTTCATCTTCGATGTACTCAAAACTTACTGGAAAACAACATTCGTATCTTGCGAAGTTAGCAAGAGATCTATGAGCATCAGCATAATTCACTAAGGAAATATCTATAAGAATAAATATTGAAGTATCGATTAGTAAAATACTCCGCAAGGATTATGAAATCTCTAATGATTTAGAGAAAATTCATTTCTAATTCAAGCCGAAAATCAAATGAGCTTAGTATGATATTAACTCATTAAATCTGTATTACATCTGAAGAAAATATACCCACATATATTTTCATAAAGGTTGTAAAAAAAATTCTTGTTCAAAATATTATTTGTGAATTTTTTTTAACGGGTAGGTAATACCCGAGAAATATTTAAATTCACGATTAATATGTTACATTCTTCGATTCTGATTCAACAATCATTAACTATACTCACTACTTTCACAATAATATACATTCTTTCATAGAAATCAAAACAACCATTCACATCCAAATTCAATTACATATTCTGATTTTGAAATCTCAGAATTTAATTCGGGATATAACCGAAATCATCACTCTTAAATTCCTACATCTATCAAAGCTATACTTTGAATTCAAAACTGTGATAGAACATCACTTTTATCCGTAACACTCAGGATATGAGAATCATTCGAGATTCATGACAATTTCATCATTTGGATATTGACTATGACAATCTGCATTTAAAACCCTTCGAAATTTCGAAAGACATTTCAAATAATGAAAAATCGAGATGATGATCCAACCACATATTACCCGTCGTTTTGTACCTGAAAAACTCTCGAAACCAAAGTCATAGTTTAACACATACCCGCATCGAGTTCATTATCATTTATTAGCAAAAACAACCTTACGATTCCATTTCAAAGTAGCCAATATTGTCACAGCTCCAGCAAGTCAACTTCGACTTTTCAGTAAAACTAATTTTTATTATAACCTCGATGGATATGTTGCCCTTTCGGCATCGTTACTGGAAAACCTTTCATATCTCGCCACATTAGCAATAAACTTCTCAACAACTTCATTGATTTTTAAGCCTCTCCGAAAAGTCACTATACTTAATCATTGAAACCCCATCTTTTACTCATCCGCATGTTGCAGCAAGAATTGCCATACCAATTACTGAAAATCAGCAATCGGTATTTTGAAATCTCGCAGCGTTTCTACTTCAATAGTTATATATACATATAACGTCTATCTCCTAGACTTACAGACTTCGAATGTGAAGTTTCAAAAAAAAAAAAAAAAAAACTATGAACTAGTTCTCGAAATGCTAATGAAGCAGCAAAAACTGTAAACGACTTTAACAGTCAAAAGTTTGATGATAAAAAATAATGTGTTGGTAAAGCCCAGAAAAAGAGAAGAGTAGATACTGAACAACGGATTGAACAGACCGTGAAGGAGACCAAGGACAAATACAAGGGCTAAAGTCTGTATTTAAATAATCTTGATGATTCTATTTCTGATGAAGTCATTAACGAATACCTTACTCCTTATTCTAAACATTTGCGGACATTATTCTTCATCATCATCTTATCTTAAATATTATAAGATATCTTCGTATCTCTCATTATACATATTCTCCATATTTCTGGAGATATTTTCACAACTATTCTTATCTGAAATCATTTATCTCTCCATAATATCTGCAACATAAAAGAAACTGTGTTAGTTTCTAAATTCTGAAAAATTCGAATATGAATGTTTTTGAAGTAGTGTTGGGAACTGAAGCATGAGTTAGTATAATATAATGACACTTGATCAACGTGATTATATTACAGTAATTCATGCTGAGTTTCTAATGAAACGTGATGATTCACAGAATATACCGTCATCATGTGCCATTTACACGACTCGTACATTCTACCCAATCTTCAAGCATATTAAGAACATATCTTCTTGATAGTTCTATTTTTCCGAATATTCATGTAATTTGCCCAATCACGATTGTGCCATTATGATTTCTTTCTTAGAATATTAACTATGTTCATTTCAAAATCCATACCTACGAATTCTGGACCATTATTCGCTTGATTCGAGGACGGGAAGAGGAAACGAAAGCATGAAGCTCCGAAATATAATGGAGAATATAAAAAGCCCGATAACAACCCTAAAACTACAAACCGTGTATATCAATGCGTATAGCAATATAAAGACACGGGAGAATGAAAAACACTATAACCCAAGGTAATGGTAGAAGAAATTAACTTCTTCCGGTGGCAGATGAAAACGAAGAATAACAGATATGAAAGTTAAGAAGATATTAAGGATCAGAATGGGATGGAGCATATTGACGAATGTCTTAAAGTAGGAATTAAGGAGAAAGAATAGAAGGTGTGAGTTGTGGAAAATAAAGAAACGAAGGGGGGTGGATTTATAGTGAAATATCCGACATAACAATCGAAACAGATTATCGCATTAAATCAAAGGAGATCTTGATTTTCTTAATCGCCAAAGAATCAAATCTTATTATGAAGATTTTTCCCTTAAATTTCGGAAATCAATCATAATTACGTCATCGGTAAAAACAAATATACGTTACTCATTTCACTCTATTCCGATAGCTTCATTTATACTCTTCGCGTAATCAAATTGTTTTATCTATATTACTCAATGATGATAAAACTCTATTTATCAACTCATATTCGTCATGAAAACATTTTTATAGTTAACCATGACGACCTCGATCAAATTTCGGGACGAAATTTCTTTAACGGGTAGGTACTGTGATGACCCGAAAATTTCCGACCAAATTTAAACTTTAATCTTTATATGTTTCCGACACGATAAGCAAAATCTGTAATGTTGAGTCTCGAAAATTTTGAAATCTATATTCATGAAATCAATCACCCTTTGACCATGCCTGACGATTCACAAACATTTATGTGTATACTGATATGTATATATAATATATACTTATTAATTGAAAACGTTAACAAAGTATTAGATATATAATACTTTACATAAACCAGTTGTTTCGATATTTGTTCAATATAGTTATTGATGGAATTAAAAGATAATATCATATGATTGAATTATCAGATACATTGAATTATGATTACGAGTCTCTGTTATGAGGACCACGATGATTGGAGAAATCGTTTCTTTTTAACAGTATTAGGAATAATTGGTAAAGTAATTTTCAAATGAGAACAAAGTATCACTTATTTAATGTCAGACAAATGTTAGTGGATAATTGAATTTCAAACTACTTGATTGATCTATTTTCAAAAGTGCGAACACAATTTTCGATATAAGATAACTTGGTTATTAAAATGTCTTTGTTAAATAACATAAGTTGAACATTAATTGTTAGATATATAAATAACTTGCAATGTGTATTTAAAACATATTTATGCATATTAAATATTGACAAGTTATATAGATCGACATTTTACATTAAGATGATTCCTTACGTTTGATTTTCCTTTAGACTTAATCCTACGAGTCATGATTAAAAATGAAAATTTAAAACCCTGAAACCTGATATGATTCATATATGATTGTACTTTCTTTAACGAAAACGCCTTTTTGATATAATAGACTTTTATTATTAAAAACGTGTTATGACATGAACAAACTTCTACTATTATAACCTTTGTAATAAAATGATTTTTGAATATAAAATAATTTGATTATTAAAACGTTTTATGAACGTGTATAGATAAATGAATTATATTAATTTTAAAACTTTAAAAATACAAATGTTACGTGATTCTAATTTTTAATATTTAACGATTTCTAAATACATAAGTTTTGAATGACATTAGTTTTGAAAAACTATATTAAGTAAATAGTTTAAATTTATATTTCGAAATGAAAATATAAATATATTTTAATTTAGTCATAAAACGTCCCGATTTAAAATAATATATTTTGATAAACAACGAGTCACTGATTTATAAAAGTAAATGACCACAACGCTCAATTTTATAAGTTACATTTTTTATAAGATAATTTATTGTTGAGTAAGTCAAATTATTAATAAGGGTACACGTAGCGTAACATAAAATGCAAGTTTTCTAAACGTACGAAAGTGCGCTCGAAAAACCGAAAGTGGTACATGAGTCGTGAGACCACGACCGTGTCATTTTTGTAAAAATTATATTTTTACCATGAGCGTAAATATAATATAATATTTAATTAATTCTAAAGATTAAATATATTATTTATTAAAATAATATATATACATAATAATTCTACGTAGTAATAAGTTAAGTGTGTGTGTCGGTAGCCTTAAAATCTCGTTTGTGAGCTGAATATTTAGCTCATGCGATTGCATGAGTGTACCACACTAACCACATGCAATCGCATTTGGAGTAGGTGGTGCCAACATTCTTATAAAAGGAACGAATTTGTTTCAGTGTTAATTCATTCTTCTTCTATATATCTATCTGCTCTCTTTATACATATATATATATATATATAAATATATATATATATATATATATATATATATATATATATATTAGGATTAATATTATCATTAATTTTATGGTTAGGAGTATTATTATTATTAGTATTATACATAAAATACTACGACGGGGCTCTGCCCGTGTGATCTCAAAATGAGTTTTTCGAGTAGGATAGGGCTAAGGAATTTATGGGTTATAGCTATGGAGGTTATGGGTATGGATCATGTGTATGCTCGTGAGGTCAATCTAGTGTTTATTATCTTCGTGGCGTCTACGTACTTTTCCTGCAATATTGAATCTCAATATTGATACGTGAGTACTCGTAAATTAATTTTTACATATTAATAGTGTATCCCTGACTAGTGCTCGAGAAAATATGATTATACATGCTTGTACTTTTGATATTACCCTTAGATAGGATATGTTGAATCCTAAATTAATTACATATGCGATTGAGATAAGGTATAAGATATGCATGTTGTTGGAAAGATAACGAAAAATTAAGAACTTTTCATTTAGATTTCGAATGGATTCGATGAACAGATTAGAAGTTATTGTCAATTGAATTTTTGTATTATTATTAAAAATGATTATTATTATCGTCGTTATTATCGTCGTTCTAATCTAATTATTATTATTATTAGTATTATTATTATTATTACTATTATTATTATTATTATCTTTATAAATAAAAAGTATTATTATTAAAAATTGTTATTATTATTATTACTATCGTTATCATCATTAAAGTTATAATTAGTATTATTATTATTATCATTTTAAATAAAATTATTATTTTAAAGTTAATATTAAGAAGTATTGTAAATAATAAAGTATCATTATCATTTTATCATATTATCATTCTTAGTAAATTTAAATATTAATATTTTATTAACAGGATAATAATAATTATTATTACATAATAATACAACTTTTACTTACTATTATTATAGATATTATTTTACAAATAAAAATGTGATACAAACATATTTTACTACGCGTATTAAAATTACATTAATAGTACATATTATATTATCTTTATGATATCAAATAAACCTTATAAATTTTATTACTCAATATATATAAAAGTATATTTTATTATATAAATGTTTATATAAAATTTTACTTATTAATACATGAATTATATTATTCACTCTAATAAATTTTTTAAAAATATACAACGACGATATTTAAACTATATATAAATTTTGGAAATCATTTTGAGTCAAATTGACTTCTGTTGACTTTTGCATATTAGTCTCGAGCATTATGATTGTGGTACACTATGACTTAACTTAATTTGTTAGACAAATATTGACCAACATATAAATATAAATAAATAATTTAGGTTCGTGAATCCAAGGCCAACCCTACATTTGATAAATGACGTCATATGTATTTTTACTACAAAATACATTAGGTGAGTTTCATTTGCCTTTTTACCCTTTATTTATTTTTGGGCTGAGAATACATGCGCAATTTTTATAAATGATTTACAAAATAGACACAAGTATATGAAACTACATTCTATGGTTGAATTATCAAAATCGAATATGCCCCTTTTTATTAAGTCTGGTAATCTAAGAATTAGGGAACAGACACCCTAATTGACGCGAATCCTAAAGATAGATCTATGGGCCCGACGAACCCCATCCAAAGTACCGGATGCTTTAGTACTTCGATGTTGTGTTATATCATGTCCGATGGATTTCCCGTAATAATAGGGGATATTCTTATATGCATCTTGTTAATGTCGGTTACCAGGTGTTCAATCCATACGAATGATTTTTGTCTCTATGCATGGGACGTATATTTATGAGAATTGGAAATGAAATTCTTGTGGTCTATTAAAATGATGGAAATGATTATTTTGTTAAACTAATGAACTCACCAACCTTTTGGTTGACACTTGAAAGCATGTTTATTCTCAGGTACGAAAGAAATCTTCCGTTGTACATTTGCTCATTCTAAAGATATTACTTGGAGTCTTTCATGGCATATTTTCGAAGAACGTTGCATTCGAGTCATTGAGTTTATCAAAGATTATTATTAAGTAAATTTATAGTTGGATAGTGGACATTATGAAATGGTATGCATGCCTGTCAATTTTCGATGTAAAGAAAGTTTGTCTTTTAAAAACGAATGCAATGTTTGTAAAATGTATCATATAGAGGTCAAATACCTCGCGATGAAATCAACTATTGTGAATCATTTATAATGTATATGAACGGGTCCTTTCACATAAGTATAATAACTATACTAATAATGATAGTTTTCTAAAAAAAATTCCATTTTCGGAAAGTTACTATTTATGGAAAGTTTCCATTCTTAGTAACATCCAATTATAGAAAGTTCAGATTACAATCTTTAGCAAGATGTTGTACACCCTAAACCAAATCTCGTTGCTATCATACAAGTCACTTTGATGATCAGTTGTTACCGGACGCCTAGGATTCTTAACCAGAATCTATGTCTTGGCATTCGAAATCCACAAGCGGTTTCCATAAGGCAACAAGGACCACCCTAGGCCATATGTAGCGGTGAGGTACGTATATAGTGCACGCTATCTTTAGATTATAACCTTTACATTATGTCTAAGTCATAATCTATGTTATTATATTATATTTATTATTGACCTAGTACTTATTTAATTCATAATTTTAATGAAAGTATTTATAATTATCTTATAATTATTTATTAATAACATATTAATAATATATTACTATGGTTAGTGCTATTATTTTATTATTGACTTTTAATTATTATAAAATAACTAAAGTATTTTAATAAGTTATAATGTAAGTATTTATTAATAATGTACTGTTATTATTATTAACTTATATTATAAACATTATACTTATTATTTATCCCTTTTTAAATTCATTTTTAATTATAAATAATATTCTAGTAATTACAATAATTATTTTTATAAATCCCTACACTATTCTAATGGTTTTTAAAAAGTTTATTATTATTTTTGATGTTTTACATAATTACTATCTTTTTATTTATTTTAAATATAGCTGAATAAATAGTAAATATAGATTAAATACCTATAATTATATATAAATCAAATTTTTGACTCTATTAACTTTTAATAACTAAATTATTCTGTAAAAAATTATTTTTAGTATTTTTATGTGTTTAAATAATTTAATTCCAAAATATATACATATATATATACATCGAATACATTATATAATGAAAATAATTGTTATATTGATCATAATAATATATAAAAATATGTTTTAGCTTAGAATATTAATAATAAGTGTTTTTATCAGTAATATATATTATTTATATTGATCATAATATATATATATATATATATATATATATATATATATATATATATATATATATATATATATATATATATATATATTTAATAAACTATTTTAATTAATTAAAATATAAGAACGTATTATAAATCAAAAAAATTATTTTTCCTAGATCCTATATTAATTATTAATAATTATCATTGATAATATATTATTTATAAAATTCGTTACGTATTTATTATAAAAACATATATGTTTCGGCTGAAAACAAGAACACAAAATAATTCTTATAAATATTAAAACGAATTATAAACTTGAAAAATTAACTTTTATAAATCCTTTTACTCATATTGATAATTATCATGTGTTAATAACAATTTATTTACTTAGAAAAATATTTATTATATTTATGTTTATGTCTCGGGCGAAACACAAAAAAAAAAAAGAAAAAAAGAAAGAAAAAGAAAAGAAAATCTTATAAATTTCTAGGTTTTTGAGAGCTTCAAAATTGGATGTGAAAAAAATAATGAGGGGTGGTTTATATTTATAGAGGTGAAGAACTTGGAAAACTAGTCATTAGAATTATATTAGGAAACAAATTCTTTAATACATTTAATATTTTTTTTATTTTCAGCCGACTCCATATATATATATATATATATATATATATATATATATATATATATATATATATATATATATATATATATATATATTATTTTATTTTTTTATTATATGGAACAATCTAGAATATCTTGCATTTTCTTTTATTTATTTATATTTATAGTATTTATCCGATTATATATATATATATATATATATATATATATATATATATATATATATATATATATATATATATATATATATATATATATATATATATATATATATATATATATTCAAATATAATTCGACATATATATACATATAAATATTTATTTTACAAATTTTATAAATAATACCCTTAACTTATTCATTGTAGATATTTAATCATAATTATATTTTTATTTACATTTTATTTATATTAATATAGATTATATACATTTTAATACGTAGTATATACATTTAATAATAATAATAATAATATTAGAGTTAGGGTTAGGGTTAGGGTAATAAACGCGATCATTTAATTAATTATAGTTCATTTAATACAAGTATTAGGGTTAGGGTTTATATTTAATGTTTAGGGTTAGGGTTAGTTAATTAAATTCGAGTATTAGTTACTTCATTTAATATGTCCGGATAACAACCCTAATGATAATGTGCGAAACAACAATGAAACCCTAAGGGCATTTTAGTCATTACTGAGTGGAAAAATGAGGGTTGTTATAAATGAAGTCAATCACTATTTTGGAAGAAACAATAAAAAGCATCATTGGGGTAAGTCATCAGTAAGGAAGTTGGAGTTTGAAAAAAATATTGAAGAAGGCAAGACACAACATGAAGAATCAAATTTAGCAACAAAAAGAACAATCAGCAAACATTGTAGTAGGGTAAGGAATAAGCATAGACAAAAACATGTAGTTCTCTGGATAGAACTGATCACTCTATCTGTGATGAATTGTTAATAGATTTTTGTAAATATGCAACAAAACTATCAATAAATTTTTCTACTTTTCAAGTATTCAAAACTACACATTATGAATGTAAAACATAGCATGCATTTATCCTCCCCGCGGAAGGAAAGTTTTTACTCCCGATGGCAGAAGCCTTTTTGTGTCGACAAAAAAAGCACAAAGGATAAGCTTACAATGTATAAGTTTTGGCAAAAATGCAAAGTACTAAATAAAGTTGCATCACGCTAAGCTGACAATGCAAAGTACTAAATAAAGTTGCATCACGCTAAGCTGACAATGTATAAGAAATATTATAATTATAGAGAATTATATTTGATTAATTATGCAAAACTCACAAGCAGTGATAAGCATATGATGAAGAGTTCTCCTACATAACATGATGTGATAACAAATAGCAAAAGGACTCAAATACAGAATAAGTCATAGTTAACAAGTTCATACTGAAAGGACCCGTTCATATATATTATAAACGATTCACAATAGTTGATTACATTGCGAGGTATTTGACCTCTATATGATACATTTTACAAACATTGCATTCGTTTTTAAAAGACAATCTTTCTTTACATCGAAAATTGACAAGCATGCATACCATTTCATAATATCCACTATCCAACTATAAATTGATTTAATAATAATCTTTGATGAACTCAATGACTCGAATGCAACGTTCTTCGAAATATGCTATGAAAGACTCCAAGTAATATCTTTAAAATGAGCAAATCCACAGCGGAAGATTTCTTTAACACCTGAGAATAAACATGCTTTAAAGTGTCAACCAAAAGGTTGGTGAGTTCATTAGTTTATCATAATCATTTATTTCCATCATTTTAATAGACCACAAGAATTTCATTTCCAGTTCTCATAAATATACGTCCCATGCATAGAGACAAAAATAATCATTCATATGGTGAACACCTGGTAACCGACATTAACTAGATACATATAAGAATATCCCCTATCATTCCGGGATCCTCCTTCGGACATGATATAAATTTCGAAGTACTAAAGCATCCGGTACTTTGGATGGGGTTTGTTAGGCCCAATAGATCTATCTTTAGGATTCGCGTCAATTAGGGTGTCTGTTCCCTAATTCTTAGATTACCAGACTTTAATAAAAAGGGGCATATTCGATTTCGATAATTCAACCATAGAATGTAGTTTCAATTACTTGTGTCTATTTCGTCAAACATTTATCAAAGCGCATGTATTCTCAGTCCCAAAAATATAAAGGGTAAAAAGGCAAATGAACTCACCATACTGTATTTCGTAGTAAAAATACATATAACGTCATTGAACAAGTGCAAGGTTGGCCTCGGATTCACGAACCTAAATTAATTATATATATTTATGTGTTGGTCAATATTTGTCTAACAAATTAGGTCAAGTCATAGTGTACCACAATCCTAATGCTCGAGACTAATATGCAAAAGTCAACAAAAGTAAATTTGACTCAAAATAATTTCCAAAAATCTATACATGATTAATATATAGTTTAAATATCGTTGTTTTATATTTTTAAATATTTTTAAAAGATTTATTAGAGTAAATAATATAATTTATTTATTAATAAATAAAATTTTATATTAAATTTATATAATAAAATATACTTTTATATATATTAAGTAATAAAATTTATAGGGTTCATTTAATATCATAAAGATAATATGATATGTATTATTAAAGTAAGTTATTACACGTAGTAAAATATGTTTGTATCACATATTTATTTGATAAAATAATATCTATAATGATAGTAAGTAAAAGTTGTATTATTTTGTAATAATAATTATTATTATAAAAATATCAATATTTATAATTACTAAGATGACATTAGATAAAATGATAATTCTAATTATGATAAATTTTATATTTACGATAATTTTTAATATTATCTTTAAAATAATAATTCTATTTAAAATAATAATAATAATGATATTTTATAGTAACAATGACATTTCTATTAAAATGATAATTTTTGTTAAAATGATAGTTTTAATACTAACGATACTTTTAATAATAATAGTAATGATAAAAATAATAAGAACGATAATTTTATCTAAATCAATATCTTATAATATTTTAATTTCATCATGATACTCTTACCCATTATTTCCTAATCGTTTCGTTTAATAGCTTTTAATCGTCTTTTATATCGTGTTCATAATAATGATAATAATAGTAATCAAAATAATTAGGTGTTACAAATATTTGTTTTAATTACACTAATATTAATAATGATAGTTACTATAACATTATTAACAATAATACTAATAATTATCTTAATGATAATATAGTAATAATAATAATAACAATAACAATAACCATTTTTAAATAATGATATATATATTAATAATGATAATAATAATAATAATAATACCAATAATAATAATAATAATAATAATTGGATAATAATAATAATAATTATAACTTTAACGATAATAACGATAGTAATAATAAAAAAAATAACAATTTTTAATGATAAATCCCTTTTATTGATAAAGATAATAATAATGATAATAATAAGATAAAACTAGAACGACGATAAAAACGACGATAATAATAATCATTTTTAATAAAAATATCGAAAATTCAATTGATTATAACTTCTAATCCGTTCATCGAAACCATTCGATATCTAAAGGAAAAGTTCTTAATTTTTCGCTAGCTTTCCAAGGACATGCATATCTTATACCTTATCTCAATCGCAAGTGTAACTAATTCAACATTCAACCTAACCTGTCTAAGGGCAATATCAAAAGTACAAGAATGCATAATCCTAAATACTCGAGCACTAGTCAGGGATACACTATTAGTATGTAAAAGTTAAATTATGAGTACTCACGTATCAATATTGAGATTCAATATTGCAGGAAAGGTACGTAGACACAACGGAAATGATAAACACTATATTGACCTCACGAGCATACCCATGAACCATACTCAATCACCACCATAGCTATAACCCATAATTTCCTTAATCCTATCCCACTCGAAAAACAATTTCGAAATCACTCGGACAGCACTCCGTCGTAATATTTTATGTATACTAATAATATCTTGAAATAATACGGAGTAAATATATATATGTAAATCGATTGAGAGAGTTTAGAGAAAAATATTTTCAAGTTTCTATGAAATAATGAAACCTATTGAATTCTATTTATAATAGATTTTTGAATTATTAAAGTGAATTATTAAAGTATGAATTATTAAAGTATGAATTATTAAAGTGAATTATTAAAGTATGAATTATTAAAGTGAATTATTAAAGTATGAATTATTAAAGTGAATTATTAAAGTTAAATTAAAGTAAAAATAAAGTAAAGGTAAAGTTTAAGTATAGTAAAAGTATAAAACTATGTACGTATAATACGCGTATAAATATATATAATATTAATTTAAATCGTTATATATATAAAATAAAATATAAATATCGTTATCTTTATCATACTAGTTAAGTAATGAGTTGTCAAAAGTGGTTCTAGATATTTATAAAAGTTATATACATTTTAATAATAAAGTTCTTTTTAAACTGAAAATGTTTTTGTACGTTTGAAACTAAATAGATCAATCGAGTCTTTATGAGATTCAATCTTCCACTATCCTTTGTCTATTTCTCAATGATTGACAATTTGTTCTTATTTATAAATCACTTTACCATTTTCCAAATATTGTTAAAATGGAAAGATTTCTCAAATCAACGTGGGCCTTTCAACAGAGACTTGTAATCATAATTCAATATATCTGATAATTCAATCATTTGATCTTATCTTCTAATTCCATTGATAAACATTTTGAAACAGATACAATCATATAAAGTATTTAATCTAATATTTTGTTTACGTTTCAAGTTATAATATATATACACATATACATATATAATCATATTCGTTTAATGGTTCGTGAATCGTTGGAACTTGGTCGAGGTTGAATGAATGTATGAACATAGTTTAAAATTCTTGAAATTTAACTTAACAAATATTGCTTATCGTGTCGGAAACATATAAAGATTAAAGTTTAAATTTGGTTGAAAATTTCCGGGTTGTCACAGTACCTACTCGTTAAAGAAATTTCGTCCCGAAATTTGAGTGAAAAGGTCGTGAATGATAATAAGTATGTTTTCATGATGCACATGGGCTAAAAATTAGAGTTTTATCATCAGCGAATAATTTGGATAAACAATCCATTTATATGAAGAGTACGAATGAAGCTAACATATAAGAGTGAAATGAGTAAGTGTAGATTCATCTTATCATTTGACGTAGATATGATTGATTCCCAGATTTCAAGGGATTTGAAGAAAATCTTCTTAATAAGATTTGACTCTCCGGTAATCAAGGGAATTAGAATCCGCTTTAAATGCGATCGTCCATTTTAATTGTTCTGTCGGAGATTTTCTTATAAATTCACCTCCTTCGTTTCCTTAAAACTCACACCTTCTGTTGATGCATTTTATGCAAGTCCCTAGACATCTACCCACGTCCATTGCAGGTACAACAGTTTACAGGCCACCATGATTGCTCGTTATTATCCTATCCGTGTTTGTATGTGGTTACAGGAACTGCAGGAACGAGATTTAGATGTTTGACTATGTTAGACTTAGTTAGACGTACGAGTGAAGCCTCACTAGTACGGTTGACAGGCTCATACGCACGGTTAATGCTGAGCTAAGTCACAATTACAACCTAAATGAGAAGACACGAGTGAGTGATCACCCGTACGGCTGATGAAGCCAACTCGTACGTGTGATGAATGAATCGTATGGGTGAGTCAACATCAGGGGTATATAAAGTCTTATGTTCTTCATTTTAGGTTAAGCCTCTCATTTGTTACACACACTCAGATCTAGTGAGCTCCTCCAATTTTCTCTCAGTCCAAATTAACCAGGTGGTGAATAATAGCTCTAGGTGTTGATCTAATCACACTTGATTTAGTTGTGGTTTGACTAAATTAATCAAAAAAAATTAACCTATTCACTAGAGGGTTTGATTCATTTATTCCGCCATTGTGTGAGTTAAATCTGTTGATTTCTAAGTTCCTAGTCATGTTTCATCACCATCTATTCTTTCCCCCTCAACTCATATTTTAAAGTATTCATCAATATGCTCCATCCAGTTCTGATTCTCGATATACTTCTAACTTTCATATCGGTCATTCTTCTTTTTCATCTACCGCCGGAAGAATCTATTTACTTCTACTATACTCTTGGGTTTATAGTGTTTCTAGTTCTCCCGTGTCTTTATATTGCTATATGCATCGATATATATGGTTTATAATTTCTGGTTTATCGTTGGGCTTTATATGTTCCCTTATATTTCAAAGTCTCTGCTTCTGTCTTCTATAATCATTATCATTCACAGTTAATGCTCTCTTTTATTTGCTGCAATTTATACCCCAATTTTTATTTCGGAGTTTTGTCCTTTTATTTCTTCTTCTTGCGATTAAGCACCGCTTGTAATGGTCCAGAATTCACAGATATGAATTTCGGAATTAACATTGTTAATGTTCTAGAATGGAAATTGTGATGGTACGATCTTAACTTGTCAAATTACTAGAATACATTGGAAAAGGCCGAATCATCAAGAAATATTTTCTTGATATTTTAGAGGTTAAATAGAATACAAGAGTCGTATAACATGGCACATGATGATATTATGATATGTGAATCATCACGTTCCATTTAGAAACTCAGCATGACTTACTGTAATATAATCACGTTGATCAAGTGTCATTATATTATACTAATTCATGCTTCAGTTCCCAACACTACTTTAAAATATTCCTATTTTAAACTTGAATGTTTCAGAATTTAGAAACTAAAATAGTTTCTTTTATGATGTAATACAGATAGTGCGAAGAGGTAAATGATTTCAAATAAGAAAAATTAAGAAAATATCTTCAGAAATATGGAGGATATTTATAATGAAAGATATGATGATATTTTAGAATTTCTAATATCAGAGGATGATGAAGAATATTGTCCGCAGGGGTTTAGAGTCAGGAGCAAGGTATTCGTTAATGACTTCAGCAGGTACTGAATCATTTGGATCCTTTGAAGTCAGGTTCAGTCTTTGTAATTTGTCCAAAGCCTCCTTCTTACTTTGCTCAATCCGTTTTCCAGTTCCAAAACTTCTCTTTTTCTGCGCTTTGCCAGCACACTTCATCATTATCATTCAGCTTTTACCGTTTAAAGTCGTTTTTAGTTTTTGCTGCTTCATCAGCATTTTTCCCATTTTCGGAGAACCAATTCTTAGTTCGGAGTGTTTTTCAGAAACTTCACATTCAAATTAAGTCCAGAAGATAGACATTATATATACACATATAACTGTTGGCGTAGACATGCTGCGAGATTTCAAAATACTGATTGCTAATTTTCAATGATTCGTATGGCAATTCTCATTACAAGATGCGAATGAGTAAATGATGGGGTTTCAATAAATGATTATAATAACTTTTTGGAGAGGCTAAAGTCAAAGGGCAATGAAGTTGTTGGTACATCTGCTAATAATGTGGTGGAATGTAAAAGGTTCCCTGGTAACGATGGTGTATATCTCAAGGTTATAATAAGGTTAGTCTGACTGAAAAGTCAAAGTTGACTTGCTGGAGCTGTGACAAAACTGGCTACTTTGAATAGGAGTCGCAAAGTTATTTTTGCTAATAAATGCCAAAGAATCTGACGCGGATACGTTGTTTAAACTTTTACTTTGGTTTCAAGAGTTTTTCGGGTACATAACTGTGGGTAACATGTGGTTGGATCATCATCTTGATTGCTCATCATTCGAAGTGTCTTCAGAAATTTTCGAAGGGTTTGAACACAGATTGTAATCGTTAACATACATTTGATGTTCTAACACAGTTTTGAAGTCAAAATATAGCTTGTGAAAGATGTAAGGATCTAAGAGTGATGATTTTGGTCATATCTCGAGTTGAATTTTGAGATTTCAAAATCAGAATATGTAATTAAATTTTGAATGAGTATGGTTGTTTGATTTCTATAAAAGAATGTATATTGTTGTAAAAGTAGGGAGTATAATGGATAATTTGCTGAATCAGATTCGAAGAATGTAATATATTATTTGTGAATTTATATATCTCTCGGGTATTACCTACCCGTTAAAAAAAAATTTCACAATTAATATTTTGTGCAAAAGAATTTTATTACAGTCTTTATGAAAATATATATATGTATATTTTCTTCAGATGTAACATAGATTTAATGAGTTAATGTTAAATTAAACTCATTTGATTTACGGTTGAAACTAGAATTTAATAATCCCTAAAGGCTTTAAAAAGTATATAACTTTTACGCAGTATTTCTTTAATGACATTGAAATTATGAATCAATACTTCGTTATTTGTTGATGTATGATGTTCGGTTCGTGGAATTCTTGTGAATTTCGCAAAGTACGAATGATGTTATCTGAAAAGTTTCGGGTACATCGATGATGAAAGTGTAAAATCAAATATATACTTGATTTATTATGAATTGGAATTTGTTGAATTGCGACAGAGATTGTAGTTAACGCTGGTTAAGTTGCGGCCGAAGGACGTACATTATTGCATATTTGTAATATGAATTAACCGAGTAGTTACGATTCACACACAATAGTTTAGCACGGAAAGATTTATTTCAATATATATATATATATATATATATATATATATATATATATAATATACATATAATTTCTTGAGAGGGAATGAGTTAATTCTTCATAACTCGTTGATACAATATACACGTTATTGATTCGTAATGATGTCCACAGTGATTCTTAAACTGACGGAGTTTGTGATGTTATCGGTGTTGTTGATTCGGATGTTGACTGTACTGACGATGCTGGTAACTCTGACGGTACTGCTGATGCTGTTGGTAAAGCAAGTCTAGCTTGTTAATCACACACCATTTTTGTCAGGGTTTCTACTCTTCCTTCTATCATTTTTGGTTCGCTTAACTGATTTATGGTTAGGGCTAGATTAGATAATCTCTAAGACTTTAGAGATTACATAATCGCCGCAGAATGTTTCTCCAATGAAGTTATGAATTAATACTTCGTCAGTTATTGTTGTTGGTACTCCTTGGTATCTATGGTACGTATGATGTTGATGCTCGTGGGACAGATTGTGAAGTTGAGGTTTACGACGCGGTTGTGGTTGGAGGTGGTAATGGTACTGTTGGCATTGATGATGGTGGTACTGGTTATGCTGCTGATGCTGCTGCTGGTGTTTGTAATCTCTGCACCATATTCTCCAAAGACACTACCCGAGCGCGAAGCTCGTTGACTTCTTCTATTACACCGGGGTGATTGTCGGTTCGGACGAGCGGATAAATAAAATCTAAAATTTGATGTAATATATAATCGTGACGAGATACTCTGGAAATGAGCGAAAACATGGTGTTTCGGACAGGTTCGCCGGTAAGTGCTTCAGGTTCTTAGTCAAGAGGGCAATGTGGTGGATGGAAGGGATCACCTTCTTCTTATCTCCAATGATTGAGGAGGCTACGAACCCATCCCCAATTCATTCAGAATAGGTGATGACTGATTGGTCGATCTATTCCGGTCACACTGCTTTCGGAGCTTGAATGGGATTCCATTTCGGAATCTGAGTGACTTGAACTGATGACGAATTCCATTTCGTACGATTGGATAAAGGATTTTTTTTTTGATATGAAATGATTTTGGCTAACGGATGGTATTCTAATTACATAGAATATATATATATATATATATATATATATATATATATATATATATATATATATATATATATATATATATATATATATATATAGATCAAAAGATTTCGTAGATTACGGAGGACTTTGCGGGATATGTCAGGCAAAGTTTAAAGTAACAGATATGATAAGATATGATTTAGCAGATATGCTAAGATATGAATTTTTGTCTATACACTATTCATGCAATCAATGCAGCAAGACGTGTCTTATACTAAAAATGATAAGCAGGTAATTTCCTGAGGATGATAAGTAGTTAATTTTTGACACAAAATGATAAGCAAAACTTTTGACATGCAGGCACGGTCGAAGTCCAGACTCACTAATGCATCCTATCGACTTATCAGTTAGACACACTAATGCAGACCTGGTTCGCTAAGACCACCGCTCTGATACCAACTGAAAGGACCCGTTCATATACATTATAAACGATTCACAATAGTTGATTACATTGCGAGGTATTTGACCTCTATATGATACATTTTACAAACATTGCATTCGTTTTTAAAAGACAATCTTTCTTTACATCGAAAATTGACAGGCATGCATACCATTTCATAATATCCACTATCCAACTATAAATTGATTTAATAATAATCTTTGATGAACTCAATGACTCGAATGCAACGTTCTTCGAAATATGCTATGAAAGACTCCAAGTAATATCTTTAAAATGAGCAAATCCACAGCGGAAGATTTCTTTAACACCTGAGAATAAACATGCTTTAAAGTGTCAACTAAAAGGTTAGTGAGTTCATTAGTTTATCATAATCATTTATTTCCATCATTTTAATAGACCACAAGAATTTCATTTCCAGTTCTCATAAATATACGTCCCATGCATAGAGACAAAAATAATCATTCATATGGTGAACACCTGGTAACCGACATTAACTAGATACATATAAGAATATCCCCTATCATTCCGGGATCCTCCTTCGGACATGATATAAATTTCGAAGTACTAAAGCATCCGGTACTTTGGATGGGGTTTGTTAGGCCCAATAGATCTATCTTTAGGATTCGCGTCAATTAGGGTGTCTGTTCCCTAATTCTTAGATTACCAGACTTTAATAAAAAGGGGCATATTCGATTTCGATAATTCAACCATAGAATGTAGTTTCAATTACTTGTGTCTATTTCGTCAAACATTTATCAAAGCGCATGTATTCTCAGTCCCAAAAATATAAAGTGTAAAAAGGCAAATGAACTCACCATACTGTATTTCGTAGTAAAAATACATATAACGTCATTGAACAAGTGCAAGGTTGGCCTCGGATTCACGAACCTAAATTAATTATATATATTTATGTGTTGGTCAATATTTGTCTAACAAATTAGGTCAAGTCATAGTGTACCACAATCCTAATGCTCGAGACTAATATGCAAAAGTCAACAAAAGTAAATTTGACTCAAAATAATTTCCAAAAATCTATACATGATTAATATATAGTTTAAATATCGTTGTTTTATATTTTTAAATATTTTTAAAAGATTTATTAGAGTAAATAATATAATTTATTTATTAATAAATAAAATTTTATATTAAATTTATATAATAAAATATACTTTTATATATATTAAGTAATAAAATTTATAGGGTTCATTTAATATAATAAAGATAATATGATATGTATTATTAAAGTAAGTTATTACACGTAGTAAAATATGTTTGTATCACATATTTATTTGATAAAATAATATCTATAATGATAGTAAGTAAAAGTTGTATTATTTTGTAATAATAATTATTATTATAAAAATATCAATATTTATAATTACTAAGATGACATTAGATAAAATGATAATTCTAATTATGATAACTTTAATATTTACGATAATTTTTAATATTATCTTTAAAATAATAATTCTATTTAAAATAATAATAATAATGATATTTTATAGTAACAATGACATTTCTATTAAAATGATAATTTTTGTTAAAATGATAGTTTTAATACTAACGATACTTTTAATAATAATAGTAATGATAAAAATAATAAGAACGATAATTTTATCTAAATCAATATCTTATAATATTTTAATTTCATCATGATACTCTTACCCATTATTTCCTAATCGTTTCGTTTAATAGCTTTTAATCGTCTTTTATATCGTGTTCATAATAATGATAATAATAGTAATCAAAATAATTAGGTGTTACAAATATTTGTTTTAATTACACTAATATTAATAATGATAGTTACTATAACATTATTAACGATAATACTAATAATTATCTTAATGATAATATAGTAATAATAATAATAACAATAATAATAACCATTTTTAAATAATGATATATATATTAATAATGATAATAATAATAATAATAATAATAATAATAATAATAATAATAATAATAATAATAATACCAATAATAATAATAATAATAATAATAATTGGATAATAATAATAATACTAATTATAACTTTAACGATAATAACGATAGTAATAATAAAAAAAATAACAATTTTTAATGATAAATCCCTTTTATTGATAAAGATAATAATAATGATAATAATAAGATAAAACTAGAACGACGATAAAAACTACGATAATAATAATCATTTTTAATAAAAATATCGAAAATTCAATTGATTATAACTTCTAATCCGTTCATCGAAACCATTCGATATCTAAAGGAAAAGTTCTTAATTTTTCGCTAGCTTTCCAAGGACATGCATATCTTATACCTTATCTCAACCGCAAGTGTAACTAATTCAACATTCAACCTAACCTGTCTAAGGGCAATATCAAAAGTACACGCATGCATAATCCTAAATACTCGAGCACTAGTTAGGGATACACTATTAGTATGTAAAAGTTAAATTATGAGTACTCACGTATCAATATTGAGATTCAATATTGCAGGAAAGGTACGTAGACACAACGGAAATGATAAACACTATATTGACCTCACGAGCATACCCATGAACCATACTCAATCACCTCCATAGCTATAACCCATAATTTCCTTAATCCTATCCCACTCGAAAAACAATTTCGAAATCACTCGGACAGCACTCTGTCGTAATATTTTATGTATACTAATAATATCTTGAAATAATACGGAGTAAATATATATATGTAAATCGATTGAGAGAGTTTAGAGAAAAATATTTTCAAGTTTCTATGAAATAATGAAACCTATTGAATTCTATTTATAATAGATTTTTGAATTATTAAAGTGAATTATTAAAGTATGAATTATTAAAGTGAATTATTAAAGTATGAATTATTAAAGTGAATTATTAAAGTATGAATTATTAAAGTGAATTATTAAAGTATGAATTATTAAAGTGAATTATTAAAGTTAAAGTAAAGTAAAAATAAAGTAAAGGTAAAGTTTAAGTATAATAAAAGTATAAAACTATATACGTATAATACGCGTATAAATATATATAATATTAATTTAAATCGTTATATATATAAAATAAAATATAAATATCGTTATCTTTATCATACTAGTTAAGTAATGAGTTGTCAAAAGTGGTTCTAGATATTTATAAAAGTTATATACGTTTTAATAATAAAGTTCTTTTTAAACTGAAAATGTTTTTGTACGTTTGAAACTAAATAGATCAATCGAGTCTTTATGAGATTCAATCTTCCACTATCCTTTGTCTAGTTCTCAATGATTGACAATTTGTTCTTATTTATAAATCACTTTACCATTTTCCGAATATTGTTAAAATGGAAAGATTTCTCAAATCAACGTGGGCCTTTCAACAGAGACTTGTAATCATAATTCAATATATCTGATAATTCAATCATTTGATCTTATCTTCTAATTCCATTGATAAACATTTTGAAACAGATACAATCATATAAAGTATTTAATCTAATATTTTGTTTACGTTTCAAGTTATAATATATATACACATATACATATATAATCATATTCCTTTAATGGTTCGTGAATCGTTGGAACTTGGTCGAGGTTGAATGAATGTATGAACATAGTTTAAAATTCTTGAAATTTAACTTAACAAATATTGCTTATCGTGTCGGAAACATATAAAGATTAAAGTTTAAATTTGGTTGAAAATTTCCGGGTTATCACACATACACCACTAAAATTTGCAATATTATAAGCTGGAAAACATCTCAAGAAACTTAAAACTTATAAACATTATTTTTCAACTCCTAAAAGAGCGCAATATGCACCACGGAGAAAAATAAAGACATTTGGTGGAAACACAACAGTTACCAGAAAATTACAAGACATTATATGATAAGCAAGTATAAGCATGGCAAGACATTCATGAACAAAATGAATTATTTAAAATAATGAAAAATAAATTGTAACTATTATTACATAACAACAAAATATTTTCAAATTATTCAAAGGGGAACCCTTAGAATTTCATCAGCACTCACTTCACTCTTCTCACAAACATCATTAAGTACTTGAATCTTCAAACTAGCCACAACTACTTGGCTTCCTCAAACTTCACTATAGCGTCAGGCACAATCAATTTTGCTACGCCCTCCGACAAGGGTTTAGGAATGTCAGAGACAAGTTCCAGAACAGTTACCACAGCGTCAGATAGAACTTGCTGAATTAAGGCATTTGTATAGGCCTCATAAAGATCGTTGATGGTATTTGAGTCAAAAAATCTAACCACAAGTCTTGGAAGACCACCTAAAAGTTTGTTATAATTGGCTTCAGCAAATTCAGCCCTATTAGAAAATCACCTAAAGCAGCATGGGCATCATCTAGTTGGATTTTCAATGAATCAATTTCCTTCCTAAATTGCATACCATGACCTTCAACCACTCTCAAAGCATTATCAGTCTTTCGTCCAGCTTCTTTCACCCTTCCAACTTCATCCCCAAGCTCTTTCACCTTCCGTTCAGAGGCTAACATCCTATTCTGATCCTCTTGAGCATGAACCATGAAGATTTCTTGGGCTTCCCGCATCTTCAAATTATGTAGTACATACTATGTATGAAGAATAGTAGATGCGGTAGTAGATCGCGGCTTCGGCTCACATAAAGGCCAGATAATATTGAAGTAAGATCGGGATTGGAAGTCAGTTGTAAAATAAAAAATTATAATGATTAGTTACAAGAAAGAGATTGAAAAGGCAAATAGAAAACAAATTATTATACTTTCAAAAAATTAATGAAATTATTAGAATTTCCAAAGGGATCCTCAATAAAAGTGCGGATAACATCAATAGAACTTGACGAGGGAGGAACTGAAGAATTAGTAGAAGTAAAGTTGGGTTTTGGAGAAGAAATATGGAAAGGAGAAGGAGATTTGTTTACATTATCATCATCATCATTGTTGTCATCGTCACCATCGTTGTCATTATCATCTTCATCATCAGATAAAACAACCGCTGAAAGAAAATAAGATAATTCTGAGTCATAGAATAAACATGAATAATATAAAGTACGGGTATTCGCAAGGATAAGACATGGTATATACTCTTGCTCTTTTGGTTGGTTTGAAATTAGGAGATTTGGTCGTAGGACGCTTTTCGTCTTTCTTTTAGGATTTTTTTCACTAGCTTGTCGGATGGTGGAGTATTCTGAATGTCAATTTTAGGAGGAGGGCCAAAGGAGGACTCAGTGTTCTGTTCAAGAGTCTTCTCGGCAGCTTCTTTGGCTGCAATGCTTACTTTTTCGACCTCAATTTCCTCAACAATTTTTTGCCATTCAGAAATTTTGATCCTTGTAAGATCACAATTTTAAACGTGTCCACGACCTTTATTATACCTAAAAAGAAAATATATCTTCAAACATATATGTATAAGGAATAAATATAATACAAATAAGTGTTATAAATAGTTAGTTACAATCATACCATGGCCTTCCATAGTAAGTATTGGAATTGTATTAAAAGATGGCCACTCACTACTTACACCAGCAAGCCCAATAATCTATTCCGGACAAGGCCTCAAGGGAAACTCTAATTGGCTTATTTCATTAGCAAGTTTATGGTCCTTTTTAATAAGATGTTTGGCTTTTCCAGAACCCACACCAACAATTGACCACTTTCGAATGGATGTCCACTCATCACCAATAATGTTTGCATCAACAAGAAAGAAAGGTTAAAGAGAAGAACACATATCTCCAGTAAAAGAAGTACCCTTTTTCCATCATAGGTGTACCAACACTTATGATCACAACGAACACGGAAAAGAGCACTGAAAACTTTGGTGTTTTTCAAGGCAATTAAAATACCTTTAAAAAGGATCAATTTTTGAAGACCGTGAGGATGCATTTAACTCAGACTGACACAATAGTGTTTTAAAACATTTAAAAGAAAAGGAGAAATTGGAATACGAAGATTTCCAAGGGTCATTTGAAGAAAATAAAAGGCGATTCTATCACTAAGAGTATTGTCAGCTGATGTGTAAAATCAGGTATACCCGGTCGTGTAGTGTATAATATATAGAACAAAGATTATCGATTTAAGACTACACATAATTACGGGCAGTGTACCCGGTCGTGCAATAGTATAGAAAATGATAAATACCGATTATCGTTCCAAAGACAATTCATACACAATTTAAGATTATTAACTAAATGCAATTAACTAAACAAATAAATGAAAAAAGGAAATTACGAATAACTGGGTTTTGGTTATTTAACGATTAACCAATCAAAGAGATTTAAACTTAAAACAATACGTTGGTTTTTTTATTTTAATAAAACGGTTATAAGATAGATTTAAAATCAGATGATGGAAATATGTCCACATAGGCTGTATTCACTATGCTGGATGCATTAAAATTAATTCCTGATTAAATATCGACACACATGCAATTCGCAAGCTAATTCACTTGTGAGTTCTCTTCCATGAATATACAATCAGAATGAATTACTCCAGAGTTCTATGCAACCAAAACTTCCTAACTGTTTCTCACTAAATTGACTGAATTAAAGCGAAGAGTTGTGACTCAGAATTCTCTGCAATCAACACTTAATCAGCTCCTATTTCAACTAATGCTAAGATCAATCCAATTCTTTGGTCCAGTAATTTCTCAAATTGCCCAACCCAAATTACCACTTTAATAAGTTATAACAGACTCCAAATTTGCGTCATCAAATTAGACAATCATAACTAGTTTTACTAGTAATGGATTAAGCTATTGAAAACATAAATAATAGACTCCATCAAGTGTTCACTATATTTGGACAAGTGTATATATTAATCAATTCAATCATAAGAATCAATATGAGTTTTATTTACTCAAATCATCAAAACATCATACATGTATCAATCAACCAATGAAAATAGTGTAGTGACCCGAACTTTTCCATGTTTATATATATTAATTGAGATTGATATTTACATGATTAAATGTTTCCAACATGTTAAGCAATCAAACTTGTTAAGACTTGATTAATTGAAATATGTTTCATATAGACAATTGACCACCCAAGTTGACCGGTGATTCACGAACGTTAAAACTTGTAAAAACTATATGATGACATATATATGGATATATATATAGTTAACATGATACTATGATAAGTAAACATATCATAAAGTATATTAACAATGAACTACATATGTAAAAACAAGACTACTAACTTAATGATTTTTAAACGAGACATATATGTAACGATTATCGTTGTAAAGACATTTAATGTATATATATATCATATTAAGAGATATTCATACATGATAATATCATGATAATATAATAATTTAAAATCTCATTTGATATTATAAACATTGGGTTAACAACATTTAACAGGATCGTTAACCTAAATGTTTCAAAACAACACTTACATGTAACGACTAACGATGACTTAACGACTCAGTTAAAATGTATATACATGTAATGTTTTAATATGTATTTATACACTTTTGAAAGACTTCCATACACTTATCAAAATACTTCTACTTAACAAAAATGCTTACAATTACATCCTCGTTCAGTTTCATCAACAATTCTACTCGTATGCACCCGTATTCGTACTCGTACAATACACAGCTTTTAGATGTATGTACTATTGGTATATACACTCCAATGATCAGCTCTTAGCAGCCCATGTGAGTCACCTAACACATGTGGGAACCATCATTTGGCAACTAGCATGAAATATCTCATAAAATTACAAAAATATGAGTAATCATTCATGACTTATTTACATGAAAACAAAATTACATATCCTTTATATCTAATCCATACACCAACGACCAAAAACACCTACAAACACTTTCATTCTTCAATTTTCTTCATCTAATTGATCTCTCTCAAGTTCTATCTTCAAGTTCTAAGTGTTCTTCATATATTTTACAAGTTCTAGTTACATAAAATCAAGAATACCTTCAAGTTTGCTAGCTCACTTCCAATCTTGTAAGGTGATCATCCAACCTCAAGAAATCTTTGTTTCTTACAGTAGGTTATCATTCTAATACAAGGTAATAATCATATTCAAACTTTGGTTCAATTTCTATAACTATAACAATCTTATTTCAAGTGATGATCTTACTTGAACTTGTTTTCGTGTCATGATTCTGCTTCAAGAACTTCGAGCCATCCAAGGATCCGTTGAAGCTAGATCCATTTTTCTCTTTTCCAGTAGGTTTATCCAAGGAACTTAAGGTAGTAATGATGTTCATAACATCATTCGATTCATATATATAAAACTATCTTATTCGAAGGTTTAAACTCGTAATTACTAGAACATAGTTTAGTTAATTCTAAACTTGTTCGCAAACAAAAGTTAATCCTTCTAACTTGACTTTTAAAATTAACTACACACATGTTCTATATCTATATGATATGCTAACTTAATGATTTAAAACTTGGAAACACGAAAAAACATCGTAAAACCGGATTTACGCCGTCGTAGTAACACCGCGGGCTGTTTTGGGTTAGTTAATTAAAAACTATGATAAACTTTGATTTAAAAGTTGTTATTCTGAGAAAATGATTTTTATTATGAACATGAAACTATATCCAAAAATTATGGTTAAACTCAAAGTGGAAGTATGTTTTCTAAAATGGTCATCTAGACGTCGTTCTTTCGACTGAAATGACTACCTTTACAAAAACGACTTGTAACTTATTTTTCCGACTATAAACCTATACTTTTTCTGTTTAGATTCATAAAATAGAGTTCAATATGAAACCATAGCAATTTGATTCACTCAAAACGGATTTAAAATGAAGAAGTTATGGGTAAAACAAGATTGGATAATTTTTCTCATTTTAGCTACGTGAAAATTGGTAACAAATCTATTCCAACCATAACTTAATCAACTTGTATTGTATATTATGTAATCTTGAGATACCATAGACACGTATACAATGTTTCGACCTATCATGTCGACACATCTATATATATTTCGGAACAACCATAGACACTCTATATGTGAATGTTGGAGTTAGCTATACAGGGTTGAGGTTGATTCCAAAATATATATAGTTTGAGTTGTGATCAATACTGAGATACGTATACACTGGGTCGTGGATTGATTCAAGATAATATTTATCGATTTATTTCTGTACATCTAACTGTGGACAACTAGTTGTAGGTTACTAACGAGGACAGCTGACTTAATAAACTTAAAACATCAAAATATATTAAAAGTGTTGTAAATATATTTTGAACATACTTTGATATATATGTATATATTGTTATAGGTTCGTGAATCAACCAGTGGCCAAGTCTTACTTCCCGACGAAGTAAAAATCTGTGAAAGTGAGTTATAGTCCCACTTTTAAAATCTAATATTTTTGGGATGAGAATACATGCAGGTTTTATAAATGATTTACAAAATAGACACAAGTACGTGAAACTACATTCTATGGTTGAATTATCGAAATCGAATATGCCCCTTTTTATTAAGTCTGGTAATCTAAGAATTAGGGAACAGACACCCTAATTGACGCGAATCCTAAAGATAGATCTATTGGGCCTAACAAACCCCATCCAAAGTACCGGATGCTTTAGTACTTCGAAATTTATATCATATCCGAAGGGTGTCCCGGAATGATGGGGATATTCTTATATATGCATCTTGTTAATGTCGGTTACCAGGTGTTCACCATATGAATGATTTTTATCTCTATGTATGGGATGTGTATTGAAATATGAAATCTTGTGGTCTATTATTATGATTTGATATATATAGGTTAAACCTATAACTCACCAACATTTTTGTTGACGTTTTAAGCATGTTTATTCTCAGGTGATTATTAAGAGCTTCCGCTGTCGCATACTTAAATAAGGATGAGATTTGGAGTCCATGCTTGTATGATATTGTGTAAAAACTGCATTCAAGAAACTTATTTTGTTGTAACATATTTGTATTGTAAACCATTATGTAATGGTCGTGTGTAAACAGGATATTTTAGATTATCATTATTTGATAATCTACGTAAAGCTTTTTAAAACCTTTATCTATGAAATAAAGGTTATGGTTTGTTTTAAAAATGAATGCAGTCTTTGAAAAACGTCTCATATAGAGGTCAAAACCTCGCAACGAAATCAATTAATATGGAACGTTTTTAATCAATAAGAACGGGACATTTCAGTTGGTATCCGAGCGTTGGTCTTAGAGAACCAGAAAATTTGCATTATGTGTCTTATGGAGTTTGTTAGGATGCATTAGTGAGTCTGGACTTCGACCGTGTTTTCTTTAAAAATGATTGCTTAACATTTTTGTTGGAAACTATATATTTTTAACATATGAATATTATGTGATATATTAATCTCTTAACGTGTTTGATATTATGTGATAGATGTCTACCTCTAGAACAAGTCCCATTGACTCACCTAATAATAATGAAGAGTCAAATGTAAATTGGAATGATTCGAGGACTGATTCACAAGTTCCCGAAGAGGAACCGGAAGAAGAGTCGGAACCGGAAGAAGAATCGGAACCGGAAGAAGAATCGGAACCGGATGAAGAAATAGAACCAGTGGGGGAAATAATAAAACGGTTAAGTAAAAGAAAATCCTCAACCAACCGACCAAGGTTAATTATGGTCAATGGTGTTTCCGCCAAGGAAGCAAAATATTGGGAGGATTACCAATTCTCCGATGAATCGGATTCTGACGAGAATTCCGATGATGTTATAGAAATTACCCCAACTGAATTTAAAAAGGCAAAAGAAAATAATAAGGAAAAGGGCATAAAAATAGAGAAATCTAATTCCAACCCCGATGAACTTTATATGTATCGTCAACCCCCGAAGTCCTTAAGTTGTAACAATGACCCGGGAACCTCTAAACCACCAGGTTTTTCTAAACCAATGTGGACAACGACGGCTCGTATTAGGGGAACATCATATATCCCTAGAAACTTGGCAAAACGAACCAAAACCGAAGAAGAAGAAACGAGCGAGTCGGAATAAGATAGTTGTATTCGTGTGGTGTAATATATGTAATATAGTGTTCTTATGCTTTATGATATATGTAAAAATTGCTTGTATTAATAAGTATTTTTTTATGAATCTAACTCTTGTCTATTTTACAGTTTAAAAAAAAACAAAATGGATAGACAACCCAATATTTTAAGAGACCTACCCGGAGACATGATTGATGAAATCTTGTCTAGAGTCGGCCAGAATTCCTCGGCACAACTATTTAAGGCGAGATCAGTTTGTAAGACATTCGAAGAACGTTCCAAGAATGTCTTGGTTTATAAGAGACTTTCGTTTGAAAGATGGGGGATATCACATTGGGAAACCCATAAGTTACGATGTGTTTACTTTGACGCATATATTGCGGGGAACCCAAATGCTATTTTACGCAACGGGTTAAGAAATTATTTTGACTCAATATATCCGAATATTGGACTTCGTGATTTAGAAAAAGCGGCTAACATGCAATATAAAGAAGCATGTTATGCTTACGGATTAGTAATGTTCGCTTCTCACCAAAGTGAGAACAAGAACATCGGGCTACAACTATTAAACAAAACGTTTTCACAAGTGACGGAGTCGGTAATTGGGGTAAGAAATGAGGTTTTTAGATTATTACGTGAAAGGACCCGTTCATATACATTATAAACGATTCACAATAGTTGATTACATCGCGATGTATTTGACCTCTATATGATACATTTTACAAACATTGCATTCGTTTTTAAAAGACAAACTTTCTTTATAACAAAAATTGACGGTATGCACACCATTTCATAATACATCCAACTATAATTGACTTAATAATAATCTTGATGAACTCAATGACTTGAATGCAACGTCTTTCAAAATATGCCATGAATGACTCCAAGTAATATCCTTAAAATGAGTTAATGCACAGCGGAAGATTTCTTTAATACCTGAGAATAAACATGCTTTAAAGTGTCAACCAAAAGGTTGGTGAGTTCATAGGTTTATCATAACAATCATTTCAATATATTAATAGACCACAAGATTTCCGTTTATAAATATATGTACACTCGCAAGCGTATAAAAATATTCTATAAGTTGTAGGCACCCGGTAACAATCCTTAACGTTCATGTTTTACCCTCTGAAGTACACCAGATCAGGTGTGTTTAAAATAATCTCGAAGTACTAAAGCATCCCATAGTCAGGATGGGGTTTGTCAGGCCCAATAGATCTATCTTTAGGATTCGCGCCTACCGTACATAGACAAGTAGTTTAATGTTACCAAGCTAAGGGTATATTTCTGGTTTAAACCCACGTAGAATTAGTTTTAGTACTTGTGCCTATTTCGTAAAACATTTATAAAAACAGTGCATGTATTCTCAGTCCTAAAAATATATATAAAAGGGAGCAAATGAAACTCACCATACTGTATTTCGTAGTAAAAATACATATAACGTCATTTAACAAGTGCAAGGTTGGCCTCGGATTCACGAACCTATATTAATTATATATATTTATATGTTGGTCAATATTTGTCTAACAATTTTTGATCAAGTCATAGTGTACCACAATCCTAATGCTCGAGACTAATATGCAAAAGTCAACAAAAGTCAACTTGACCCAAAATGACTTCTAAAATTTATACGTGTTTATTATATAACTTAACTATAGTCGTTTTATATATTTAAATATATTTATTAGATTTTATAATAATAAAAGTCATTTATTAATAAAAATTTATATTAACGTTTATATATGATAAAATATACTTTTATATATCTTAAGTAGTAAAATTTATAAAGTTCACTTAATATCTTAAAACTATAGTGGTAAGTATTATTAATGTAATTATATTACGCGTGGTGAAAAATATCTTTGTATCCCCTATTTATTTGATAAAATAATATTGACCATAATAATAATAAGTAAAAGTTGTATTATTTTGTAATAATAATAATTATTATTCTATAAAAAAATATCAATATTTATATTTACTAAAAATGTTATTATGATAAAATGATAATACTAACATAATAGTAATAATGATATTTTATAATAACAATGATATTTCTATTAAAATAATAACGACGATAGTAATAATAATCATTTTAACAATAATACTAAAATTCAGTTGACTATAACTTCAAATCCGTTCATCGAAACCATTCGATATCTAAATAAAAAGTTCTTAATTTTTCGCTAGCTTTCCAATGACATGCATATCATATACCCAATCTCAGTAGCATATGTATCTAATTCAGGATTCAACAAACCTATCTAAGGACAATATCGAATGTACAAGCATGCATAATCCTATATACTCGAGCACTAGTCAGGGATACACTATTGATATATAAAAGTTAAGTTATGAGTGCTCACGTATCAATATTGAGATTCAATATTGCAGGAAAGTACGTAGACGCAACGGAGATGATAAACACTAGATTGACCTCACGAGCATACCCATGAACCATACCCATCACTTCCATAGCTATAACCCATAATTTCCTTAGCTTCGACTCATTCAAAAAACTATTTTGAAATCACTCGGACATCACTCCGTCGTAATATTTTATGTACACTAATAATATCTTGAAATAATACAGAGCAAATATATATATATATATATATATATATATATATATATATATATATATATATATATATATATATATATATGTAAATCAATTGAGAGAGTTTAGAGAAATATATTTTCAAGTTTCTATGAAATAATAAAACCTATTGAATTCTATTTATAATAGATTTTTGAATTATTAAAGTGAATTATTAAAGTATGAATTATTAAAGTGAATTATTAAAGTATGAATTATTAAAGTGAATTATTAAAGTATGAATTATTAAAGTGAATTATTAAAGTATGAATTATTAAAGTGAATTATTAAAGTATGAATTATTAAAGTGAATTATTAAAGTATGAATTATTAAAGTGAATTATTAAAGTTAAAGTAAAGTAAAAGTAAAGTAAAGGTAAAGTTAAAGTATAGTAAAAGTATAAAAACTATGTATGTATAATACGCGTATAAATATATATAATATTAATTTAAATCGTTATATATATTTAATGAAATAAAATATAAATATCGTTATATTTATTATACTGGTTAAGTAATGAGTTGTCAAAAGTGATTCTAGATATTTATAAAAGTTTAATAATAAAGTTTTTTTTAAACTGAAAACGTTTTTGTACGTTTGAAAATAGATTAATAGAATATTATGGAAACCAATTCTCCACTAGCTTTTGTCTAACTTTCGTAAATGACACTTTTTATTTTTATTTATAAATAGCTTTACAAATTATTCCGAATATCGTTAAGAGGAATAGATTTCTCAAATCATAGTGGACCTCTCAACTGAGACTTGTAATCATAATTCAATGTTTCTGATAATTCAATCATTTAATATATTTTTTTTAATTTCGTCGATAATCATATTGAAACAAATACGTTCATATAAAGCATTATACTTTTAAATACTTTGTTGACATTTTCAATTTATAACATATACACATATACATACATATTCATATATGTTCATTTAATGGTTCGTGAATCATTGGAATTTGGTCGAGGTTTAAATGAATGTATAAACATAGTTTAAAATCCTTGAGATTTAACTTAACAAACATTGCTTATCGTGTCAGAATAATATAAAGATAAAGTTTAAATTTAGTCGGAAATTTCTGGGTCGTCACAGTACCTACCCGTTAAAGAAATTTCGTCCCCGAAATTTGATAGAGGTCGTTATGGCTAACAATGAAAATGTTATTATGACGATTATGAAGTTTTATCATGTCTAAGAAGTATGGATAAAATAATTCGATTACTCAAAGCGTATGAGGGAAGTTATCGTAAATGAAGGAAATAAGATTATAGTGATTCGTCATATCTTTTGACGTCATCACAATTGATCTCCGAATTTAAAGAAAATCTTTGTAATCTATGTTGGATTTGATGCTTCGGTGATTAAGGAGATTATGATTCTCTTCGAATTAATACGATAATCCATCTTGATTTCTCTGTCAGGTATTTCACTATAAATCCACCTCCTTCGTTTCCTTACAACTCACACCTTCTATTCTTTCTCCCTCAACTCATATTTTAAAGTATTTGTCAATATCCTTCATCCAGTACTGATTCTTGATATACTCCTCACTTTTATATCTGTCGTTCTTCTTTTTCATCTGCCTCCGGAAGAATCTATTTACTTCCACTATACTCTCGGTTTTATAGTGTTTTTAGTTCTTCCGTGTCTTTATATTGCTATATGCATCGATATATACGGTTTATAATTTTTGGGTGGTTGTTGGGATTTATATCTTCCCTTATATTTCAAAGCCCCTGCTTTTGTCTTCTATAATCATTGACATCCACAGTTAATGCTCCCTTCTATTTGCTGCGATTTATACTCCAATTTCTATTTTGGAGTTTTGTCCTTTCGTTTCTTCTTCTTGCGATTAAGCAACGTTTGTAATGGTCCAGTATTCGCAGATATGAATTTTAGAATGAACATAGTTAATGTTCTAAGAAGGAAATGGTAATTGCACGATCTTGATTTGTTAATTTACCAGAATACCCTGAAAAGACCGAATCATCAAGAAAATATATTCTTGATATTTTTAGAGATTAAATAGAATACAAGAGTCGTGTAACATGGAACATGATGACGGCATGGTCTGTGAATCATCATGTCCCATTAGAAACTCAGCATGACTTACTGTAATATAATCACGTTGATCAAGTGTCATTATATTATACTAACTCATGCTTCAGTTCCCAACATTACTTCAAAACATTCATAATTTAAACTCGAAAGTTTATAGAATATAGAAACTAATAGTTTCTTATATGATGTAACACTGATAGCGCAAAGAGATAAATGACTTCAGATAAGATTAGTTATGAAAATATCTTCAGAAATATCGAGGATATTTATAATGAAAGATATGATAATATCTTAGAATTTCTAATATTGATGGATGATGATGAAGATTTGTCTGTAAAGGTTTAGAATAAAGAGTAAGGTATTCGTTAATGACTTTAGCAGGCACTGAATCATTTGGATTCTTTGAAGGCAGATTTAGTCTTTGTGATTTGTCAACAGCCTCCTTCATAGTCTGTTCAATCCGTTTTCCAGTTCCAAACCTTCTCTTTTTCTCAGCTTTTCCACCTTACTATTCTTTGTCATCAAACTTTTTACTGTTAAGATCGTTTACAGTTTTTGATGCTTCATCAGTATTTCGAGAACTAGTTCGCAGTTTAAGGTGTTTTTCAGAAACTTCACATTCAAAGTATATAAGTCCAGAAGATAGACACATATAATTGTTGGCGTAGACATGCTGCGAGATTTTAAAATACTGATTGCTAATTTCTAATGATTCATATGGCAATTCTCGTTACAAGATGCAGATGAGTAAATGATGGGATTTTGATAAATATAAAGATTTTTCGGAAAGTCAAAGATCAATGAAGTTGTTAATAAGTTTACTGCTAATGTGGCGAGATATGAAAGGTTCCCCGGTAACAATGATGAAGGGGTAATTGTTATAATAAGGTTTATTCGTATAAACAAATGAAGGTGATTTGCTGGAGCTGTGACAAAACTGTCTATTTTGGAAAGAGATTGAAAAATTATATTTGGTAATAAATATCAAAGGATCTGACACGGATACGTGTTAAACTATAACTTTGGTTTTGAGAGCTTTTCAGATGCATGACAGTGGGTAATATGTGGTTGGATCATCATCTCGCATGTCTTTAGGAATTTCGAAGTGTTTGAACACATATTGTAATTGTTAATATACATATGATGTTCTAAGATTTTGAATGATACAAATATTTTTGTGAGTTCCATGAATAGAAATGAGGTTCTAGGACAGTTTTGAAGTCAAAGTATAGTTTTGAAAGATGTAGGAATCTAAGAGTGATGATTTCGGTTATATCTTGAATCGAATTCTGAAATTTCAAAATCTGAATATGTAATTAGATTTTGAATGAGTATGGTTGTTTTGATTTCTATAAAAGAATGTATATTGTTGTGAAAGTAGGGAGTATAATGGATGATTTGCTGATTCAGATTCGAAGAATGTAACATATTAATTGTGAATTTATATATCTCTCGGGTATTACCTACCCGTTAAAAAAAAATTCACAATTAATATTTTGTACAAAAGAATTTTATTACAGTCTTTATGAAAATATATATGTGTATATTTCTTCAGATGTAATATTGATTTAATGAGTTAATATTAAATTAAACTCATTTGATTTATGGTTAAGGCTAGGATAGATAATTTCTAAACTTTAGAAATTACATAATCGCCGTAGAATGTTTCCCCAATGAAGTTATGAATCAATACTTCATCGTTGTGGTATTCCTTGGTATCTACATGGCGTATGACGTCGATGCTCGTGAGACAGATTGTGAAGTTGAGGTTTGCGATGCGGTTGTTGTTGGTGGTGGTAATGGTACTGTTGATGTTGTTGATGGTGGTACTGGTTATGCTGCTGGTGCTACTGCTGGTGTTTGTAACCTTTGCACCATATTCTCCAAAGCCACTACCCGAGCGCGAAGCTCGTTGACTTCTTCTATTACACCGGGGTGATTGTCGGTTCGGACGAGCGGATAAATAAGATCTAGAATTTGGTGTAGTATATAATCATGACGAGATACTCTGAAAATGAGAGAGAAAATGGTGTTTCGGACAGGTTCGCCGGTAAGCGCTTCAGGTTCATTGCCAAGAGGGCAATGTGGTGGATGAAAGGGATCGCCTTCTTCTTGTCTCCAATGGTTAAGTAGATTACGAACCCATCACCAATTCAACCAGAATAGATGATAGCTAATTGGTTGATCCATTCCGGTCACGCTGCTTTCGGAGCTCATGTGGAAATCCATATCGGCATAGCTGTCGGAATTCGAGGAACTCGAACTAGTTGAGGGATCCATCTTGTATGATCAGGGAAAGAATTTTTTTGGTATGAAATAGATTGTAGAATTTAGATTTGGTATTCTTCAATACATAATTTACATATGTATATATAATACCAAAATCCCATAAATTACGGAGGAATCTTTGAAAGATGTCAGTCAAAGTTCACAGTAACAGATATGCTAAGATAAGAATTCGTCTATACACTATTATGCAATAAATGTAGGAAAACGCGTCTAGACTTAAGAATGATAAGCAGGTAATTTCCTAAGAATGGTAAGTAGATGATTTCTGACTAAAAATGATAAGCAAAAATTTTGACATGCAGACACGGTCGAAGTCCAGACTCACTAATGCATCTTAACAACTATCAGTTAGACACACTAATGCAAGACCTGGTTCGCTAAGACCACTGCTCTGATACCAACTGAAAGGACCCGTTCATATACATTATAAACGATTCACAATAGTTGATTACATCGCGATGTATTTGACCTCTATATGATACATTTTACAAACATTGCATTCGTTTTTAAAAGACAAACTTTCTTTATAACAAAAATTGACGGTATGCACACCATTTCATAATACATCCAACTATAATTGACTTAATAATAATCTTGATGAACTCAATGACTTGAATGCAACGTCTTTCAAAATATGCCATGAATGACTCCAAGTAATATCCTTAAAATGAGTTAATGCACAGCGGAAGATTTCTTTAATACCTGAGAATAAACATGCTTTAAAGTGTCAACCAAAAGGTTGGTGAGTTCATAGGTTTATCATAACAATCATTTCAATATATTAATAGACCACAAGATTTCCGTTTATAAATATATGTACACTCGCAAGCGTATAAAAATATTCTATAAGTTGTAGGCACCCGGTAACAATCCTTAACGTTCATGTTTTACCCTCTGAAGTACACCAGATCAGGTGTGTTTAAAATAACCTCGAAGTACTAAAGCATCCCATAGTCAGGATGGGGTTTGTCAGGCCCAATAGATCTATCTTTAGGATTCGCGCCTACCGTACATAGACAAGTAGTTTAATGTTACCAAGCTAAGGGTATATTTCTGGTTTAAACCCACGTAGAATTAGTTTTAGTACTTGTGCCTATTTCGTAAAACATTTATAAAAACAGTGCATGTATTCTCAGTCCTAAAAATATATATAAAAGGGAGCAAATGAAACTCACCATACTGTATTTCGTAGTAAAAATACATATAACGTCATTTAACAAGTGCAAGGTTGGCCTCGGATTCACGAACCTATATTAATTATATATATTTATATGTTGGTCAATATTTGTCTAACAATTTTTGATCAAGTCATAGTGTACCACAATCCTAATGCTCGAGACTAATATGCAAAAGTCAACAAAAGTCAACTTGACCCAAAATGACTTCTAAAATTTATACGTGTTTATTATATAACTTAACTATAGTCGTTTTATATATTTAAATATATTTATTAGATTTTATAATAATAAAAGTCATTTATTAATAAAAATTTATATTAACGTTTATATATGATAAAATATACTTTTATATATCTTAAGTAGTAAAATTTATAAAGTTCACTTAATATCTTAAAACTATAGTGGTAAGTATTATTAATGTAATTATATTACGCGTGGTGAAAAATATCTTTGTATCCCCTATTTATTTGATAAAATAGTATTGACCATAATAATAATAAGTAAAAGTTGTATTATTTTGTAATAATAATTATTATTATTCTATAAAAAAATATCAATATTTATATTTACTAAAAATGTTATTATGATAAAATGATAATACTAACATAATAGTAATAATGATATTTTATAATAACAATGATATTTCTATTAAAATAATAACGACGATAGTAATAATAATCATTTTAACAATAATACTAAAATTCAGTTGACTATAACTTCAAATCCGTTCATCGAAACCATTCGATATCTAAATAAAAAGTTCTTAATTTTTCGCTAGCTTTCCAATGACATGCATATCATATACCCAATCTCAGTAGCATATGTATCTAATTCAGGATTCAACAAACCTATCTAAGGACAATATCGAATGTACAAGCATGCATAATCCTATATACTCGAGCACTAGTCAGGGATACACTATTGATATATAAAAGTTAAGTTATGAGTGCTCACGTATCAATATTGAGATTCAATATTGCAGGAAAGTACGTAGACGCAACGGAGATGATAAACACTAGATTGACCTCACGAGCATACCCATGAACCATACCCATCACTTCCATAGCTATAACCCATAATTTCCTTAGCTTCGACTCATTCAAAAAACTATTTTGAAATCACTCGGACATCACTCCGTCGTAATATTTTATGTATACTAATAATATCTTGAAATAATACAGAGCAAATATATATATATATATATATATATATATATATATATATATATATATATATACATATATAAATCGATTGAGAGAGTTTAGAGAAATATATTTTCAAGTTTCTATGAAATAATGAAACCTATTGAATTCTATTTATAATAGATTTTTGAATTATTAAAGTGAATTATTAAAGTATGAATTATTAAAGTGAATTATTAAAGTATGAATTATTAAAGTGAATTATTAAAGTATGAATTATTAAAGTGAATTATTAAAGTATGAATTATTAAAGTGAATTATTAAAGTATGAATTATTAAAGTGAATTATTAAAGTATGAATTATTAAAGTGAATTATTAAAGTTAAAGTAAAGTAAAAGTAAAGTAAAGGTAAAGTTAAAGTATAGTAAAAGTATAAAAACTATGTATGTATAATACGCGTATAAATATATATAATATTAATTTAAATCGTTATATATATTTAATGAAATAAAATATAAATATCGTTATATTTATTATACTGGTTAAGTAATGAGTTGTCAAAAGTGATTCTAGATATTTATAAAAGTTTAATAATAAAGTTTTTTTTAAACTGAAAACGTTTTTGTACGTTTGAAAATAGATTAATAGAATATTATGGAAACCAATTCTCCACTAGCTTTTGTCTAACTTTCGTAAATGACACTTTTTATTTTTATTTATAAATAGCTTTACAAATTATTCCGAATATCGTTAAGAGGAATAGATTTCTCAAATCATAGTGGACCTCTCAACTGAGACTTGTAATCATAATTCAATGTTTCTGATAATTCAATCATTTAATATATTTTTTTTAATTTCGTCGATAATCATATTGAAACAAATACGTTCGTATAAAGCATTATACTTTTAAATACTTTGTTGACATTTTCAATTTATAACATATACACATATACATACATATTCATATATGTTCATTTAATGGTTCGTGAATCATTGGAATTTGGTCGAGGTTTAAATGAATGTATAAACATAGTTTAAAATCCTTGAGATTTAACTTAACAAACATTGCTTATCGTGTCAGAATAATATAAAGATAAAGTTTAAATTTAGTCGGAAATTTCTGGGTCGTCACATTACGGGACTGTTGGACATTACGTAACCCTCGTCCCTTTGACGACGTTACAACACGCTGTCTTATCAACGGCCATAACGGTTATGTTCCACAAGACCAAGGATGGGAAGTAGTCCTAGTAAAACCAGAATGCATGACTTGTTTCTGGACGTATGAATTACGTGTCTTTATTGCCTTTGCTGAACGACTTGTGTACTAGCTAGAATTATCTTCACAACTATCTTGTATCAAAGTTATTGTGTGCTATATTTCATGCTTTATGTAAAATAAGCGGTATTGTAAGTTTGTAAAATATTGTATAAAAGTTTGAACGCGAAATATTATTATAATCAGTTTTTCATATAGAATTGTAGTAGTTGAATTGTATATTAGCTACTAAGTATGAACTTAACGGGTAGGTACTACCCGAATTTAAACTTATAAAACGCTAATATGAAGAAAAAGCTTTTATAAATGAGTTCATATTATGCTACGAAATACTATTAACTACTCTTAATATTCTGTATGATTAACTTGTTCCATTTGACTATTTTGAAGGAAATGGCACCGACTACTCGACACACCGTGAATATGAATGAAGAGGAATTCCGTACTTTTCTAGCTTCAAATATAGCCGCAGTACAGGCTGCGCTACATACCAACAATAACCTTGGATCTAGCAGTACAGGAAATCGTGTAGGATGCACCTACAAAGAATTCACTGCCTGCAAACCTTTGGAATTTGATGGAACCGTAGGACCGATCGGATTGAAACGGTGGATCGAGAAGGTCGAATCGGTGTTTGCCATAAGTAAGTGTACTGAAGAGGACAAAGTGAAGTACGCTACGCATACCTTCACAGGTTCTGCGTTAACATGGTGGAATACCTATCTAGAGCAAGTGGGACAAGACGATGCGTACGCACTACCGTGGTCAGCATTCAAGCACTTGATGAACGAGAAGTACCGTCCCAGAACCGAGGTCAATAAGCTCAAGACAGAACTTAGAGGGTTACGAACCCAAGGATTTGATATTACCACGTACGAAAGACGATTCACAGAATTGTGCCTATTGTGTCCGGGAGCATTCGAAGATGAGGAAGAGAAGATCGACGCATTTGTGAAAGGATTACCGGAAAGAATCCAAGAAGATATAAGTTCACACGAGCCCGCCTCTATACAACAGGCATGTAGAATGGCTCACAAACTAGTGAACCAGATTGAAGAAAGAATTAAAGAACAGACTGCTGAAGAGGCCAATGTGAAGCAAGTCAAAAGAAAATGGGAGGAAAACGGTGATAAGAATCACCAATACAACAACAACAGCAATTACAACAATAATCGCAACAATTATCCCAACAATCGCAACATCAATCGCAACTACAACAAACGACCCAACAACAACAACAACAACAACAACAGCAGCAACTACAACAATCATCCCAACAACAATAATAACCGCAACAACAACAACAATCAGAAGCAGCTATGCCAAAGGTGTGAAAAGAATCACTCGGGGTTCTGCACCAAATTTTGCAACAAGTGTAAAAGAAATGGTCATAGCGCGGCGAAGTGTGAGGTCTACGGACTAGGGGTTAATAGAATCAAAGGAACAAATGGTGTCGGAACGAGTAATGGCGGAGCAAGTAGTGTCGGAGCAAGTTATGCCAATGTAGTTTGTTATAAATATGGAAAACCGGGCCACATTATTAGAAATTGCCCGAACCAGGAGAACACGAATGGACAAGGCCGCGGAAGAGTTTTCAATATTAATGCGACAGAGGCACAGGAAGACCCGGAGCTTGTTACGGGTACGTTTCTTATTGACAATAAATCTGCTTACGTTTTATTTGATTCGGGTGCGGATAGAAGCTATATGAGTAGAGATTTTTGTGCTAAATTAAGTTGTCCATTGACGCCTTTGGATAGTAAATTTTTACTCAAATTAGCAAATGGTAAATTAATTTCAGCAGATAATATATGTCGGAATCGAGAAATTAAACTGGTTAGCGAAACATTTAAGATTGATTTGATACCAGTAGAGTTAGGGAGTTTTGATGTGATAATCGGTATGGACTGGTTGAAAGAAGTGAAAGCAGAGATCGTCTGTTACAAAAATGCAATTCGCATTATACGAGAAAAAGGAAAACCCTTAATGGTGTACGGAGAAAAGGGCAACACGAAGCTACATCTTATTAGTAATTTGAAGGCACAAAAACTAATAAGAAAAGGTTGCTATGCTGTTCTAGCACACGTCGAGAAAGTACAAACTGAAGAAAAGAGCATCAATGATGTTCCCATTGCAAAAGAATTTCCCGATGTATTTCCGAAAGAATTACCGGGATTACCCCCACATCGATCCGTTGAATTTCAAATAGATCTTGTACCAGAAGCTGCACCAATAGCTCGTGCTCCTTACAGACTCGCACCCAGCGAGATGAAAGAACTGAAAAGCCAATTACAAGAACTTTTAGAGCGTGGTTTCATTCGACCAAGCACATCACCGTGGGGAGCTCCTGTTTTGTTTGTCAAGAAGAAAGATGGTACATTCAGGTTGTGTATCGACTACCGAGAGTTGAACAAACTTACCATCAAGAACCGCTACCCACTACCAAGAATCGACGACTTATTTGATCAACTACAAGGCTCGTCTGTTTATTCAAAGATTGACTTACGTTCTGGGTATCATCAAATGCGGGTGAAAGAAGATGATATTCTAAAGACTGCTTTCAGAACACGTTACGGTCATTACGAGTTTATGGTCATGCCGTTTGGTTTAACTAATGCACCAGCTGTGTTCATGGACCTTATGAACCGAGTGTGTGGACCATACCTTGACAAGTTTGTCATTGTTTTCATTGATGACATACTTATTTACTCAAAGAATGACCAAGAACACGGTGAACATTTGAGAAAGGTGTTAGAAGTATTGAGGAAGGAAGAATTGTACGCTAAGTTTTCAAAGTGTGCATTTTGGTTGGAAGAAGTTCAATTCCTCGGTCACATAGTGAACAAAGAAGGTATTAAGGTGGATCCGGCAAAGATAGAAACTGTTGAAAATTGGGAAACCCCGAAAACTCCGAAACACATACGCCAGTTTTTAGGACTAGCTGGTTACTACAGAAGGTTCATCCAAGACTTTTCCAGAATAGCAAAACCCTTGACTGCATTAACACATAAAGGGAAGAAATTTGAATGGAAGGATGAACAAGAGAAAGCGTTTCAGTTATTGAAGAAAAAGCTAACTACGGCACCTATATTGTCATTGCCTGAAGGGAATGATGATTTTGTGATTTATTGTGACGCATCAAAGCAAGGTCTCGGTTGTGTATTAATGCAACGAACGAAGGTGATTGCTTATGCCTCTAGACAATTGAAGATTCACGAGCAAAATTATACGACGCATGATTTGGAATTAGGCACGGTTGTTTTTGCATTAACGACTTGGAGGCACTACTTATATGGGGTCAAAAGTATTATATATACCGACCACAAAAGTATTCAACACATATTTAATCAGAAACAACTGAATATGAGGCAGCGTAGGTGGATTGAATTGTTGAATGATTACGACTTTGAGATTCGTTACCACCCGGGGAAGGCAAATGTGGTAGCCGATGCCTTGAGCAGGAAGGACAGAGAACCCATTCGAGTAAAATCTATGAATATAATGATTCATAATAACCTTACTACTCAAATAAAGGAGGCGCAACAAGGAGTTTTAAAAGAGGGAAATTTAAAGGATGAAATACCCAAAGGATCGGAGAAGCATCTTAATATTCGGGAAGACGGAACCCGGTATAGGGCTGAAAGGATTTGGGTACCAAAATTTGGAGATATGAGAGAAATGGTACTTAGAGAAGCTCATAAAACCAGATACTCAATACATCCTGGAACGGGGAAGATGTACAAGGATCTCAAGAAACATTTTTGGTGGCCGGGTATGAAAGCCGATGCTGCTAAATACGTAGGAGAATATTTGACGTGTTCTAAGGTCAAAGCTGAGCATCAAAAACCATCAGGTCTACTTCAACAACCCGAAATCCCGGAATGGAAATGGGAAAACATTACCATGGATTTCATCACTAAATTGCCAAGGACTGCAAGTGGTTTTGATACAATTTGGGTAATAGTTGATCGTCTCACCAAATCAGCACATTTCCTGCCAATAAGAGAAGATGACAAGATGGAAAAGTTAGCACGACTGTATTTGAAGGAAGTCGTCTCCAGACAAGGAATACCAATCTCTATTATCTCTGATAGGGATGGCAGATTTATTTCAAGATTCTGGCAGACATTACAGCAAGCATTAGGAACTCGTCTAGACATAAGTACTGCCTATCATCCACAAACTGATGGGCAGAGTGAAAGGACGATACAAACGCTTGAAGACATGCTACGAGCATGTGTTATTGATTTCGGAAATAGTTGGGATCGACATCTACCGTTAGCAGAATTTTCCTACAACAACAGCTACCATTCAAGCATTGAGATGGCGCCGTTTGAAGCACTTTATGGTAGAAAGTGCAGGTCTCCGATTTGTTGGAGTGAAGTGGGGGATAGACAGATTACGGGTCCGGAGATTATACAAGAAACTACCGAGAAGATCATCCAAATTCAACAACGGTTGAAAACCGCCCAAAGTCGACAAAAGAGCTACGCTGACATTAAAAGAAAAGATATAGAATTTGAAATTGGAGAGATGGTCATGCTTAAAGTTGCACCTTGGAAAGGCGTTGTTCGATTTGGTAAACGAGGGAAATTAAATCCAAGGTATATTGGACCATTCAAGATTATTGATCGTGTTGGACCAGTAGCTTACCGACTTGAGTTACCTCAACAACTCGCGGCTGTACATAACACTTTCCACGTCTCGAATTTGAAGAAATGTTTTGCTAAAGAAGATCTCACTATTCCGTTAGATGAAATCCAAATCAACGAAAAACTTCAATTCATCGAAGAACCCGTCGAAATAATGGATCGTGAGGTTAAAAGACTTAAGCAAAACAAGATACCAATTGTTAAGGTTCGATGGAATGCTCGTAGAGGACCTGAGTTCACCTGGGATCGTGAAGATCAGATAAAGAAGAAATACCCGCATCTATTTCCAGAAGATTCGTCAACACCTTCAACAGCTTAAAATTTCGGGACGAAATTTATTTAACGGGTAGGTACTGTAGTGACCCGAACTTTTCCATGTTTATATATATTAATTGAGATTGATATTTACATGATTAAATGTTTCCAACATGTTAAGCAATCAAACTTGTTAAGACTTGATTAATTGAAATATGTTTCATATAGACAATTGACCACCCAAGTTGACCGGTGATTCACGAACGTTAAAACTTGTAAAAACTATATGATGACATATATATGGATATATATATATAGTTAACATGATACTATGATAAGTAAACATATCATAAAGTATATTAACAATGAACTACATATGTAAAAACAAGACTACTAACTTAATGATTTTTAAACGAGACATATATGTAACGATTATCGTTGTAAAGACATTTAATGTATATATATCATATTAAGAGATATTCATACATGATAATATCATGATAATATAATAATTTAAAATCTCATTTGATATTATAAACATTGGGTTAACAACATTTAACAGGATCGTTAACCTAAAGGTTTCAAAACAACACTTACATGTAACGACTAACGATGACTTAACGACTCAGTTAAAATGTATATACATGTAATGTTTTAATATGTATTTATACACTTTTGAAAGACTTACATACACTTATCAAAATACTTCTACTTAACAAAAATGCTTACAATTACATCCTCGTTCAGTTTCATCAACAATTCTACTCGTATGCACCCGTATTCGTACTCGTACAATACACAGCTTTTAGATGTATGTACTATTGGTATATACACTCCAATGATCAGCTCTTAGCAGCCCATGTGAGTCACCTAACACATGTGGGAACCATCATTTGGCAACTAGCATGAAATATCTCATAAAATTACAAAAATATGAGTAATCATTCATGACTTATTTACATGAAAACAAAATTACATATCCTTTATATCTAATCCATACACCAACGACCAAAAACACCTACAAACACTTTCATTCTTCAATTTTCTTCATCTAATTGATCTCTCTCAAGTTCTATCTTCAAGTTCTAAGTGTTCTTCATATATTTTACAAGTTCTAGTTACATAAAATCAAGAATACCTTCAAGTTTGCTAGCTCACTTCCAATCTTGTAAGGTGATCATCCAACCTCAAGAAATCTTTGTTTCTTACAGTAGGTTATCATTCTAATACAAGGTAATAATCATATTCAAACTTTGGTTCAATTTCTATAACTATAACAATCTTATTTCAAGTGATGATCTTACTTGAACTTGTTTTCGTGTCATGATTCTGCTTCAAGAACTTCGAGCCATCCAAGGATCCGTTGAAGCTAGATCCATTTTTCTCTTTTCCAGTAGGTTTATCCAAGGAACTTAAGGTAGTAATGATGTTCATAACATCATTCGATTCATATATATAAAACTATCTTATTCGAAGGTTTAAACTCGTAATTACTAGAACATAGTTTAGTTAATTCTAAACTTGTTCGCAAACAAAAGTTAATCCTTCTAACTTGACTTTTAAAATTAACTACACACATGTTCTATATCTATATGATATGCTAACTTAATGATTTAAAACTTGGAAACACGAAAAAACATCGTAAAACCGGATTTACGCCGTCGTAGTAACACCGCGGGCTGTTTTGGGTTAGTTAATTAAAAACTATGATAAACTTTGATTTAAAAGTTGTTATTCTGAGAAAATGATTTTTATTATGAACATGAAACTATATCCAAAAATTATGGTTAAACTCAAAGTGGAAGTATGTTTTCTAAAATGGTCATCTAGACGTCGTTCTTTCGACTGAAATGACTACCTTTACAAAAACGACTTGTAACTTATTTTTCCGACTATAAACCTATACTTTTTCTGTTTAGATTCATAAAATAGAGTTCAATATGAAACCATAGCAATTTGATTCACTCAAAACGGATTTAAAATGAAGAAGTTATGGGTAAAACAAGATTGGATAATTTTTCTCATTTTAGCTACGTGAAAATTGGTAACAAATCTATTCCAACCATAACTTAATCAACTTGTATTGTATATTATGTAATCTTGAGATACCATAGACACGTATACAATGTTTCGACCTATCATGTCGACACATCTATATATATTTCGGAACAACCATAGACACTCTATATGTGAATGTTGGAGTTAGCTATACAGGGTTGAGGTTGATTCCAAAATATATATAGTTTGAGTTGTGATCAATACTGAGATACGTATACACTGGGTCGTGGATTGATTCAAGATAATATTTATCGATTTATTTCTGTACATCTAACTGTGGACAACTAGTTGTAGGTTACTAACGAGGACAGCTGACTTAATAAACTTAAAACATCAAAATATATTAAAAGTGTTGTAAATATATTTTGAACATACTTTGATATATATGTATATATTGTTATAGGTTCGTGAATCAACCAGTGGCCAAGTCTTACTTCCCGACGAAGTAAAAATCTGTGAAAGTGAGTTATAGTCCCACTTTTAAAATCTAATATTTTTGGGATGAGAATACATGCAGGTTTTATAAATGATTTACAAAATAGACACAAGTACGTGAAACTACATTCTATGGTTGAATTATCGAAATCGAATATGCCCCTTTTTATTAAGTCTGGTAATCTAAGAATTAGGGAACAGACACCCTAATTGACGCGAATCCTAAAGATAGATCTATTGGGCCTAACAAACCCCATCCAAAGTACCGGATGCTTTAGTACTTCGAAATTTATATCATATCCGAAGGGTGTCCCGGAATGATGGGGATATTCTTATATATGCATCTTGTTAATGTCGGTTACCAGGTGTTCACCATATGAATGATTTTTATCTCTATGTATGGGATGTGTATTGAAATATGAAATCTTGTGGTCTATTATTATGATTTGATATATATAGGTTAAACCTATAACTCACCAACATTTTTGTTGACGTTTTAAGCATGTTTATTCTCAGGTGATTATTAAGAGCTTCCGCTGTCGCATACTTAAATAAGGACGAGATTTGGAGTCCATGCTTGTATGATATTGTGTAAAAACTGCATTCAAGAAACTTATTTTGTTGTAACATATTTGTATTGTAAACCATTATGTAATGGTCGTGTGTAAACAGGATATTTTAGATTATCATTATTTGATAATCTACGTAAAGCTTTTTAAAACCTTTATCTATGAAATAAAGGTTATGGTTTGTTTTAAAAATGAATGCAGTCTTTGAAAAACGTCTCATATAGAGGTTAAAACCTCGCAACGAAATCAATTAATATTAAACGTTTTTAATCAATAAGAACGGGACATTTCAAATAGCATCCAACATAGTATACAGCCTAAGTGAACATATAAGGTTTAGCCAACAATCATACTAGAAGTAATAATAAAAAATATAGAAGAAACCATTGTTGTTGAACAAAGATTATACCTAATAATGCTCTTGAAGAATGAGATGATTGAAGCTTGATATTGGATGATGGAATGGATTAGATGGTGTTGGAGTTCTCCAAAACCATCTAAAATCGCCTCTTAGAGCTCCCAAATCGACTGGAACAAAAGTTAAATTATTAGGGTTATTCCAAACCCTTAAATATGCCGACAGCTCCTGTACCAGTGTTTTTGCTCGTCGCGCAAATGTGGCGCGCGTCTGCCTTATAAATATATCTGGAGAATAATTCCATCAAACAGCTCGACATCAAAATTGCCTTCAGTCGCGTGTCGCGCGAGATTCTTGCGCGTTGCGCATTAACACTGTGTCTATTCCTTAACTCTTTAAAACACGCTCGGCATTTAAAACCCACTTAATTGCGCGTCGCGCGGCAGGTCTGCGCATTGCGCAGATGTACTATATCTGTTTCTGACATTGAAATCTTGTATCTCTTCACCAATGCTCACCACAAACTTAATAGAAATGTACTAAAGATAACATGATGTAGAAATACCTCAAATGCCTCAAAAACCAACCCAATACAATTCTTGATGCGAAATCATGAAACTTTGCGAATAACACGAAAAAGTCTTTAGAATCATATAAAATCGAGGAAAAAACCGTTTGATATTGCCAGAGAATATATGTCTGATATGAGCAATATCATCAGCCCTATTCGAAGGAGACATAACTATTGGATTAAACCTATCAAGGTTCCTAAAAGTGTTGCGCAATGAATAGAAACTATCCTGAGTCATATTCGAAGAAATCACACCTATATATTTAGTATCTACAGTACTCGCTACTTCGGCCATGGTAGATTGTATAACAAAATTTGCAGAAAGATGATAATGAAGGACGCTAACCTTAAGCGTGAAGAATAAATGTAAAGCTTTGCAAGCGTATTGTAGTGAGAAGAAGATGAGTATGTGTAAAGAGGAGTAACAATGAACTGTAAAAACCTATATTGGTAAAGATATGGGGATATTTATATGGTCGGTGAAAATACATGAACGGCTAAGATGAAGACATGTGTAAGGCCCAGATGAACAAATGAAGGTTCGAACAAGATAATGATCCGGGAGTGACCAAATGTGTTGGATCCAATTGTTATGAAGTGTATGATGCATGGTTCGATCACGCAACTCCCGTGAAATGTGATCATGTTCAACTCTATCCGTCCACGTACGTACGGGAGGTTAGCTGGGTTTTTGAGATATTCTTCTTCTAGGTCACATTTATTACGCGGATCTTATATATTATATAACACAAGTGTACATGATTCGTCGGATCTTATTTAGTATAACACAAGTTTACATGATTCGTTGGATCTTATTAATTATATACGGTCTTGCAGGGTGTTTTAGTATTTCCGAACGACCTTGAAGTACCCCGAAAGCTCGCTCGACATCTTTTCTTGCCGCTTCTTGAAATTTTTTAAACTTTATATTTTTTGGCTCGATTGGACATTTAAATGACTTGACAAGTGTTGCCCATTGTTAGTATATGTCGTCTACCAAGTAATAGCCTTTATTAAATTCACGCCCATTGACATTGAATCGAACCTCTGAAGCTCTACCATCCAATAATTCTTCGAACAATCCGATTCATTTAGAACAATGATATCATTATTCGAACCTGCAGGACCAAAGAAAGTGTGTAAAATCCATATATCGTACGATGCAACCGCCCTGAGCATTATTGTTGGTCCTTCGTGATCCCCCCTCGTGTAATGACATTGCCACACAACCGGACAATTTCTCAAAGGCCAATGCATGCAATCGAGACTACCTAACATGCCCGAAAAATCATGCATTTCGGAGTGTTTAGCATGCAATCGGCAACTTCATCTTCAGTGGTTTCTTTAAATACTCACCTGAATACAGATACGCAATACATTTACAATAATTCTCTAAAAAATCATATGAAGTTTGTTGGCCCATATGTAAATGTTCATCAAATGCATCGGGTGCAATTCCGTATGCCAATTGACGTATGGCTGATGTACATTTTTTATATATATTGAAACCAAGTCGACCGGTATAATCATAATGTTGTTCAAAGAATTCAGAATACCTAGGTAACGGTTGAGCAACGTGATTTGTAATAGCATAAGCAATACGGAGAAATAAGGACCTGCTCATTCGGTAGCTTCTCTTGAAATAATCTCCTAGAAAAGTTGGGTCTCCAGAAAAGTAGTCGTTGAACAAACGATTTCTAATAGCAATCCGATCTTTATTTAACCGACGTCTTCTAATAATTCTTTGAGAATTTTTAGCTTCATCATCATCATCTAACATATCGAGCGAGTCGAATACCTTAAGTGCATTGTAACCGCCTTCAATCAACTCTAGATCGGAATTTGACTGTTGGCTTTCGTTATCGCTATCGGAATTTTGAGAATTATCCATTTTTTGTGTTTTAAAGAGTGAAAATATGAAAAATAGTAGTTTGAGTGTTATTGGTATTTATAAAGTAAACTTAATTGGTTTATAAAATATATAAATAAAACACAAACGGCTATAATAACGGATATATGTATTATTGTTGTATTATCTTCAAATTCAATTGAAAGCTAATAAAACAAAACAACAACAAAACCGAAATAAGGCTAGTGGGCCCCACAGACTCTCGTGAGAGAGCCGTTGCAGGCACTATAGACGGAGCAAGTGGCGGACTCTTGTCTATGGTTGTGACACGGTGGCGATTTGCGGCGGCTTCTGGCAGTACCACAGATGATAGTAAGTGGTCTTAGATGATATATATTGAAGTGAAAAGATTATGGACTAACGGAGTGCAATAAATAAATTTACGAGATATGATTATGAAGGTAGATCCCACCAATTTTGAAAGAAAATATACGGGAAAACTATTCAAGTAGAACTAGGTAGTTTAAGTAGAACTATGACACATAAATAAAGTAACAAGGTAAATGAATCAACAATTTTTATTTATTTATATATTTTTTTTTTTTTTGAAAAGCAAGGCCCTAAATTGATGTTGGTGGGGATTGAACCTGGGTCCCATTTAGAGATTCCCAAGCACCCAACTACTCAACATAAATGAATCAACAATAGCGCAAGAACAAAGTATTAGGGTGCGTTTGTTTAACTCTTAATGGAATGGTTCAGCACTTGATGCTGAACCATTCAGCATTCAGTGCGTTTGCATCTGACCTCTGAATGAGATATGGTGCTGAATGGTTCAGTATTCAGTGCTGAACCATTCAGAGTTAAAACACACTCATAACCATTAAGAGGCTAAATTTTATGTAATATTCTTCTTAAAACGTATCCAGAACACTTATCAAATAAGTATAATGAAGTTTTTGTTAATGATATACGATAATAAGTTGATTTAATTGATTCATTTAGCTTATTCAAAATGATTATCAAACAGCTTATTGTCATTCAGAACTAAATTCATTCAGAGACTCTGAACCATTCAGATTATGAACCATTAAGCGCTAAATTATTCAGTTACATCAAACGCACCCTTAGATTGTTAGAAAGGAAGGGTAAAAAACCTACTAAAAATGTAGCAAAAATTTTCCAAATAAATAAGGTGAGAATATAATATAACCTAAAAGTAGCACAAAACTTTGTTTTCTATCTTCAACGAAAAGACACAACTTAAAAATGCATTAGTCAAAGGAATTCCAAGCCTATAGGCTAGGATATGTACTAATTAATATACTTATTCACTCACTTAATTGTGCTTATAAGTTCTAACCTCCACAGGCTTGCCAAATGCCCACATGTTTAGTAGCATAATGATTCCCCACAACTATATAAGAAATACTACATAGTAAATCTTTTTGTAACATATTCCCACTTTATTTAAAAGGTAGTAAAAGTTATAAACTGACGTTTTGATGATGTAGGAGTTTCCTTTTTTTTTCCTTTTTTTTTTTTGAAAAGCAACAAACTTTTATTATTATTTAAGAAGAAATATACAATACAATGTACAGTATGCAGATTGTCTAGTAAACTATATCATTCTAATCTAAAAACTATACAAGACAATTCATTTACAATCAACTTCATATAAATGCCACTGATAAACTCGACCTAATGCATAAGTGAACATGGATCCGTCAACCATTGTAGCCAATCTAATTTTACATTTCGTGTACGACTTGAAATCCATTCATAGCTTTTTGTTTGAATTTCATTGAGTACCATCGACACACTTGAACTTTTGTTGCTGAAAACTTTATGATTTCAATTTTTCCAAATGTAATACCCTGTGATCCATTCAATCGCTTGACACACCTTCATAGCTCAACCCAAAAATTCGTTCGCGTTATTCCCTATAAAAAAATCTTCTATACTCCAATTGTGAACATTTTGCAATCCCCACCATTTCTTAATTTTGTCCCAAATATTTTGTGCATGCTTGCAAAACACTAGAGCATGATCAATAGTTTTAAGAGCATCATCACATATGGGGCATCGAATTATTTCTAAATCAATGCCACGTTCATCTAACTCGACTCGAACCGGTAATTTACGAAGCTTAGCTGTCCACACAAAAATTCCAATTTTGCTTGGTATTAAGCTATTACACATTGTTTTTGGCATAGTATTACATGTATTCAAACACGCTTAGTCAATAATTGTGTTGAAAGATTTTGTTGAAAACATCTCGCGAGCATCTAAAGACCATTTGTACTCGTCCCAGTTTTGACTAGGCTGCTGTATTGTGGAGATCTCAGCAGCAAGTTCGTTTAATTCCGTCTATGTTCTACCTCTATGTTCTTGACCCGGTTAGTTTTGAGTGTGAGCGTATACAGGATGGGTCTGATGCGGCTGTTCATGCTCCAACTTTCTTTGAAAGCGAGAGTCAACCGGATGGTCCTGATGGGTCTGCTGCGGCCCAGGTTCATGGCGCGGACCTGCTTCAACCTTCACCTTGTTTTGTCGAAAGATTGGAGGTTTTAAAAAAGGATAAGTTGAAAAGGAACGCGGTTTTTATTGGTTGTCGGGGTGAAGGGTTGTTATTGGCACACCTTGTTAGCTGAACAAGGAAGTTGGGAGCTGATCACTAAATGGACGATATGGGGTGATATGATGGTGGATGTATGCTTGTTGGCGATTCCCCGAACGTAGTACGAAGGTATCGTACTTTACGCCACCAAGATACGGAGGTAACTCATTGAGAGTGTTTTATGTATGAGTGATTATGACTGAGTGTGTGTGTTGTCCAGGGATCATGCTCCCTTTATATAGAGTTAGATAATACCCTTGTCATCAGTTCTCTAGGTAGATTCAGTCTTCGAGGCAATCTCTGATGAGACAAAGGGGACTTTCCCTTCGGCTGACTGTAATCTCTGGTGGTCCAAGAAAGTTAGCCTGCAGCATACCTCTTTTGTCATTTGGATGTTAGTGGTAACGAGTTTGGTCAACCCGTTAACTCCTCTCCTTCAGTCTAGGTGACCTCGTGACCTTAGGAGAGGTCCATGTCCATTGGTAACCGTGATCCCTTCGTCAATACTTTCCTTCGTTACGATTGCTTCGTATGACGGAAGTGGATTTGTACCAACTCTGAATATTGGGATTCTTATTTGATGGCATTCTTCTTCTGTCCTTTGAGCGCCATTATTTGATTTCAAGGATATCCCGCCTTTAGTTTGTATTTGACATATGCGTTCTTGTGATCCAACCTTATGTCATCTATCATCGTTAGGTGTGATACCTTCGTTAGCGTAGCTTTGCATGTCTTGACGGGGGGATACACTATCAAGCCCCCCAGTTTAATTTTACGAAGCTTTTTAACCGAGCTATGTTGAATTAAACTCAATCTGCCACATGATAGCTTGATTTGATGCCTCTGATCCTTGCAATTAATTACCCGGATGCGATTACCTTTTCTGCCCCTATGAATTCTTTACTGTTAAAATAAGGTTGAAGGGTGAAATGGTAATTTCCTGGTGTGGTTATCAAAGTAACTCTGTAATTGATTTGACGGTTGCTGTTCAAGGGTAATAAAAAGTTAATCTCTTAATTTTCTCTTTCATTTTTTCCTTTCTTTTTATTTTGCTATTCTTCATCGTCCGATCATACTTCCTATTTCTCAAAAAAGGTATTGCTCCCCATCTTGTTGTCTTTTTTGTTATTTTGTTATGGCTAAAGTAGGGCTTCGATCGATTTCTAGTGCCGTGACCCCTGAGCATTTAAAACGCCTATGTAAAACCCTAGGTCTTAAAGGAGACAACATGATTTTGCCGGAATCTGGTAAGTTCATGCTAGATTTTCCGGCGGATTACATCGGAATGTACACGCAATCATTTACAGAGTGCAACCTTAGGATTCCCATTTCATCATTCTTTCTTAGTGTTCTTGATTACTTCAAAGTCCATGTTTCGATTGTCCACCCTCTCGCCGTTAAAAAGATCTCGGCTTTTGAATATATGTGCAAAGCTTATGGCGGTCAGCCCTCAGTTGACTTGTTTCGCTGTTTCTTTCAAACTGGTGATGCTGGGAATTGGGTTACCATTGCCAAGCGCCGAAAAAAGAGGGGTAGCTTGACTGATACTCCAATGTGTTTTGCTTCTTCCATTCCTGATGTAAGGAATTGGAAGGTTTCTTTCGTTTATATCAAGAAATCTTTTTTCTTTCCGGATAAATATCCTAATGTCGTTAACATCAGATGGGCCACCGTCCCCAAGCAATATAGTGATCCTATTCCTGAGGATGCTAAAGATGATCCTCTCTTTAGTAGGATTTGTCGTCATCCTATTATTCCTTCAACTCTTCCGGATTCTCTTCTTTTTAAACTCGGCATGGCACCTTCCTGGGAAAAAGGCGAAGCTATCCCTGTGTACTTTTGTGGGGAACGGGGTAGGTGTTATATGTCTTAGGTTTTATTCTTGTTTATACTTTTTTGTGTTAATTTTTTCTAACCTTGCTCGCTTTTGCAGAGATGTCTTTGCGAAACGTTATCAAATCTTTTGGGGTGAAACAGATGACCGAAGCCGTCCGTGCTAGTACTGTGGTTAAAGAGCTTGGCTCTCCCTCCAGTTCTGGTTTTATGGAGGTGGATAGCAAACCGGAGAAAGTGGCTGAGTCTAGTGCCCCTAAGGTTCAACCCAGCGCTAAGGTGGAGTCTAGTGCCCCCAAGATGCAACCCAATGCTAAGGTTGCCTCAGAGCACGAACCTATTGATGTTGATGCAGAACCTGACGTATCTAAGAGCATTCCTGTTAGGGCCTCTAGGCACCAAAAGATTGCCAGGAAGATGAAAGAGGTTGTTTCTGGTTCCCCCTTAAAGAAGGCTAAGTTTTCTCTTCATGACGAAGATACCGATGATGAAGCTCAAATTGAAGGTTCCGGTGACAACGTTCCCTTGGGTAAGCTTCTTATTTGTTAGTTTTTTTTTTTTAACTGCTCTTCTTGCTTGAACAAATTTATGTGCTTTTGTAGGTGATATACCTGCTATCCCTTCTTTAGAAGCTTGTTTCGATGTGTTCGATGAGATGATTCCTTCTGAATTCGAAGATGCCTTTGTGGATACCTCTAAGCTCATTGATGTTTACACCGTCCATAACTATCGTTCTACTATCTATAATCATCTTGTCATTTCTCGTTTGAAGCAGAAATCTGGTGATGTTATATGTTTAGAGAAGGAGGTGGAAGAGCTTAGGGATGTCAATGCATCTTCCAAAGAGTCTGTGAAGGAGTTACAGGAACAATTGTTGTTGAACACATCTTGGGAGGAGGAGGTGAAATCAGCCAAGAGTGAGATTCTGAGCATGCAGGAGAAGCAGAAGCTGGATGAGAAAAGGATAGCTGACTTGGAGGAGGAGAATGAGGTTCTTCGTCAGGAAGCAAAATTGCTGACAGATCAGAAGATGACGTTTGATAGTTTAAAGACAGATTATTCTGCTGTTATTACCCAGGTCATTCCTCATGTTTGCAAGCAGGTTATCCGTAGCAAAGAGTTGAGCACGTTGGTTGGTGATGTTGTCCTTGCTAGCAAAATTGAAGAGAGGTGTAAATTGTTGACTGAGTTGTCCCAGTAAGGCAAGCTTGAACTTAGCAGTTATCCAGAGTATACTGATCAGGCTCCAGACCTTTTTGATGATGCGTGTGCTCATTTTGTCGATGCTGAACTTAATTATGTCGCCTCTGTTGATGCTCACTTTGATGTAAGCCTGTGGAGCTTCTTGCCTTGCTTGCGGAGCAATGATCTTTGCAGTTTGTTTGTGTTATGACCCCCTTTTGATGTGATGATCTGTACTCTAATTACTTTATGCTAACGTACTTTTACCAGGTCTGCGTGCCTATTATTTTGGGGCTATGTTGCCCATAAACAATCTCCTTTTGGTACTATGTGGGTTATCGTACCCGTTTGCTTGTTACTCTACTTATTAAGCAGGTCACCTATTTTGGCGTTATGATTATCTTTTCTTAGTTTGGCCCTCCTTTATTCAAGCACAAGCACTTATTTACTTGTAGAATATGCCCTTTCGCATATTTCTTAAATTTGACAAGTGTTTCTGCCGGGGGTACTTTGCAATAGCTTCGGTAATCTCCTGGGTTACCTTTTACTTATTGCTAAAGTTTTATGAGTATTCCTTTTGGGAATATCTTGCAATAGCTTTGGTATACCTCTTGGGTTACCTCTTGCTTATTGCTAAAGTTTTATAAGTATTCCTCTTGGGAATACCTTGCAATAGCTTTGAAATACCTCTTGGGTTACCTCTTGCTTATTGCTAAAGTTTTATAAGTATTCATTTTGGGAATATCTTGCAATAGCTTCGGTATAACTCTTGGGTTGCCTCTTGCTTATTGCTAAAGTTTTATAAGTATTCCTTTTGGGAATATCTTGCAATAGCTTCGGTATACCTCTTGGGTTACCTCTTGCTTATTGCTAAAGTTTTATAAGTATTCCTTTTGGGAATATCTTGCAATAGCTTCGGTATACCTCTTGGGTTACCTCTTGCTTATTCCTAAAGTTTTATAAGTAACCCTTTTGGGAATATCTTGCAATAGCTTCGGTATACCTCTTGGGTTACCTCTTGCTTATTGCTAAAGTTTTATAAGTATCACAACACTTAAGATTGATGTTTCCAAAAGATAGTAGGATTTCATTCAAATTCCTTGTGGTAGGAAGCGTATAAGTTTCGACTACCCATTACAAATTTTCCCACTTACATGCAACTAGAAATCTAGAAATAGAACTTTTGAAGGTTTACCCCATTCCAGGTTCTGGGGATCTGTTTCCGTTCTGTGGTTTCGTGCTTGTATGAGCCGTTTCTGAAAGCTTCGGAGATTACGTACGGACCTTCCCAAGTAGGACCCATCTTTCCTTCGTATTCTACTTTGCTAATGCTGTTGAGCCTTAGGACATAATCTCCGATCTTGTATACCGACGGTTTGACTCGCTTGTTGTAATACCTTTCAATCTTTTCTTGTATGCTGCTTCTCTAATCAGCGCAGCTTCTCTCCTTTCTTCCATGAGGTCAAGATTGAGACGGAGATTCTCCTCGTTTTCTTCGAGGTTTGCGGTCCTGTTGGTTAATACTTGTATCTCTGCGGACAATACCGCCTCAGTTCTGTAAACCAAACTGTAAGGGGTTTCTCCGTTACTCCTTTTGGGTGTGGTTCGGTGAGCCCATAGGACCAGGGGGAGTTCTTCCATCCATCCTTGGTGACATTTCCCCAAACGCTTCTCGAGACCTTTTAAGATATCCCTGTTGGTTACTTCCACTTGTCCGTTCCCTTGTAGGTGGTAAACGGAAGCAAAGGTTTGCTTTATCTGTAGCTTTTCACAAAACCCTGGGAAGATACCTTCGGCGAATTGTTTTCCATTATCCGAAACGATTTCTTGGGGTATGCCAAACCGACACACGATGTGTTCCCAAACAAACTTTTCTATTTGTTTCCCTGTCGTGGTGATTAATGGTCCACTTGGTGAAGTAGTCTATCGCAACCACCAGCCATTTGTAACCTCCTGGTGCTTCTGTGAGTGGACCTACTAGATCTATGCCCCACTTTGAGAAAGGCCACGCTGATAACACCGATATCATGTCTTGCTTTGGCTGTTTCTGAACTTTAGCATGGATCTAACGTGGCTCACAGGTTTGTAAGAGCGTGACTGTATCTTCGTGCATGGTTGGCCAATAATACCCCATCCTTAGCATTTTTGCCACTATTGACCTTGGTCCAGAATGAAGTCCACAGATACCTTCATGCATTTCCCTGATGATCATTGAAGCTTGGTTTGGTCCGACACAACGAAGCCATGGGGTGAGGAAAGATTTCCTGTACAAGGCTCCATTCATTATCTTGTATGACGGTGCTTTGATCCGGATCTTTCTTGCTTCTTTTTTATCCTCGGGTAAGATTCCGAGCTCCAAATATTCCCTTAATGGCTTCATCCACGTGTTTTCTTCTTCGATGATTAAGTCGTGGACTTCTTGAGCTTCGATGGACCTTTTTTCTAATACTTCGACCAACACTTCCTTCGCCAGGTGTGCGAAGGTGATAGAAGCTAATTTGCTCAGAGCATCTGCTTTTTTATTCTGACTTCTTCTTACATGCTCTATTGTGAAGCTTCTGAAGCTCTCTACAAGTTCTCTGACCTTTGACAGATAAAGTTGTATGATTGGCTGTCTTGCTTCGAAGATACCTAGGACTTGGTTCACCACCAGTTGTGAGTCTACGAAGGCTTGTAAGTGCACAATTTTCATCTCCTTTGCTATTCTGAGCCCAGCGAGCAGAGTTTTGTATTCTGCTTCATTATTAGTTGTGCTGAACTCGAAACGAAGTGCGTAAGTAAACTCCTGTCCCTCTAGGTTGATTAGCATAAGTCCTGCCCCAGAGCCATTAGAGCTGGAAGCTCCATCGGTGAACAGTTTCCATTCCTTCGTTTCAACAATCGGGGTGATAATTTGCGCGAAGGTGGAGTTGTTTTCTTCGTCTGTCTCCGTTGTTTCCGCCATGAAGTCTGCTAGTACTTGAGCTTTGAATGGTGAGCTTGGAATTCGATGTCATGTTCCCCGAGCTCTATTGCCCATTTGGCCATTCTGCCCGACTTTTCTGGCTTCATAAGAACCTGTCTAATTTGCTTGTTAGTTAACACAATGATAGGATGGTCTTGGAAGTACCTTCGTAGCTTCCTTGCAGTGTGGACTAGGGCAAGCGTGTGCTTTTCGAGCTCTGGGTAGTTGACTTCTGCACCCTGTAGAACTCGGCTTACGAAATATATCGGGACCTGTATCCTTTCACGTTCTGCCACTAGTACCACACTGATGCACTCCTTAGACGATGCTAGGTAGAGATATAGTGTCTCTCCCATCTTCGGTGATGTCAGGGTTGTAGTGACCCGAACTTTTCCATGTTTATATATATTAATTGAGATTGATATTTACATGATTAAATGTTTCCAACATGTTAAGCAATCAAACTTGTTAAGACTTGATTAATTGAAATATGTTTCATATAGACAATTGACCACCCAAGTTGACCGGTGATTCACGAACGTTAAAACTTGTAAAAACTATATGATGACATATATATGGATATATATATATATATATATATATATATATATATATATATATATATATATATATATATATATATATATATATATATATATATATATATATATATATATATATATATATATATATATATATATATATATAGTTAACATGATACTATGATAAGTAAACATATCATTAAGTATATTAACAATGAACTACATATGTAAAAACAAGACTACTAACTTAATGATTTTTAAACGAGACATATATGTAACGATTATCATTGTAAAGACATTTAATGTATATATATATCATATTAAGAGATATTCATACATGATAATATCATGATAATATAATAATTTGAAATCTCATTTGATATTATAAACATTGGGTTAACAACATTTAACAAGATCGTTAACCTAAAGGTTTCAAAACAACACTTACATGTAACGACTAACGATAACTTAACGACTCAGTTAAAATGTATATACATGTAGTGTTTTAATATGTATTTATACACTTTTGAAAGACTTCAATACACTTATCAAAATACTTCTACTTAATAAAAATGCTTACAATTACATCCTCGTTCAGTTTCATCAACAATTCTACTTGTATGCACCCGTATTCGTACTCGTACAATACACAGCTTTTAGATGTATGTACTATTGGTATATACACTCCAATGATCAGCTCTTAGCAGCCCATGTGAGTCACCTAAAACATGTGGGAACCATCATTTGGCAACTAGCATGAAATATCTCATAAAATTACAAAAATATGAGTAATCATTCATGACTTATTTACATGAAAACAAAATTACATATCCTTTATATCTAATCCATACACCAACGACCAAAAACACCTACAAACACTTTCATTCTTCAATTTTCTTCATCTAATTGATCTCTCTCAAGTTCTATCTTCAAGTTCTAAGTGTTCTTCATATATTCTACAAGTTCTAGTTACATAAAATCAAGAATACTTTCAAGTTTGCTAGCTCACTTCCAATCTTGTAAGGTGATCATCCAACCTCAAGAAATCTTTATTTCTTACAGTAGGTTATCATTCTAATAAAGGGATAAATCATATTCAAACTTTGGTTCAATTTCTATAACTATAACAATCTTATTTCAAGTGATGATCTTACTTGAACTTGTTTTCGTGTCATGATTCTGCTTCAAGAACTTCGAGCCATCCAAGGATCCGTTAAAGCTAGATCCATTTTTCTCTTTTCCAGTAAGTTTATCCAAGGAACTTAAGGTAGTAATGATGTTCATAACATCATTCGATTCATACATATAAAGCTATCTTATTCGAAGGTTTAAACTTGTAATCACTAGAACATAGTTTAGTTAATTCTAAACTTGTTCGCAAACAAAAGTTAATCCTTCTAACTTGACTTTTAAAATCAACTAAACACATGTTCTATATCTATATGATATGCTAACTTAATGATTTAAAACCTGGAAACACGAAAAACACCGTAAACCGGATTTACGCCGTCGTAGTAACACCGCGGGCTGTTTGGGGTTAGTTAATTAAAAACTATGATAAACTTTGATTTAAAAGTTGTTATTCTGAGAAAATGATTTTTATTATGAACATGAAACTATATCCAAAAATTATGGTTAAACTCAAAGTGGAAGTATGTTTTCTAAAATGGTCATCTAGACGTCGTTCTTTCGACTGAAATGACTACCTTTACAAAAACGACTTGTAACTTATTTTTCTGACTATAAACCTATAATTTTTCTGTTTAGATTCATAAAATAGAGTTCAATATGAAACCATAGCAATTTGATTCACTCAAAACGGATTTAAAATGAAGAAGTTATGGGTAAAACAAGATTGGATAATTTTTCTCATTTTAGCTACGTGAAAATTGGTAACAAATCTATTCCAACCATAACTTAATCAACTTGTATTGTATATTATGTAATCTTGAGATACCATAGACATGTATACAATGTTTCGACCTATCATGTCGACACATCTATATATATTTCGGAACAACCATAGACACTCTATATGTGAATGTTGGAGTTAGCTATACAGGGTTGAGGTTGATTCCAAAATATATATAGTTTGAGTTGTGATCAATACTGAGATACGTATACACTGGGTCGTGGATTGATTCAAGATAATATTTATCGATTTATTTCTGTACATCTAACTGTGGACAACTAGTTGTAGGTTACTAACGAGGACAGCTGACTTAATAAACTTAAAACATCAAAATATATTAAAAGTGTTGTAAATATATTTTGAACATACTTTGATATATATGTATATATTGTTATAGGTTCGTGAATCAACCAGTGGCCAAGTCTTACTTCCCGACGAAGTAAAAATCTGTGAAAGTGAGTTATAGTCCCACTTTTAAAATCAAATATTTTTGGGATGAGAATACATGCAGGTTTTATAAATGATTTACAAAATAGACACAAGTACGTGAAACTACATTCTATGGTTGAATTATCGAAATCGAATATGCCCCTTTTTATTAAGTCTGGTAATCTAAAAATTAGGGAACAGACACCCTAATTGACGCGAATCCTAAAGATAGATCTATTGGGCCTAACAAACTCCATCCAAAGTACCGGATGCTTTAGTACTTCGAAATTTATATCATATCCGAAGGGTGTCCCGGAATGATGGGGATATTCTTATATATGCATCTTGTTAATGTCGGTTACCAGGTGTTCACCATATGAATGATTTTTATCTCTATGTATGGGATGTGTATTGAAATATGAAATCTTGTGGTCTATTATTATGATTTGATATATATAGGTTAAACCTATAACTCACAAACATTTTTGTTGACGTTTTAAGCATGTTTATTCTTAGGTGATTATTAAGAGCTTCCGCTGTCGCATACTTAAATAAGGACGAGATTTGGAGTCCATGCTTGTATGATATTGTGTAAAAACTGCATTCAAGAAACTTATTTTGTTGTAACATATTTATATTGTAAACCATTATGTAATGGTCGTGTGTAAACAGGATATTTTAGATTATCATTATTTGATAATCTACGTAAAGCTTTTTAAAACCTTTATCTATGAAATAAAGGTTATGGTTTGTTTTAAAAAATGAATGCAGTCTTTGAAAAACGTCTCATATAGAGGTCAAAACCTCGCAACGAAATCAATTAATATGGAACGTTTTTAATCAATAAGAACGGGACATTTCAGTTAGTATCCGAGCGTTGGTCTTAGAGAACCAGAATTTTGCATTAGTGTGTCTTATCGAGTTTGTTAGGATGCATTAGTGAGTCTGGACTTCGACCGTGTTTACTTGAAAAATGATTGCTTAACAAATTTTGTTGGAAACTATATATTTTTAACATGTGAATATTATGTGATATATTAATCTCTTAACGCGTTTGATATTATGTGATAGATGTCTACCTCTAGAACAAGTCCCGTTGACTCACCTAATAATAATGAAGAGTCAAATGTAAATTGGAATGATTCGTAGACTGATTCACAAGTTCCCGAAGAGGAACCGGAAGAAGAGTCGGAACCGGAAGAAGAATCGGAACCGGAAGAAGAATCGAAACCGGATGAAGAAATAGAACCGGTGGGGGAAATAATAAAACGGTTAAGTAAAAGAAAATCCTCAACCAACCGACCAAGGTTAATTATGGTCAATGGTGTTTCCGCCAAGGAAGCAAAATATTGGGAGGATTACCAATTCTCCGATGAATCGGATTCCGACGAGAATTCCGATGATGTTATAGAAATTACCCCAACTGAATTTAAAAAGGCAAAAGAAAATAATAAGGGAAAGGGCATAAAAATAGAGAAATCTAATTCCAACCCCGATGAACTTTATATGTATCGTCAACCCCCGAAGTCCTTAAGTTGTAACAATGACCCGGGAACCTCTAAACCACCAGGTTTTTCTAAACCAATGTGGAAAACGACGGCTCGTATTAGGGGAACATCATATATCCCTAGAAACTTGGCAAAACGAACCAAAATCGAAGAAGAAACAAGCGAGTCGGAATAAGATAGTTGTATTCGTGTGGTCTAATATATGTAATATAGTGTGCTTATGCTTTATGATATATGTAAAAATTGCTTGTATTAATAAGTATTTTTTTTATGAATCTAACTCTTGTCTATTTTACAGTATAAAAACACAAAATAGATAGACAACCCAATATTTTAAGAGACCTACCCGGAGACATGATTGATGAAATCTTGTCTAGAGTCGGTCAGAATTCTTCGGCACAACTATTTAAGGCGAGATCAGTTTGTAAGACATTGGAAGAACGTTCCAAGAATGCCTTGGTTTATAAAAGGCTTTCGTTCGAAAGATGGGGGATATCACATTGGGAAATCCATAAGTTACGATGTATTTACTTTGACGCATATATTGCGGGGAACCCAAATGCTATTTTACGCAATGGGTTAAGAAATTATTTTGACTCAATATATCCGAATATTGGACTTCGTGATTTAGAAAAAGCGGCTAACATGCAACATAAAGAAGCATGTTATGCTTACGGATTAGTAATGTTCGCTTCTCACCAAAGTGAGAACAAGAACATCGGGCTACAACTATTAAACAAAACATTTCCACAAGTGACGGAGTCGGTAATTGGGGTAAGAAATGAGGTTTTTAGATTGTTACGGGACTGTTGGACATTACGTAACCCTCGTCCCTATGACGATGTTACAACACGCTGTCTTATCAACGGCCATAACGGTTATGTTCCACAAGACCAAGGATGGGAAGTAATCCTAGTAAAACCAGAATGCATGACTTGTTTCTGGACGTATGAATTACGTGTCTTTATTGCCTTTGCTGAACGACTTGTGTACTAGCTAGAATTATATTCACAACCATCTTGTATCAAATTTATTGTGTGCTATATTTCATGCTATATGTAAAATAAGCGGTATTGTAAGTTTGTAAAATATTGTGTAAAAGTTTGAACGCGAAATATTATTATAATCAGTTTTTCATATAGAATTGTAGTAGTTGAATTGTATATTAGCTACTAAGTATGAACTTAACGGGTAGGTACTACCCGAATTTAAACTTATAAAACGCTAATATGAAGAAAAAGCTTTTATAAATGAGTTCATATTATGCTACGAAATACTATTAACTACTCTTAATATTCTGTATGATTAACTTGTTCCATTTGACTATTTTGAAGGAAATGGCACCGACTACTCGACACACCGTGAATATGAATGAAGAGGAATTCCGTACTTTTCTAGCTTCAAACATAGCCGCAGTACAGGCTGCGCTACATACCAACAATAACCTTGGATCTAGCAGTACAGGAAATCGTGTTGGATGCACCTACAAAGAATTCACTGCCTGCAAACCTTTGAAATTTGATGGAACCGAAGGACCGATAGGATTGAAACGGTGGACCGAGAAGGTCGAATCGGTGTTTGCCATAAGTAAGTGTACTGAAGAGGACAAAGTGAAGTACGCTACGCATACCTTCACAGGTTCTGTGTTAACATGGTGGAATACCTATCTAGAGCAAGTAGGACAAGACGATGCGTACGCACTACCGTGGTCAGCATTCAAGCACTTGATGAACGAGAAGTACCGTCCCAGAACCGAGGTCAATAAGCTCAATACAGAACTTAGAGGGTTACGAACCCAAGGATTTGATATTACCACGTACGAAAGACGATTCATAGAATTGTGCCTATTGTGTCCGGGAGCATTCGAAGATGAGGAAGAGAAGATCGACGCGTTTGTGAAAGGATTACCGGAAAGAATCCAAGAAGATATAAGTTCACACGAGCCCGCCTCCATACAACAGGCATGTAGAATGGCTCACAAACTAGTGAACCAGATTGAAGAAAGAATTAAAGAACAGACTGCTGAAGAGGCCAATGTGAAGCAAGTCAAAAGAAAGTGAGAGGAAAACGGTGATAAGAATCACCAATACAACAACAACAGCAATTACAACAATAATCGCAACAATTATCCCAACAATCGCAACATCAATCGCAACTACAACAAACGGCCCAACAACAACAACAACAACAACAACAACAACTACAACAATCATCCCAACAACAATAATAACCGCAACAACAACAACAATCAGAAGCAGCTATGCCAAAGGTGTGAAAAGTATCACTCGAGGTTCTGCACCAAATTTTGCAACAAGTGTAAAAGAAATGGTCATAGCGCGGCGAAGTGCGAGGTCTACGGACCAGGGGTTAAAAGAACGAAAGGAACAAATGGTGTCGGAACGAGTAATGGCGGAGCAAGTAGTGTCGGAGCAAGTTATGCCAATGTAGTTTGTTATAAATGTGGAAAACCGGGCCACATTATTAGAAATTGCCCGAACCAGGAGAACACGAATGGACAAGGCCGCGGAAGAGTTTTCAATATTAATGCGGCAGAGGCACAGGAAGACCCGGAGCTTGTTACGGGTACGTTTCTTATTGACAATAAATCTGCTTACGTTTTATTTGATTCGGGTGCGGATAGAAGCTATATGAGTAGAGATTTTTGTGCTAAATTAAGTTGTCCATTGACGCCTTTGGATAGTAAATTTTTACTCGAATTAGCAAATGGTAAATTAATTTCAGCAGATAATATATGTCGGAATCGAGAAATTAAACTGGTTAGCGAAACATTTAAGATTGATTTGATACCAGTAGAGTTAGGGAGTTTTGATGTGATAATCAGTATGGACTGGTTGAAAGAAGTGAAAGCAGAGATCGTTTGTTACAAAAATGCAATTCGCATTATACGAGAAAAAGGAAAACCCTTAATGGTGTACGGAGAAAAGGGCAACACGAAGTTACATCTTATTAGTAATTTGAAGACACAAAAACTAATAAGAAAAGGTTGCTATGCTGTTCTAGCACACGTCGAGAAAGTACAAACTGAAGAAAAGAGCATCAATGATGTTCCCATTGCAAAAGAATTTCCCGATGTATTTCCGAAAGAATTACCGGGATTACCCTCACATCGATCCGTTGAATTTCAAATAGATATTGTACCAGGAGCTGCACCAATAGCTCGTGCTCCTTACAGACTCGCACCCAGCGAGATGAAAGAACTGCAAAGCCAATTACAAGAACTTTTAGAGCGTGGTTTCATTCGACCAAGCACATCACCGTGGGGAGCTCTTATTTTGTTTGTCAAGAAGAAAGATGGTACATTCAGGTTGTGTATCGACTACCGAGAGTTGAACAAACTTACCATCAAGAACCGCTACCCACTACCGAGAATCGACGACTTATTTGATCAACTACAAGGCTCGTCTGTTTATTCAAAGATTGACTTACGTTCCGGGTATCATCAAATGCGGGTGAAAGAAGATGATATTCCAAAGACTGCTTTCAGAACACGTTACGGTCATTACGAGTTTATGGTCATGCCGTTTGGTTTAACTAATCCACCAGCTGTGTTCATGGACCTTATGAACCGAGTGTGTGGACCATACCTTGACAAGTTTGTCATTGTTTTCATTGATGACATACTTATTTACTCAAAGAATGACCAAGAACACGGTGAACATTTGAGAAAGGTGTTAGAAGTATTGAGGAAGGAAGAATTGTACGCTAAGTTTTCAAAGTGTGCATTTTGGTTGGAAGAAGTTCAATTCCTCGGTCACATAGTGAACAAAGAAGGTATTAAGGTGGATCCGGCAAAGATAGAAACTGTTGAAAAGTGGGAAACCCCGAAAACTTCGAAACACATACGCCAGTTTTTAGGACTAGCTGGTTACTACAGAAGGTTCATCCAAGACTTTTCCAGAATAGCAAAACCCTTGACTGCATTAACGCATAAAGGGAAGAAATTTGAATGGAATGATGAACAAGAGAAAGCGTTTCAGTTATTGAAGAAAAAGCCAACTACGGCACCTATATTGTCATTGCCTGAAGGGAATGATGATTTTGGAATTTATTGTGACGCATCAAAGCAAGGTCTCGGTTGTGTATTAATGCAACGAACGAAGGTGATTGCTTATTCGTCTAGACAATTGAAGATTCACGAACAAAATTATACGACGCATGATTTGGAATTAGGCGCGGTTGTTTTTGCATTAAAGACTTGGAGGCACTACTTATATGGGGTCAAAAGTATTATATATACCGACCACAAAAGTCTTCAACACATATTTAATCAGAAACAACTGAATATGAGGCAGCGTAGGTGGATTGAATTATTGAATGATTACGACTTTGAGATTCGTTACCACTCGGGGAAGGCAAATGTGGTAGCCGATGCCTTGAGCAGGAAGGACAGAGAACCCATTCGAGTAAAATCTATGAATATAATGATTCATAATAACCTTACTACTCAAATAAAGGAGACGCAACAAGGAGTTTTAAAAAAGGGAAATTTAAAGGATGAAATACCCAAAGGATCGGAGAAGCATCTTAATATTTGGGAAGACGGAACCCGGTATAGGGCTGAAAGGATTTGGGTACCAAAAATTTGGAGATATGAGAGAAATGGTACTTAGAGAAGCTCATAAAACCAGATACTCAATACATCCTGGAACGGGGAAGATGTACAAGGATCTCAAGAAACATTTTTGTTGGCCGGGTATGAAAGCCGATGTTGCTAAATACGTAGGAGAATGTTTGATGTGTTCTAAGGTCAAAGCTGAGCATCAGAAACCATCAGGTCTACTTCAACAACCCAAAATCCTGGAATGGAAATGGGAAAACATTACCATGGATTTCATCACTAAATTGCCAAGGACTGCAAGTGGTTTTGATACTATTTGGGTAATAGTTGATCGTCTCACCAAATCAGCACACTTCCTGCCAATAAGAGAAGATGACAAGATGGAGAAGTTAGCACGACTGTATTTGAAGGAAGTCGTCTCCAGGCATGGAATACCAATCTCTATTATCTCTGATAGGGATGGCAGATTTATTTCAAGATTCTGGCAGACATTACAGCAAGCATTAGAAACTCGTCTAGACATGAGTACTGCCTATCATCTACAAACTGATGGGCAGAGCGAAAGGATGATACAAATGCTTGAAGACATGCTACGAGCATGTGTTATTGATTTCGGAAACAGTTGGGATCGACATCTACCGTTAGCAGAATTTTCCTACAACAACAGCTACCATTCAAGCATTGAGATGGCGCCGTTTGAAGCACTTTATGGTAGAAAGTGCAGGTCTCCGATTTGTTGGAGTGAAGTGGGGGATAGACAGATTACGGGTCCGAAGATTATACAAGAAACTACCGAGAAGATCATCCAAATTCAACAACGGTTGAAAACCGCCCAAAGTCGACAAAAGAGCTACGCTGACATTAAAAGAAAAGATATAGAATTTGAAATTGGAGAGATGGTCATGCTTAAAGTTGCACCTTGGAAAGGCGTTGTTCGATTTGGTAAACGAGGGAAATTAAATCCAAGGTATATTGGACAATTCAAGATTATTGATCGTGTCGGACCAGTAGCTTACCGACTTGAGTTACCTCAATAACTCACGGCTGTACATAACACTTTCCACATCTCGAATTTGAAGAAATGTTTTGCTAAAGAAGATCTCACTATTCCGTTAGATGAAATCCAAATCAACGAAAAACTTCAATTCATCGAAGAACCCGTCGAAATAATGGATCATGAGGTTAAAAGACTTAAGCAAAAAAAGATACCAATTGTTAAGGTTCGATGGAATGCTCGTAGAGGACCCGAGTTCACCTGGGAGCGTGAAGATTAGATGAAGAAGAAATACCCGCATCTATTTCCAGAAGATTCGTCAACACCTTCAACAGCTTAAAATTTCGGGACGAAATTTATTTAACGGGTAGGTACTGTAGTGACCCGAAATTTTCCATGTTTATATATATTAATTGAGATTGATATTTACATGATTAAATGTTTCCAACATGTTAAGCAATCAAACTTGTTAAGACTTGATTAATTGAAATATGTTTCATATAGACAATTGACCACCCAAGTTGACCGGTGATTCACGAACGTTAAAACTTGTAAAAACTATATGATGACATATATATGGTTATATATATAGTTAACATGATATTATGATAAGTAAACATATCATTAAGTATATTAATAATGAACTACATATGTGAAAACAAGACTACTAACTTAATGATTTTGAAACGAGACATATATGTAACGATTATCGTTGTAAAGACATTTAATGTATATATATCATATTAAGAGATATTCATACATTATAATATCATGATAATATAATAATTTGAAATCTCATTTGATATTATAAACATTGGGTTAACAACATTTAACAAGATCGTTAACCTAAAGGTTTCAAAACAACTCTTACATGTAACGACTAACGATGACTTAACGACTCAGTTAAAATGTATATACATGTAGTCTTTTAATATGTATTTATACACTTTTGAAAGACTTAAATACACTTATCAAAATACTTCTACTTAACAAAAATGCTTACAATTACATCCTCGTTCAGTTTCATCAACAATTCTACTCGTATGCACCCGTATTCGTACTCGTACAATACACAGCTTTTAGATGTATGTACTATTGGTATATACACTACAATGATCAGCTCTTAGCCACCCATGTGAGTCACCTAACACATGTGGGAACCATCATTTGGCAACTAGCATGAAATATCTCATAAAATTACAAAAATATGAGTAATCATTCATGACTTATTTACATGAAAACAAAATTACATATCCTTTATATCTAATCCATACACCAATGACCAAAAACACCTACAAACACTTTCATTCTTCAATTTTCTTCATCTAATTGATCTCTCTCAAGTTCTATCTTCAAGTTCTAAGTGTTCTTCATATATTCTACAAGTTCTAGTTACATAAAATCAAGAATACTTTCAAGTTTGCTAGCTCACTTCCAATCTTGTAAGGTGATCATCCAACCTCAAGAAATCTTTGTTTCTTACAGTAGGTTATCATTCTAATACAAAGTAATAATCATATTCAAACTTTGGTTCAATTTCTATAACTATAACAATCTTATTTCAAGTGATGATCTTACTTGAACTTGTTTTCGTGTCATGATTCTGCTTCAAGAACTTCGAGCCATCCAAGGATCCGTTGAAGCTAGATCCATTTTTCTATTTTCCATTAGGTTTATCCAAGGAACTTAAGATAGTAATGATGTTCATAACATCATTCGATTCATACATATAAAGCTATCTTATTCGAAGGTTTAAACTTGTAATCACTAGAACATAGTTTAGTTAATTCTAAACTTGTTCGCAAACAAAAGTTAATCCTTCTAACTTGACTTTTAAAATCAACTAAACACATGTTCTATATCTATATGATATGCTAACTTAATTATTTAAAACCCGGAAACACGAAAAACACCGTAAAACCGGATTTACGTCGTCGTAGTAACACCGCGGGCTGTTTTGGGTTAGTTAATTAAAAACTATGATAAACTTTGATTTAAAAGTTGTTATTCTGAGAAAATGATTTTTATTATGAACATGAAACTATATCCAAAAATTATGGTTAAACTCAAAGTGGAAGTATGTTTTCTAAAATGGTCATCTAGATGTCGTTCTTTCGACTGAAATGACTACCTTTACAAAAATGACTTGTAACTTATTTTTCCGACTATAAACCTATAATTTTTCTGTTTAGATTCATAAAATAGAGTTCAATATGAAACCATAGCAATTTGATTCACTCAAAACGGATTTAAAATGAAGAAGTTATGGGTAAAACAAGATTGGATAATTTTTCTCATTTTAGCTACGTGAAAATTGGTAACAAATCTATTCCAACCATAACTTAATCAACTTGTATTGTATATTATGTAATCTTGAGATACCATAGACACGTATACAATGTTTCGACCTATCATGTCGACACATCTATATATATTTCGGAACAACCATAGACACTCTATATGTGAATGTTGGAGTTAGCTATACAGGGTTGAGGTTGATTCCAAAATATATATAGTTTGAATTGTGATCAATACTGAGATACGTATACACTGGGTCGTGGATTGATTCAAGATAATATTTATCGATTTATTTCTGTACATCTAACTGTGGACAACTAGTTGTAGGTTACTAACGAGGACAGCTGACTTAATAAACTTAAAACATCAAAATATATTAAAAGTGTTGTAAATATATTTTGAACATACTTTGATATATATTGTTATAGGTTCGTGAATCAACCAGTGGCCAAGTCTTACTTCCCGACGAAGTAAAAATCTGTGAAAGTGAGTTATAGTCCCACTTTTAAAATCTAATATTTTTGGGATGAGAATACATGCAGGTTTTATAAATGATTTACAAAATAGACACAAGTACGTGAAACTACATTCTATGGTTGAATTATCGAAATCGAATATGCCCCTTTTTATTAAGTCTGGTAATCTAAGAATTAGGGAACAGACACCCTAATTGACGCGAATCCTAAAGATAGATCTATTGGGCCTAACAAACCCCATCCAAAGTACCGGATGCTTTAGTACTTCGAAATTTATATCATATCCGAAGGGTGTCCCGGAATGATGGGGATATTCTTATATATGCATCTTGTTAATGTCGGTTACCAGGTGTTCACCATATGAATGATTTTTATCTCTATGTATGGGATGTGTATTGAAATATGAAATCTTGTGGTCTATTATTATGATTTGATATATATAGGTTAAATCTATAACTCACCAACATTTTTGTTGACGTTTTAAGCATGTTTATTCTCAGGTGATTATTAAGAGCTTCCGCTGTAGCATACTTAAATAAGGACGAGATTTGGAGTCCATGCTTGTATGATATTGTGTAAAAACTGCATTCAAGAAACTTATTTTGTTGTAACATATTTGTATTGTAAACCATTATGTAATGGTCGTGTGTAAACAGGATATTTTAGATTATCATTATTTGATAATCTACGTAAAGCTTTTTAAAACCTTTATCTATGAAATAAAGGTTATGGTTTGTTTTAAAAAATGAATGCAGTCTTTGAAAAACGTCTCATATAGAGGTCAAAACCTCGCAACGAAATCAATTAATATGGAACGTTTTTAATCAATAAGAACGGGACATTTCAAGGGTTGGAAGATTAGCTATGTGTGCTTTCATTTCAACAAAAGCCTTTTCGACCTCTTCAGTCCATGATATTTTCTTTGCTCCCAAGCACCCTTTCAGAACCTTGAGAAAAGGCAATTGCTTCTCAGCTCCCTTGGACAGGAAACTGCTTAATGACGCTAGCTTCCCGTTTAAACTCTGCATTTCTTTGACCGTGGTTGGTGTTTTGAGTTGTTGGAATTTGTCTACTTTCTCTGGGTTTGCTAAGATTCCTTTCTTAGTGATGTAATACCCTAGGAACTTTCCTTCCTCTACCCCGAATGAGCACTTTTTGGGGTTTAGCTTCATATTGACTGTCCGAAGGGTGTCGAAGGTTTCTTGAATGTCTCTCAGCAAGGTGTTTTCCTCCAGGATCTTGATTACCATGTCATCGACATAAGCTTCCACATTTCTCCCTAGTTGCTTACGAAAGACTTTGTCCACCAACCTTTGGTATGTGGCTCCGGCATTCTTCAATCCGAAGGGCATTTTCTTATAGCAATATATCCCCTTGCTTGTGAAGAAAGACGTCTTTTCCTCATCTTCTTCGGCCATTTGGATCTGATGGTAGCCTTTGTAGGCATCAAGAAAACACTTATACTTGTACCCAGTTAGGGATTCCACTTTCCAATCGATCTCCGGCAAGGGGTAGCAATCTTTAGGGCAAGCTTTGTTGATATTCGTAAAATCAACGCACATCCTCCACCCTCCGTTGGACTTCTTCACCATGACGGGGTTTGCAACCCAGGTGGGGTATTTCGCTTCCCGGATTATGCCAGCCTGGAGTAGTTCTTCAACCTCTTTGCAAGCAGCTTCATTCCTCTCATTAGCGAGGTTTCTTTTCTTCTGATGTATTGGCTCTAGTTGCTTGTATTCGTTGAGCTTGTGTTCCGTAGAGAAGGTAGTTCCATCGATACTGAGCATTCGAGGAATGCCTATCATATCTCCGTATTCCCAAGCGAAGATGTCGATGTTCGCCTGTAGTAGCTTGCGAAGCTTTTTCTTCGTTTCCGAAGATAACGAACCTCCGATGGTTACTTGTTGATCAGGGAACAGAGGGTTGACGGAGATTTTCTCTTCGTTCGAGCCTTCTTCTCTAGTTTCGAGGATGCATTCACTTGGCCTTTCCTCTGTTTTCCTGATTGCCATGATAACCTTTTCTCGATCATAGGTTGAAGCTAGAGTGCCAATCCCTTCGGATGTGTAGAACTTCACCAATTGATGTACCGTAGACGCGATTATCCCCATTTTCATCATGGATACTCTTCCTAGTAGGATGTTGTGCTGCGAGACGTCCCGAACCACTACAAAATCCAGCGTCTCGGTTCTGGTCAGTGGTGGCTCTCCGATGGTGACGTCGAGGTCAACCTCTCCGATTGGCCAGCATCTTTCTCCAGAGAACCCAATTAGCGGTACCCTCGGTGGTTTCAGGCGAGCCTTAATGGTGGGGCTAAGATGATAGAAGCAATGTTCATACATGATATCGCATGCGCTGCCACCATCCAAGTACACTCGGCATACCTCTCTCTCGAAGATTCGCCCATTGATTGTGACAGGTTTGTCAGAGGGAGTGATCGTGTCAAGTGCTGGGAAAGAGATCTCTTCTCAATCTATTACTCCGCCCTTTCTTTCCCTCTTGTAGGTTCTTGACTTCTTAATTGCGAAGCATTCTGTGACCGTAAGTATGGCGTTGTCCATATTCGATTTCTTTTCTTCGGTTCTGGTCTCTTGCTTCGGTGCCTTCGGGTTGCGTATGCCTTTTACTAAATGCGTTAGTTTCCCAGATCTGACTGCCTCTTCGATAGCTTGCCTTAACTGTATGCAGTCGTCCGTTTCATGGCCGAAGTCATTACGAAAGTCACAAAATTTACTTGTGTCTCTCATTTTTTCTTTACTATTTAGCTTCGGTGAGTTTTGAAGGCCTGGGCGGCCTTTTCGGTAGCTAGAATTTCTTTAGGTGACTTTACCAGCGTTCCGAGGATACCAGGGGCGTTTTCCCTTCTATAAGGAAAGAACTTATTTCGCTTGTTTCTTCTTCCGGAATTCTCTTCATGGTGACTTGGTTTTTCTTTTCGCTTGAAGCCTTGAGTTTCTTCGTACACGAAGCTATTTGCGGTGTCTTTCACGTCAAGCCAAACATATGCTTTGTCTAGCAATGCTTCATAAGTGTCAGGGAGATCCCGACTGAGATGTTCCACCAATGCTCGGGTTCTGCAACCGTATAAGAGTCCCGAGATCCTTTGTGACTCGGGGAGTCCTGGAATCTGCTGGGTTTCGTCCGTATATCGAACGAGAAAAGCCCTCGAAGCTTCACCATCTTTTTGTTTGATACTGTGGGCAGCGACGTGATTCTTCTTGTGTTTCTTTTGCTGGCTAAACTTTGACCTAAAAATTCGTTTAAGGTCCTCGAAGCTGGAGACGGAATCTTTTGCTAAAGATTCGAACCAGATCCTTGCATCACTTTTGAGCATGTATGAGAATGCGTGACAAGCCACAGCTGTATCCCATCTTGACATTCGAGCCGCACTTTCGAAGATATTTATAAAATCATCGGGGTTGTCTTTCCCTTCGTAATACCCCAGGTGGGATGGTATCTTCATCCCGATGGGTAGCGGGTGGTTTTGTATTAGAGATACGAAAGGAGTTTTCTGACTCTTCCAAGGTTGGTCTAAATATCCACCAGCATTTCTGCTAGCTCCGTGGTGGAGGTTGTTCGCTGCGGAGGTACCTCCGATGTACGTACCTTGGAAAGGCAAACTGACCCACGGATTACTTCCGTTCCATAATTGTGACCCTGGGGGTAACAAAGTGCTCGACTGAGTTACCAGGGGAATGATTCCCGCAGTTGGTAATATAGTGCTGGCGTTGGGTATGTTCTGTGGAGCAACAGGGAATGGGCTCTCGAAGGTATACTTCTGCGTAATTGGTCCTCCTGAGTGGCTCAGAGGGACACTGGTGGTGGTCATTGAATGAGTCGGCTGTGAAGGTATCAGCTGGAGAGTGATACTCGGAGGGACTGCCGATTGTAAGATCTGAGACTGGTTGGTAAGGGGGAGACTTCTTGCTGGCCTGGCCTCTATTTCCATTTCTTCGTTGACATCATCACTGTCATACGTTAGTGTTCGCCGACTGTGTAACTGCCCTTCTTCTCACAAATTTTGATAACAGTGCGTATGTTATCATAGTTGTTGAGTATGAAGGTTTTATCGATTAGCGGTGGTGGTTCGGAATCATTCCGGTTTGTAGTTATTAGCATAGCAGGAGTGATAGGTGTTCGTGTTCCAGTTTCAGGCTGATCTACCTCAGATGGTAGAGAGAAACCGGGCGGTGGATGATCAGATTCCGCCATGATCTTTCATTTTTCAAACAAAGTAAGTATTGAAGTGGAGTCCCACGGATGGCACCAATTGTTTGTACAATTCTTGGCACACCTTGTTAACTGAACAAGGAAGTTGGGATCTAATCACTAAATGGACGATATGGGGTGATATGATGGTAGATGTATGCTTGTTGGCGATTCCCCGAAGGTAGTACCAAGGTATCGTACTTTACGCCACCAAGATACGGAGGTAACTCATTGAGAGTGTTTTATGTATGAGTGATTATGACTGAGTGTGTGTGTTGTCCAGGGATCATGCTCCCTTTATATAGAGTTAGATAATAGCCTTGTTATCAGTTTTCTAGGTAGATTCAGTCTTCAAGGCAATCTCTGATGAGACAAAGGGGACTTTCCCTTCGGCTGACTGTAATCTCTGGTGGTCCAAGAAAGTTAGCCTACAGCATTCCTCTTTTGTCATTTGGATGTTAGTGGTAACGAGTTTGGTCAACCCGTTAACTCCTCTCCTTCAGTCTAGGTGACCTCGTGACCTTAGGAGAGGTCCCTGTCCATTGGTAACCGTGATCCCTTCGTCAATACTTTCCTTCGTTACGATTGCTTCGTATGACGGAAGTGGATTTGTACCAACGCTGAATATTGGGATTCTTATTTGATGGCATTCTTCTTCTGTCCTTTGAGCACCATTATTTGATTTCAAGGATATCCCGCCTTTAGTTTGTATTTGACATATGCGTTCTTGTGATCCAACCTTATGTCATATATCATCGTTAGGCGTGATACCCTTGTTAGCGTAGCTTTGCGTGTCTTGACAGGGGGATATACTATCAGGGATCTTATACACTTATAGACTACGATGAAGACTTGGTGTGTGGAGAAGAGATTCAAAAGGTGTTCATGGACGCGAATGACGTTAGTTCTTCGGGTGTTGTTACAACGGGATTAAGTGCTAAAAAAGAGGATCAAGAGTGCGATCTAGATGTAGAAAGGAAGGTTGGTTTTTTTGAGGAGCTTGTTATGGAAGGGTCGCTCCTTCCTTCTGTACCGGGTATTAGGATTGGATGCGGATCTACAAATGTATCTTCCTATGATATTGAAAACCGGAGAGGTAAGATTTTTAACCGTTTGAAGGTAGATGGTGTGGTCATTAAGCCGATTATCAAAACTCGGAAAGGTAAAGTGGTTAGACGCTAAGTTTAAGCGTTTATTGGTATTTTTGTGTTATTTATCATTTTTAGTTATTTATGTTTTTGAGTATCGGTTTGTAAAAGTTTGTTGCTCAAGGCTCGGGTTTTGTTAGCTTGTTAGGATTTGTTTACCGTTTTCGAGCCTTGTAGCGGTTATTCGGACTTTGTATCTTTCTTCGTCTTTTTCATCTTCTGATGAAAAGACTAAGTTTCTATGTTATCGTATTTTTGCCACACAAAAAAAAGCCCTGCACTAGTTTCACATAACGTCCCATCCCGAACCTGACCAAATTATGTGATCTTTAACTAGTGCTTCCTTGTTCATTTCAAGTACATAAAGCCTTCTAAACCTGCATTTGATAGCAACATTTCCAATTCAAATATCATTCCAAAATCTTGTGTTACCCTCATCCTCGATTACTTTTTTTAAATTGGACTTACTTTCAATTCCTGACATGCTTAGTTTTTGTCCCGTGTCAATTATTTTACTCCGGCTCGTACTTTATTGTATTGTTGTTTATATTTCCATCCCCGAGACCCCTATCTTCTTCATTTTTAATCTCCACCACCATTTTTCAAGTGCTCAATTTTTCCCATTTAATGACCCGATGTTTAACCCGCCCGATTCATAAGAATTGAGTATTAAATCCCATTTGACCAAACATAATTTAGAGTTTTCTCCCCTCCCTCCCAAAAAAATAAAAAATAAGCCTAATTTGTTCAAGAGTATTGAGTACACCTGGAGGAGCCCGGGAAATCGAGAAATTCTACAATTGCATGCTACTAAGCACAGATTTTGTGAGGGTTATCTTTTCTATGATGGTTTTCCAATCACCAGCTGTTGGTGCATTATAGTCCTCGAGTTCATTATGTTCATGTTGAAATGCTTTAAAGTTTAACTTTCACTGTTGGAATGCAACCGCACGGTTGCATGTATGCAACCGTACGGATAGACAGGCAACCGCATGGTTGCAAGGTCCAACCGTACGTTGCACGTGCTGTGTGTATATAATGGATATTACGGGTTCATTGTAAGGGTTACGAATCCTAACCTATCATACACGTCTAAACCGATACCCTGGTGTTCTAGCATTCATCTAAGTCGATCTTTAACATACAAAAGTCGTTTTCTTCATTAACATCAAAGATTGTTAGAGTATTTTGGTATAAAACCCAATAACAAGATTTTCTGCACTCGTTATTGAATCTAAAATCGTTTAATGTTGTTTACATGATCCTACAAGTGGTATCAGAGCTTGTGTGATTGATTAAACGTTCGGTTTTTGTCAAAATTGTTTTAGAAATTGTGTTTTTAGTGTTTTTGTCAAAAACCCACTTAAAATCATAATTTTTATGTGTTGATTCGTTTTTTTGCTAAGCAAAAGTGTTAATCTGGTCAATAACTGTATTTTGGACGTAAAACAATCTGTGATTTTATTCCAGATTGAGTGCTAGATCAACCCAAATCGTAAACCCTAGTTTATGTGCGGTTTTCTGCCCAGATTTGACCAAGCATTCAACCGTACGGTTACACGCTACAACTATACGGATACATCAACCGGATACCACAACCGCACAGATACATTTCTCCATCCATTTCGTGCAACCGTACGGTTACAATGTTAGACATTTATGAAACTTCAGAAATGCAGTCAGCTCTTGTCGGTGCTTCTTCGTCGGGTCTTCATCACTTACTTAAGACAGAAAATGAGATTGGTAGTTCTTATCGAGTACCTAGGCTTGAATCATTGGATGACTTTGCATAATGGAAACCTAGGTTTTTGATCTCAACGAACGGAATAGACTCTCGTTTGTATAATTTCTTGAAGGCTGAATATACATTTCCAACTAAGGATCATGGGGAAGCCAAGACTTCAATGGAACTCACGGCAGCTGAACGAGAAGATTACAATCTTGAATGCAAAGCATACAGTCATCTAACTCAGGCTCCTTCTAAGGAGATATTCCATCAGTTTGAGACGCATCTGACCACATACGCCTTGTGGAATGCTCTGGAGAGTGGAAATGAGGGGACTTCTGAGTACAGAAAAACAAATGGTAAGGTTCTGAAGAAAGAATGGAAAAATTTTGCCGTTCAGCCTGATGAATCTTTAAAAGATGTTGTTACTAGGTATCGTTACTTATTAACGGAGCTTAAACATATTGATATTGTGTTCCCTAATAAGAAGTTGGTACAGTGTTTTCGTTAGGGTATACCGATAAAGTGGGATCCCATTATTCTTGAGATTGAGAAGTCCTTTGCTATTCTGGATAATTCGTTTAGAGCTTTTGTTACTAAACTACTGGTGAAAGAGCTCGAGTTTTAGGAGAGATTGAAAAGGTTGGAGACAGTTCAGAATCCTGTGACTTGTAAAGCTCCAGAAATTGGTACAACTGATAAGAAATACGCCCCACCTCAAGTTATGTCACTCCTGCACCGCAAAGTGTTCTGTATCAGACAACTTCAAGCGAGGATGTAAGCACCGAAGTCTTTAGAACTAAGAATATTCGTTTGCATATGATTCAAGGGGTTGAGGAGGATATGGCGTTGGTCTCTATGGTGGTGAATTCTTACAATTATCTGTTACATGGAAGAATTGGGAACAGTCATTTGGAACAGGAGGAATATGATCAGATAGATGAAAATGAGATGGAGAAAATGGATATTCTCTGGGCTATGCGAAGTGTAATTCGCAGGGCAAAGAGGTATATTGAAAAGAATGGTGAGAAGAACTTGGGTGTGAGCAAGAATACCAAGTTTGACTTTGACATGAATAAAGTTAGGTACAATTGTCATGAATTGGGTCACTTTAAGAGAAACTGTACTAAGCCGAAGCAACCAGGCTTTCATAATCCATTCCATAATCAGAAACGGGAATCGAAAAATACTGTCAATGTTCTAATTGTGGATGAGTCTTTAAAGGCCTTAGCAGTTACCTATGATGATGAGTCCTATGACTGGTCTCTTGTTGTAACTGATGCTTTCGACCGTCATGCGAATGTTGTGAGGGTTCAAATTTCTGAGGAAGAGGTTGAAAAGGAAAAGGCTGAGAGAGAAAAGATGGGCTGTGTTGGTAGAGATAAGAAATGCAAGTGCCTGGGGTGCAGCATGGAAGATAGGATTGATAGAGCATGGTACTGGGTGAATTACTTGCGTCGAGGGTATGTAAACAAGAGGGTGCAAGAGAAGTTTTAGTGGGTCATTCACAGTGATGGGACATTTGGACAGACAGTGAGTCATCCTCTTCAGACGACGACTCAAAGAACTCTTGTGTGTATGTTGGTCAGTCTTCTGTGTGCAACTCATCAACTGTTAGGACAAAGACATTGAATGAGGAAAGGTTGGTCAACTTGGATCTGGTAAAGTTAAAGAGATGGCTCCACGTCTCTATGCGTTTATGGCAAACTCTTTAAACAACTCTAAGGTAACACCTGAAACTAATACTGTCTGTAATAATTGTGTTAGCTTAGATTTACAACTAAATGAACTTAGGGAGTCAGTAAAGACGTGTACTAGATGTGTGATTTTAGAGGATCAAGTTAGAGGGTTGTCTGACATTTGACTAAACTATAATAACTGTACTACCTTAGAATAGGAAATTGATGTGCTTAAAAAGGGTAATCAGGTTCTTAAGAAGCAGTATGAGGACAATGTGTTCTTGAAATATAGGGAAAAAGAGTTTAGGGAAATCATTAAAACATTAGACGACCAGGTGACAGATTTGAAGTCAAATGTGCTATTAAATACTCAGACCATTATGAGACAGATCACTGAGATAGATGAGCTTAAGTGAGATTAAGAATCCTTTAAGATTAGTTATGAGACAGAAAGAGATAAGGCTTATATCTATAAGAGGTCTGCTTTTGTTCTAGAGTATTGTCAAAACGTAGGAGGAAAAGAAACTAGTGGTGATTATAAGCAGTGTCCTCCACCTTTTGAGCACGATTATAGCTTTTCACCACCTGAGAAACAGTTCGGTGAGGACTATGTTCCAATTCAACCAACTGAGAAAAAATAAGAAAAGGGTAAAGGGGTAGGTACATCAGAGATTCCTAAAGTAGGGATAGATAATACCAAGAAGATAGATAAACCTAACCCTAAACCTGTTAAGATATTGAAAAACCCAGCTAATCAGAGACCGATCAGGATTAGGAACTGATCTCCAATTAAATTTGTAAAAGGTCCTAATTTTGAGGAGGAGGACTTCTTGAAACCATCTTGTAACTCACCACCGAAGTACGTTCCTCCACCTAAAAGGTCTCCGGTTAGAACTTTCGAGAGATCTCCTGTAAGCAGGAGGTCTCCTCCCAGACCTCAAAGACATAGATCTCTACCTGCTTATAGATCTAGATTTGATTCCTATTTTAGAGATGAAAATATTGAGACTACGCGTTCTTTTTACATTGCGGGTTGGGAGGTCATAGGGCTATATATTGTTCCAAACATTTCATAGCACCCAGGAGGAGGATTGGGCTGAGTCCCCCTAAAAGGTTTCAAAACTTTAGATCAGCTTCTCCTCCTACGACTCATATGTCGTCTAGACCTAACTCTCAAAGGTCTGATAAACATGTGCGTTAAGAAAATTCTTCCAAGACTGATAGTGGTAAAAGGGTTATGCAAGATAATATTTATTTTAAGAAACCTTTACATAAAAATCAAATGTGAGTAACCAAGGAGGGATTTAATGGGGCTAGTGTTCGGGTACCGCTTGTAAGGAAAATGAAAAGGTTATCATCGTTAACAGGAAACCCACTACCGAAAAGGCATGGGTATCCCCCCTCAAACTAATCATTTTTCTTTTATTTGTGCAGCCCGCCTACAGTCCAAACAAAAATACTTAGATTGTTGATAGTGGGGCGTCCCGACACATGACAGAAAACATGTCTCTACTTTATGATGTTAAATCTATTAAAGGTGGACCAGTTTTTTTTTTGCGGGTGATCAAGGAGGTTTTATAACTGCTCAAGGAATGATTTCAAATTCCTCGGTCAGTTTTGACAAAGTGAGTTACGTGAAGGAAATGACGAATAACCTGTTGTCCGTCTCTCAAGTGTGTGATAAGAAGCATAAATTTATATTTGACGAGCAACAGTGTTACATTATGAGAAAGGATTATAAATTTCCAGAAAATATGATTCTTATGACGGCATCCAGATATCAAGACTTGTACATTCTTGATATGTCTAAGGCCTATGTGAAAGTAGCTACACGGCATCAGGCTTTTGTGTCCAAGGCTTCTGAGCAGGAGTCTATGTTATGGCATAAAAGGATGGGTCACTTGAGCTTCAGGAAAATGAACTATTTAGTTCACAATTATTTGGTGGAAGGTGTTAATGTAAAAGGTGTAGTGACCCGAACTTTTCCAAGTTTATATATATTAAATGAAATTGTTATTTACATGAATAAGTGTTTCCAACATGTTAAGCAATCAAACTTATTAAGACTTGATTAATTGAAATAGGTTTCATATAAACAGTTGACCACCCAAGTTGACCGGTGATTCACGAACGTTAAAACTTGTAAAAACTATATGATGACATATATATGATTATATATATAGTTAACATGATATTATTATAAGTAAGTATCTCATTAGGTATTTTAACAATGAGTTATATACATAAAATTGAGTTTATTGAATTAAGAAATACGAAACGATATATATAACGATTATCGTTATAACAACGTCTTACTAAATACATATGAATCATATTAAGATATTGATACACTATGTTTAATCATGATAAATGATAAGTAAACATGTCATTAAGTGTATTAACAATGAACTACATATGTAAAAACAAGACTACTAACTTAATGATTTCAAAACGAGACATATATGTAACGATTATCGTTGTAACAACATTTAACTATATATATATATCATACTAAGATATATTAATATATCATAATATCATGATAATGTAATAATTTAACATCTCATTAGATATAATAAACATTGGGTTAACAACATTTAACATGATCGTTAACTTAAAGGTTTCAAATCAATATTTACATGTAACGACTAACGATGACTTAACGACTCAGTTAAAATGTATATACATGTAGTGTTTTAATATGTATTCATACACTTTTGAAAGACTTCAAGACACTTATCAAAATACTTCTACTTAACAAAAATGCTTACAATTACATCCTTGTTCAGTTTCATCAACAATTCTACTCGTATGCACCCGTATTCGTATTCGTACAATACACAACTTTTAGATGTATGTACTATTGGTATATACACTCCAATGATCAGCTGTTCTATAACGAGTGCAGAAAATCTTGTTATTGGGTTTTATATTCAATAACGACATTAAACGATTTTAGATTCAATAACGAGTGCAGAAAATCTTGTTATTGGGTTTTATACCAAAATACTCTAACAACATTTGATGTTAATGAAGAAAACGACTTTTGTATGTTAAAGATCGACTTAGATGAATGCTAGAACACCAGGGTATCGGTTTAGACGTGTATGATAGGTTAGGATTCGTAACCCTTACAATGAACCCGTAATATCCATTATATACACACAGCACGTGCAACGTACGGTTGGACCTTGCAATCGTGCGGTTGCCTGTCTATCCGTACGGTTGCATACATGCAACCGTGCGGTTGCATTCCAACAGTGAAAGTTAAACTTTAAAGCATTTCAACAAGAACATAATGAACTCGAGGACTATAATGCACCAACAGCCGGTGATTGGACAACCATCATAGAAAAGATAAAATCCAGACTCTCAGATTGGAGAACGATTTAAAACCTGGAAACACGAAAAACACCGTAAAACCGGACATACGCCGTCGTAGTAACACCGCGGGCTGTTCTGGGTTTGATAATTAAAAACTAGGATAAACTTTGATTTAAAAGTTGTTATTCTGGGAAAATGATTTTTCTTATGAACATGAAACTATATCTAAAAAATCATGGTTAAACTCAAAGTGGAAGTATGTTTTTTAAAATGGTCATCAAGACGTCGTTCTTTCGACTGAAATGACTATCTCTTACAAAAACAACTTGTAATTTATATTTCCAACTATAAACCTATACTTTTTCTGTTTAGATTCATAAAATAGAGTTCAATATGAAACCATAGCAATTTGATTCACTCAAAACGGATTTAAAACGAAGAAGTTATGGGTAAAACAAGATTGGATATTTTTTTTATTATTGTAGCTATGGGAATTATTGTAACAATTCTATACAAATCATATCCTAGCTAACTTATATTGTATTATACATGTATTCTAATATATTATGTAATCTTGGGATAGCATAGACACGTATGCAAATGTTTTGACATATCATATCGACCCATGTATATATATTATTTGGAACAACCATAGACACTCTATATGCAGTAATGTTTGAGTTAGCTATACAGGGTTGAGGTTGATTCCAAAAATATATATACTTTGAGTTGTGATCTAGCCTGAGACGTGTATACACTGGGTCGTGGATTGATTCAAGATAATATATATCAATTTATTTATGTACATCTAACTATGGACAACTAGTTGTAGGTTACTAACGAGGACAGCTGACTTAATAAACTTAAAACATCAAAATGTATTAAAAATGTTGTAAATATATTTTGAACATACTTTGATATATATATGTATATATTTATTATAGGTTCATGAATCGACCAGTGGCCAAGTCTTACTCCCGACGAAGTAAAAATCTGTGAAAGTGAGTTATAGTCCCACTTTTAAAATCTAATATTTTGGGATGAGAATACATGCAGTTTTATAAATGTTTTACGAAATAGAAACAAGTAAATGAAACTACATTATATGGGTGAATGATCGAAGCCGAATATGCCCCTTTTGCTTGGGAGCCTAAGAATTAGAAAACCGATCTACTAATTGACGCGAATCCTAAAGATAGATCTATTGGGCCTAACGAACCCCATTCAAAGTACCGGATGCTTTAGTACTTCGAATTCATTTTTATCATGTCCGAAGGATTTCCCGGAATGATAGGGGATATTCTTATATGCATCTTGTTAATGTCGGTTACCAGGTGTTCACCATATAAATGATTTTTATCTCTATGTATGGGATGTATATTAAAATATGAAATCTTGTGGTCTATTATTATGATTTGATAATATATAGGTTAAACCTATAACTCACCAACATTTTTGTTGACGTTTTAAGCATGTTTATTCTCAGGTGATTATTAAGAGCTTTCGCTGTTGCATACTAAAATAAGGACAAGATTTGGAGTCCATGCTTGTATGATATTATGTAAAAACTTCATTCAAGAAACTTATTTTTGATGTAATATATTCTTATTGTAAACCATTATGTAATGGTCGTGTGTAAACAGTATATTTTAGATTATCATTATTTGATAATCTACGTAATGCTTTTTAAACCTTTATAAATAAAATAAAGGTTATGGTTGTTTTAAAAATGAATGCAGTCTTTGAAAAACGTCTCATATAGAGGTCAAAACCTCGCAACGAAATCAATTAATATGGAACGTTTATAATCAATATGAACGGGACATTTCAAAAGGGTTTCATGTTCCTGATGGATGTGTGCCGTGTAAGAAAGGGAATCAAGCCAATAAACTATACATAGTTAAGAAACATCATTCCATTAATACTCCTCTTGAGCTTCTTCATATGGATCTTTTTGGTCCAATTAACATGAAGAATATCACTAGACATTCATATTGCTTGGTGGTTACTGATGAGTACTCGCGTTTTACGTGGGTTATGATGCTAAAAAGTAAAGCTGATACATTTGAATAAATCAGATTGCTGATCACGAGACTTGAAATGTTATATAAGTTAAAGGTAAAAAGGATCCGAACAGATAATGGGACAGAGTTTAAAAACAGGAAGATGGAGGAGTACTGTAATGAAAGAGGAATTCAGTAACAATTTAGTTCACCGTACACTCCGCAAATGAACGGTGTAGCTGAACGAAAGAATCGTACTCTAATTGAGACTGCTAGAACTATATTAGCTGACTCGGAATTAGCAGTTACCTTTTGGAGTGAACCAGTTTTGAATGCGTGTTATACAATGAATAGAGTTCTTGTTGTGAAACATCACGGCAAGACGTGTTATGAATTGCTGTTGAAAAGGAAACCTCATATTAAGCATCTCGAGCCATTTGGTTCCCTGTGTACCATAATGGTTAGAGATACAGGTGGGAAATTCAATCCGAAAGCCGTTACAGGTAGATTCTTGGGTTATGGGAATGCATGCAAACGTGTGTATAATTTGGAATCTCGGTGCGTTGAAGAGTGTACTGAAATTGATGTTCAAAGACATGAAGCAATTCTAGCTGGTAAAGGGTATACGTGGCAGTTCGATTATGATAAGTTGTTTAATTCGTTCAATCTTCCTAAGGATGACTCTGACGATGAAGAGGTTGCTGCACAAATGATGTACAACATGCGTCTCTCTGATGAACGTATGTCTGATGTGTGTGTGCAATCTAAAGTACCTATCATGGCTGAAGAAAGAGCACCAGTGACAGGGTCAAATGATGATGAATCAGATTCTGGTGATTCAGTTCCTGTGCTAGAGGAATCGACATTACAATCTGAGGGGGAGGATTTGTATCTGGATGAGGTTTATGAAGACGTGGTGCATGAGGAACCCACTCGATCTGTGCTTGAGGAACCTACTCAAATAGTGAATGTGGATCCTATTCAAACCAATACAGATGTTTCTACTGAAACAGACGGACCACGACGGTCTATTCGAACGGTATCTCTCCCTAAACGTTTTGATGATTATGTTGTTGACCCTGCAGGTGTTTCAGGCGCTAATACAGGTGAATCTCCTGCTTCGGATGAGCGTGTTACACCCTCTGCAAATGTTGTTACTGCTTTTTATACTCAATTGAATCATACCGGAAGAATCTTCAGAAATGCACACTGTGCCTTTGTTTCGCAAATTGAACCTGAATATGTCAAAGATGCGTTGCAGTATGATGAGTGGGTTTCAGCTATGCAGGAAGAACTTTAACAATTCAATCAATTGGGTGTATAGAGGTTGGTAATACCACCTTCTGGCTGTAAACCGTATCGCCTGAAGTGGGCATTGAAAAATAAGACAGATGATCAAGGAATCGTGATCCGGAACAAAGCAAGATTGGTTGTTCGAGGATATCAACAAATTCTAGAAATAGATTACGATGAAGTTTAAGCTCTGGTAGCTAGACTAGAGGCTATTCGAATGTTTTTGGCTTTTGCTTCATGGAAAGGGTTCAAAGTTTTTCAGATGGATGTTAAGAGTGCATTTTTGTATGGCACTCTTCAAGAAACTGTATATGTGACTCAGCCACCGAGTTTTGTTGATCCACATCATCCAGAAAAGGTGTATCTTTTAGAAAAGGTGTTGTATGGTCTTCACCAAGCCTCGAGAGCTCGGTATGCTACTCTGTCAAATTATATGATAGAGAACGGCTTTAAATGAGGAGTCATCGATCAGACTCTATTTATCAAAGAAAGGGGCGATGATATAATGTTGGTACAGGTATATGTGGACGATATCATCTTTGGGTCAACTGATCAGAAAATGGTTGATGAATTTCAGGATGTAATGCAGAAACAACTCACGATGAGTTAACTAGGAGCCATTAATTTCTTTTTGGGGTTGCAGGTTGATCAAACATAAAAAGGCATTTTTCTACATCAATCGAAGTATGTAGCTGACATCTTGAGCCAATTCAAGATGGAAGATGAACGAATTGTCAAGAATCCTCTTTTGGTGAATCACGGGATTACTCCAAAGAATACATGGAGAGAAAGTCAATCCAACTCTATACAGGGCTATTATTGGTTCCTTGATGTATCTTACGTCATCTTGCCCAGATATCATGTTCGCAACTTGTTTGTGCACTCGTTATCAAGCACAACCGAACGTGAATCATATGTTAGCAGCTAAGAAGATCATGCGTTATCTAAAGGGAACTCCAAGTTTGGGCTTATGGTATCCGAGAAAGGATGGGTTTGATCTAACGGCATACAGTGATTCTGACTACAGGGGTTGTAAAAGAGATTTCAAATTGACCTCTGGTGGTTGTCAGTTTCTAGGTAGCAGGTTGGTAAGTTGGCAGTGTAAGAAACAAACGGCAGTCGCACAATCAACGTGTGAGGTTGAATATATTGCTACTGCAAGTTGTACGTCTCAGGTTGTCTGGATTCAACAACAACTTCAAGATTACGGTTTGCAAATATCTAACACTCCTATATATGTTGATAATACTGCTGTTATTGATGTTACTAAAAACCCTGTTATTCATTCTAAGACCAAACACAAGTACCATTTCATTAGGGACTGTTATGAAAAGAAACTAATAGATGTCCTACAAATAGGTACAACAACCCAAAGGGCTTATTTGTTTACGAAAGCGTTTGACAGATCTCGTTTCCTATTCCTATTAAATGTGTTAGGAGTGAAAGATAGGGCGAAGGTTGTGTCCGATAGGGAGTTATTGAAGTAACCATCCAATCTGTATCATTTGTATAATGGCATTTGCATTTTGCATCATTTTTGCATAATTCTTAGTTATTTTCTCTTTTTGCATGTTCATTTTATTTTCTACTATGCATTCTAAAATTGAAAAACCAAAAAGATTGTGTTTATTTGCTTTCTGTTCAGTAGAATAGTTGTGAAAATTGCTTCTTAGAAAATACAAAAACATTGAAAAATAAAAAAAGCCATAAAAATCTGGAAAAAAAAACAGAAAATGAGAAGTTGCTATATGAAAATAGGAAATGATTGTATTACTGAACTTGAATGTTAATCGTTCTGCGTATAAAGTAAGTAATACATGATTAATTAATGAATGTTGATAAATTTTGAGGATTGAATTTTGGAATGAGGGGATCACTTACGCATAAAGTAAATAATCATGGCAAGGAAATCGTGGAAAGGTTTACAGCGGTTGACGGTAGTCACCTAACTATCACTGAGAATGTAATGAGAAAAGATCGTTCAGGAACTCAATAGACGGTTGAGGTCTCCCCTACTACGATTTATACTCTAGTGAAGGATTGCCAAGTAAGTCCACAAGGTGAGTCTAATTTGTTAGAACCTATACCGGTTTCTATTTACCTTTAATGCTTGGGCCGAAATGCATTAGGTTAATCAGGTATCCAAAGGGGGTGTTCTCACTATGAACGGGTCGAAAAGTGCAATTGTGTATCACAGACATTTCATCGGTTTGAGAAAGTATTGAAGGAGACTGCTTCAACGCCAAAGATTAAAGTTGCAGTGTGGTTCATCTCTAAGTGTGGTGCATCTTGATCAAAGTTGTATTTGTTATTTCATTTAAAGTTTATCTTCATTTATGTTTGCAAAAGCTAAAGCGCAACATCAAAAAAAAAAAAAAAATTGATTTCTACAAAGAATCTGTGTTATCAAATTTTGGACTTCGTGTCTATTAATAAATTGAATTCTACATGTGAAAGATGATCAAACGCTATACTGATCAGAACAATTTAAGTTATCTATATCCGAGGGGGAGAAGTGCCAGAGTTTCAGATCTAGAAAACTCAAATCATTCTGTTTGTCCTGGAAATCATAATTTTAGCAGGATTGCTTTTCATTTAGAGGGACGTTACATCTATTGTCTGTGATATAGGTTGTGCCGATTGATCTAGATAGCTGGGGACATCTTCTGGAGGGTATTCTGACTTAGAATTCCATCATCCCGAAATAAATCATATCATTCCATCATTATTAGCTTTCCGCTCAAGCATGGGGTTTAGAGTGACTGGTAACTGTGTTCTTACAGAGTATGCAATAAAATTGAGACAAACAAAGCCTTCTGAATTGAAAGGTATAAGTTTAAGGTAGAAGCTCATGGATGACAGGGTTGCTAGAAACATCGTGAGATGCTTCCTGTTCAATCAAATCTAAAGTACATCGAGGTGATAGCGGACAGCTTCAATATATTGTGCTCAATTGACTACCTAATAAATTTGTGCGATCTCCAGTGAGGACTGAGTTTAAGATTATTTAACTAAGTGTGCAAGTGATTTTCAAAAAGTCTGGAAGAAAAGTCTAATAAGTTTATTGATATTCAAAGACTGAAAGTGTAAGTACTTGAAAATCTAAAATGGAACAAAAAGTTCTGATTGAATGAATTTAACGATGTTAAAACTGCAAAATATAGTTTAGTTCTCATCCTAAGAAAAATGTTGATTAATTCATCTTCTCACTAAAATATGACGTTATGCTATGTTAGCTGTATAGTTTGTTCATGATAGTTTAATCTGTTTTTGTTTATGTAAGTTGAATACCAAGGTTAGTAGTTTTACTATGTCATGCTTGTGATATTCACTATGCGGTTAGTTTATTGATTTAATTCATCATAATGTATATGCTTGCATTTATTTTTCATAGTTTGCATTATAAAATGAAAAAGACAAAAAGATTTAGTGTGTTTTTAATATTTTTTCATGATTCATACTGTATATTATTGCATATTATTTGATGGTTACTTCATAAACTCCGTATGTGTAGACCAGGGGGAGTAGGCAAGTGTATAGATCCGAAAAACGGAAAAGTTCTTTAAGTCGGGTATTTTGTTATTTGACTTAGTTTGAAATTCACAGGGATCTAGTGAAAGTTGATAAAATTGAGACTTTATGGATTAGTTTGGGAAAACGAGTAGTTAAATATTAATGTGCTTGTTTAGATGGGATGAGTTTTTTGAGAAATGAAAGTTAGTAAAACGGGATGAAAACTTAAATCTTATTTTGTGAGTTTGCAACCGGACGGTTACACTATGCAACCGCACGGTTACATCATGCAATCGCACGGATACGTGAAATTAAAGGGTTTTTGGACTTAATGTACAACCGTACAGGTACACCATGCACCCGCACGGTTAGATAACTTTTGTACGGTTACAGAATTGCAACTGCACGGTTGCAAAACGAGTATAAATACCCAAATTCAGAACCGTGTAACCTTGTGCTTTCAAAATTGTCTAAGTGCTAAATTCATCAAAAATCACAAATTGATAGAAGGAGTTTTTGATCTCGTTTTTCATATTCTACACGTGTTTCTGACAATTTCATCATAACAGGTATCGTTCTTATGCTCTAAATTTTGAGATCTGAGTGTATTTACTTTTAGAAAAAGGGTTGTATTATCACAAGAATCCGCGAGTTGTTTTGCTGAAATCATTGCTCAGCACATGTTATTCGGAAGTGTATTGGTGTTTATCAACTGTTTTGTTATAATTAATATATGTTTTGAAGGTTTTGGGTTGTAAAACCCTAACAGCGTCATTGAACGCAACCGTACGGTTGCAACTTGCAACCGCCCGATTGATCGTGCATCCGGTTTACTGTACGATGCATCTGCAGGGTTACACTGTGGAACCGCATGGTTACCTTAACTAGGTGGTTCTTGACTATTTTGACAAGTCTAACTCTTTTCGTGTTGAGTTTGTTGTATTTCAGATAAAACAGATGACAAACAGATTATCGCGAAGGGTTTCACAGAGTGAAACTGAAAGTGCTATTGCTGAACGGAGGAATTTAGTTGCTGATCGTGCTATCCTCACTGGATGTCATGTTAGATCTAAACCTAGTTTCACTTTGTATTGGAGGGGTATAAGTGCTGGAGCATTTCTCCATCAAGATGAATCTTACTACCCTAAGCTTATTAGGGAATTTTATACAAATTTTGTGTTTGATGAGCGCAAGGTAAAATGTGTTCATTTGAACATGTTTGGATATCCTTATGATTGGACATTGGAGGAGTTCGCTGAGAAACTTGATATACCAGCTGGGGATTTCAAATTCTTCAGTATGAGTAAAGATGTGAACTGTGCTCCTAGAAGAGCAACCACGGGCAACCCGTTTTCATCTTTTGAGTTTGTATCAGGTTAGTGTAAACCAGATTTTAATTGGCCGAGTAGAGGACCTGTCATTATCGGAGAAGATAATATTTAGGATCAATATAGACAAATGATGAGGATCATTAAGAAAAATATTATGTTCAGAGAGGAAGATGATGTAGAACTTTCTGTGACTGAAGTTCTGATTTTGATGTGTCTGATTAGTCAAATTCCTATAAATTTCGCTTATGTGATAGCAAATCAAATGGTAGGGCTACTTGCAGCTGATGAAGAGGAGTTGGTGTATCCGACAGATGAGGAGGAGGTGGAGCCTGAGATCTTGTATGCTGCTTAAGTGTCTATTTCATGTTGACTATGTGATGTCCTAGTTCTTTTGTTGATATTCTATAAAGTTCTCTGATGGTGAATTGTTTTTTTTTTTTTTTGTATGACTTTATGGGATTGTAATTCGGACAATCTGAACTTTGGATTTGCTTATCAGTGTTTATGATATTCATGCTTAAATGTTTATCTTGTGAATTTGAACTTGTGAACTATGGAATTTAACGTTTTATTTTTCATTTTATTTCGATTTGGTTGTAATAACATGGTATGAATGTATTAATTTTATGTTATTAAATGTGTTTGAATGCTTGAATATTTGTCTTTTGCAGGTGAAATTATGTTTTGTAATTTGAGATAATGTACTGGGTCCTAGGGGGAGTTTGTTGGTGCATTATAGTCCCCGAGTTCATTATGTTCATGTTGAAATGCTTTAAAGTTTAACTTTCACTGTTGGAATGCAACTGCACGGTTGCATGTATGCAACCATACGGATAGAAAGGCAACCGCACGGTTGCAAGGTGCAACTGCACGGTTGCACGTGCTGTGTGTATATAATGGATATTACGGGTTCATTGTTAGGGTTACGAATCCTAACCTATCATACACGTCTAAACCGATACCCTGGTGTTCTAGCATTCATCTAAGTCGATCTTTAACATACAAAAGTCGTTTTCTTCATTAAGATCAAAGGTTGTTAGAGTATTTTGGTATAAAACCCAATAACGAGCTTTTTCGCACTCGTTATTGAATCTAAGATCGTTTAATCCTGTTTACACGATCCTACACCGGCTTTATTCATTTTAGAGCCAATAGGAAGTCTGAGATACAAAAAAGGTAACTTACCCACCTGGCAACCTATTATGTTTGCTATCAAATTGACTTCAACATCGTCTATTCCCAGCTCTTATTAGAAGCTTTTTGAGAAATTAATTTTTAGACCCGATAGCATTTCAAAGCTTTTTAGTAGCAGCATGGTATTTGACAAATTATGACGGCTCCATTCACCAAAATAAACGGTGCCATCCGCATATTGCAAATAAGAAAGTTGAACTTCATCCGACCCGATTTTTACCCCTTTTAGGAGGCCTCTGTATGTGGCTAATTTCGTTAGACGATTGACGACCACCCTCTTCTAGATGGAATTCTTGGGTGGGTGACCCATTTTATAAAACCGAAACCGAGGCCGAAGTTAAACAGGCTCGAATCCATTTTACCCATTTAACTCCAAAACCCATTTTTTGCAATGTATCAAACAGAAAATCCCATCTAATACAATCGAACGCCTTCTCGAAATCCACCTTGAAAATGAAACTTTTCTTTCCATTTCTCTTTATATCCGCAACCGCTTCATTTGCAATAAGAATCCCATCCAAAATCAATCTATCTTTAAGGTATTCACTTTGTTCGGTCCCTACCAATTTCGATAGTACTATCCTTAATCTATTAGCAAGCACATTGGAAACTATTTTATAATAGCAACCTATAAAGCTAATCGTTCTAAAGTCCCCGAAATTCAAAACATCTTGTCGTTTTAGAATCAAAGAAATGAAAAACGCGTTACATCCTTTTGAAAATTCACCCCTTTCCCAAAACCAATCTAGTGTCTTCACAATTTCGCCTTTGATAATGGACTAACATTTTTTTGAAAAAATTGACTGCGATAGTTTTAACGGTTTATATTAAATTGTTGTTTCTAAAATTTATTACACCTATTATTCATTTCGTCAAATATTACCATTTTGAATTATTTTAATATAAGTGTCTACTTAATTGTTCACCCAGTCCAAAAAAATTTAAGTAAATTGAGATGAAATTTGAATATTTTTTTTAACGACAAAGGCATTTAAAAAATCGTCTTTCAAGCAACTAGAGGAAAAACAAACTTATAACGGTTTTAAACGTCAAATCATTCCAATTAATATTTTATCTACTCTATGAAAATTCATAAAGAAGTATAACGAATGAAATCAAACAAGACTCATTTTTTCAAAGAAAAGTCCGGGAAGACAACAACATTTCTATATATCTAAAATAACACAGAGAGTAGACACCATGATTAAATAAACACGAGACATTATAGCAGTCGGTTTAGCCCATGACTTAAGCCATGATATGAAATCAGTCCAAGTACTGAAGTAAGGTAAATCAATATCCATTCGGTTTGGGATTGTGGAAGTGACAAACGCCGGGTCCGGATCTTTAGAAAGTATTGGAAGCTAGTCAAGCGGGATATTTTTAATTTTGTGGATAATTTCATGGGCGCGGGTACTTTGCCATATGGGTCTAATTCTTCTTTCATAACGCTCATACCGAAAGTCCCAAACCCGGTTCATATAAATTAAAAGACTATAAACGTATTTGTCTTATAGGAGCTCAATACAAAATTATTGCAAACATCTTGGCAAATAGACTTTCAAAGGTCATCAGTGGGATTATTAGTAAAGAGTAGACGACTTTCATAAGGGATCGTCAAATTTTGGATGGTCCTCTTATTTTAAGCGATTTTATTGATTGGTATAAGAAGAGAAATAAGAAGCTTTTGATTTTCAAATGAGATTTTGAGAAAGCTTTTGATCCAGCCAATTTGAATTATCTTAATTTCGCACTCTCTCAAATTGGGTTTAGTCCTCGATGGCTTAGTTCTTGTCTTTCCTCGGCAAAAACACTTCTCATAAATGGGAGCCTAATATCGGAACTCATTCAAATGCGGATCATGTCAAAGAGACCTCATACCCCCTTATTTGTTCATCATTGTTATGTAGGGTCTTCACCAAGCCTTACATGTAGTTTTTTGTAACCAACTACAAGGTGTCAAAGTGGGATCTCTTGTTTTCTCTCATTTTCTATTCTAATAGTCAAGGATTGTACATGTATTATATTTATACAAATTATTTTAACAGCTCATTTAGTCAACGATTGTACATGTATTATATTTATGTACAATCGTTGACTATTATATTCGTAGATGACGTAACAATAATATCATATTGGGGCTCGCAATATATGCAAAAAAAAATTCTAGCCACGCTTGATCTTTTTCATCATTGATTATGTTTGCAAATAAATCTTCTGAAGTCGAAATTGTTTGGAGTAGGGGTGGAACAATCACAGGTAATTGACATGACATCGACTTGAGGTTGTACAACTGGACCGTTTCCTTTCAAGATTCTTGAATTCACAAATGGCGCTAATATGGAACGGTCCTCCAACTGGTCACCTTTGATCGAAAAGTTTGAGTCAAAATTATTATCTTGAAAAGCATGTTAGGATTTAGGACCCAACAATAAGGGTAATTCTCAAAGATTACCCAACCCACAATAGACAAACGAAGACAAAAAACTAGAAAATTAAGAACACAATAATTTAACGTGGTTATATTTAATCAATTGATGTTTACTTTAATTCACGGACCAAACTAGAGAGATTTTATTGATAGAATTTGTGATGAGTTAGAATGAGATTAAAGGTCTATTTATAGGAAAGCATTAAACCTAAAACCTTGTTTCACAAGTTTAACTTGGCCTTCAAGTACAAGAAACATTCCATAAATATCAACTCATTGTTCCTTAAGTAAAACTTGTCTTCCAAGCTTGACTTGTTCTCCAAGCTTTGACTTAATCTCCAAGTTAATTTTACCTTGTTTCATTTTTTTTGTTTAATCTACTTCACACATCCAACAATCTCCCACTTAAGGAGACTTTAACAAAACCCAATCTTCTTCAACCCAACAGTAACCAAGATTGTCAAACCACCATTCATACTGCCAAAACGCCGTTTGGAACACGCACACTCAACGCATACGTTGGATGAGTAGACTTTCGATACAAGGTCTTCAACTCCTCTTGTTAGACTCGAACATCAACTCTCTATCTCTCTAGTAGGTCATATTCTCTCATCAATTCATGAGAAGACCGGTTGAGGCTATGCAAAACCTCAACTTGTCCGTCGTCACAACCTTAGTACACATATCCGCGGGATTCTTCGAACCATGACTTTCTTCAAAATTAAAGTACCATCTTTTATATGTTGTCGAATAAAATGATACCTTAACTTGATTCGTTTCGTACGTGAAACACCGGATTCTTCCCAAGATGAACCGCACTTTGATTATCACAATACAAGACGCAATAGTCTTGTCTTTTACCCAGCTCACACAAGAAGTCCTTCAACCACACAAGCTCTTTAGTAGCTTCCTTGATAGCCATGTATTCGGCATCCTTTGTAGATAAAGCAACACTTCTTTGTAGTAGAGACATCCAACTAATCACCGTCTTCTTTAATGTGAAAGCATAGCCCGTAGTGCTTTTTCTCGAATCATCACAACCACCCAAATTAGCATCCGCATAACTTCTAAGTATGACATTGTTTTTAGTAAAACACAATCCCATATTAGAAGTACCTTTCAAGTAACGAAGCAACCATTTGACTGCTTCCCAATGCTCTTCTCCCGGTTTAGACATATAACGGCTTATTACTCCCAGTGAATGGCAATATCCGGTCTCGTACAAACCATGGCATACATACACTACCCACGGCTGATGCATACAGAACCTTTTCCGTCTCCGCTATGTCTTCTTCCATTTTAGGCGATTGACGTTTCGATAACCTTATTGAGCTTCCCAAAGGCATAGAATGAGCCTTTGAATTCTCCATGTTGAACCTCTCTACTACTTTCTCAAGGTATTTAGTTTGAGACAAGTATAGAGTACCTTTCACACAATCACGCACAATACTCATCCCACGTATTTGGCTAGCTCCACCAAGGTCTTTCATCTCGAACTCATGGTAAAGTAACCTTTTTAACTTGTTGATTTCGGACATGTTTGAACCCACAATCAACAAGTCATCAACATACAATAACAGGATGACATAAGAAGACTAGAATTTCTTTAAGTAGCAATAATGATCGGCTTCACATCTTAAGAAATCAATCTTCTTCATAAACTCTTCAAACTTCAAGTACCATTGCCGAGGTTCTTGCTTCAATCTATACAAACTTTTCTTTAGCTTACAAACCCACTTCTCTTCATCCTTTACCTCAAAGCCCTCGGGTTGCTTCATATAGATCTCTTCATGAAGATCTCCGTGTAAGAATGCGATCTTCACATCTAATTGCTCTAGATGTAAGTCTTCAGATGCAACTATAGCAAGTACCAACCGAATAGTAGTCATCTTAACTACCAGTGAAAAAATCTCATTGTAATCAACTCCTTTCTTTTGTTAAAAGCCTTTGACCACCAACCGAGCCTTGTACCTCTTCTTGCCATCCAACTCACTCTTTAGCTGATACACCCATTTATTTTGCAACACCCTTCTATCATGAGGTAGTTTCACTAGTGATCAAGTTTTATTCTTCTCAAGTGAACTCATCTCTTCTTTCATGGCAAGCTTCCATTGTATGGATTCTTTAGATTGTCTCGTCTCAAATTAACTCTCGGGTTCACCATTCTCGGTATAGAGCAAGTAATTTATTGATGAAGAATACTTAGGATTAGGCTTGGGCACTCTAGTAGAACATCTCAGTGTAGGAGCAACCGGTATGATTGGACCGGTCCTATCATCATCATCCTCCTCATCACTAGAACTCTCACTATGTTCGGAACTTTCACCGCTTTTCGAACCATCTTTATCATTAGCACTTTGTGACTCCTCACCATTATTCGACAATTCATTGTTACCCGAACTCCTACTAGAACCTGCAAGATCATCAATAGAAACATCATCAAAAGTAACATAATCATGTTTAGGACTCCCCGTTTTGCTTGCCATAAACCGAATCTTCATCAAAGGTAACATCATGCGAACGAACAACTTTTCTAGCATCGTTATCCCAACATCGATATCCCATCTCATCTGAACTGTAACCAATAAAAGTACAACCCTTTAACTTAGCCTCAAGCTTGTCTCTATCCGCATCCTTGGTCTTCACGTATGCATTGCACCCAAAGATTCTAAGATTACCATAACTCACCTTTTTACCTTTCCATTCTTCCTCGGGAATTCGAAATCCCAATGGTGTTGAGGGTCCCCTATTGATCAAATAAGCCGCCGTACTAACCGCATCCACCCAAAACATCTTAGGCAAACTGGAATGTAGTCTCATACTCTTAGCCCTTTCATTCAACATACGATTTATACGTTCGACGACCCCATTGTGTTTCGGTGTCTCCGGTACCATCTTTAACATCTTAATACCGAGCTTTGCACAATGGTCTTTAAAATCAAGACTACCATATTCCCCTCCATTATCCGACTTTAAGCACTTCACTTTTAAATTAGCTTCATTCTCTACCATAGCTTTCCACTTCACAAAGTATCAGATACATCGGATTTAGCTTTAAGAAAATAAACCCATACCTTTCGAGTGGAGTCGTCAATGAAGGTGACATAATAGCGAGAACCTTCATGTGATTCTACATTCGTTGGACCAAACACATCCGTTTGAACTAGCTCCAATTTTTTCAACTTGGACGATTTTCCCGATTTCCTAAAAGTCACCTTCTTTTGCTTCCCATATATACATGGTTCGCAAAACCCAAGTTCCTTCTTCAAATCTGGAATTCTCCCACTCGAAACAAGCATCTTCATACCTTTTTCACTCATATGCCCAAGCCTTCGGTGCCATAGAGTAGAACTATCTCCAACATCAACTGTAGCAACCACAATATTTTCATCAAACACCTTAACCATATAAAGAGTTCCCCTTTTATGTCCACGAGCCACGACCCTACTACCCTTAACCAACTTCCATTGGCGATTTTCAAAAGTAACCGCGTTACCTTCCTCATCTAACTGACCAACCGAGATAAGCTTCCTTTTCAACTTAGGAATAAGCCTCACATCTTTAGAAGTCCAATTAGAACCAAGAGTAGTCTTCAATACAACATCTCCTATACCTACAATTTCAAGCTTTTTATTGTTTGACAATCTAACCTTACCTTGATAAGATTGAAAATTAGTCATCAAACTCCTAGTGGGTGAGGCATGAAACGAAGCTCCTGAATCCAAGATCCAAGACTCCACTGAATCTTCAACACTACACAAAAGTGCATCATCCGTATCTTCCGCGGTAAAGTTAACACCTTTCGCCGGAGAATTTTTACAATTCCTTTGAAAGTGTCCCTTTTGATTGCAATCCCAAAAAATAGCTTCACTTCGGTCCTTTGATGGATTCCGCTTCTTTGACTTCTTCCTACCCTTCTTCTCACCACCACGATCAATTTTCCTACCCCGATTGTCAGCAATTAACAAGGATCCGAATGACGATTCCCCTGAGTTTCTCCTACGAGTGTCTTCACAAAGAATCAAATCCCTAATTCCTTTAAACACAAGCTTAGTAGTTCCCGTAAAATTACTAACCACGGTAAACCTACCTGACCAACTCTCATGTAACAATGAAAGCAAGATTAGTGCTTTTAGTTCAACATCAAACTTGAGATCCACCGATTCAAGTATTGATATAATATTGTTGAATTCGTTGATGTGATCTGTTGCACTCGAACCTTCCTTTATCTTCATATTGAACAATTGTCGCATAAGAAAAACCTTATTCATTGCCGTAGGTTTTACATACATCTTAGAGAGAGCCTTCAAACATGCAAACGTTGTTTTCTCGTTCACAACGTTAGATGCAACATTCTTGGCAAGAGAGACGAGTCGCACCCAAAGCTTGGCGATCCAAAAGAGACCAATCGGCACCATCCATGCCTTCGGGTTTGATCTCTAACAAGGGTTAGTGTAGCTTCTTTTGATATAAGTAATCTTCAATTTTCATCTTCCAAAAGCCGAAGTCTTTTCCATCAAACCTATCGATTCTAAACTTTCCGTCTTTCGCCATCTTCCCAACTCAAAAACCTTGAACTCTAGATACCAATTGTTAGGATTTAGGACCCAGCAATAAGAGTAATTCTCAAAAATTACCCAACCCACAATAGACAAACGAAGACAAAAAACTAGAAAATTAAGAACACAATGATTTAACGTGGTTATATGTAATCCATGGTTGATTACTTTAATCCACGGACCAAACTAGAGAGGTTTTATTGATAGAACTTGTGATGAGTTACAATGAGATTATGGGTCTATTTATAGGGAAGCATTAAACCTAAAACCTTGTTGTACAAGTTTAACTTGGCCTTCAAGTACAAGAAACATTCCATAAATATCAACTCCTTGTTCCTTAAGTAAAACTTGTCTTCCAAGCTTGACTTGGTCTCCAAGCTTTGACTTAATCTCCAAGTTAATTTTACTTTGTTTCCTTTTTTTATTTAATCTACTTCACACATCTAACAAAGCAAACCTTCTTTCAATTGGAGGTCGAACAACTCTGATCAAATCTGTACTGAGTAGTGTTAGAATCTATTACTTTTCTCTTTACTGAGCGCCTAATAATATTATTCGTTTGCTTGTTCAAATACATTCTTTTTCTTCTGGGGTAGTACCGATGGTAGAAGGAAAACACATTTGATTAAGTGAGATAAAATCCTTGCTTCAAAGTAAAATGGCGGTCTTCGCATCAGTAACTTACAATCTTTCAAGAATTCTCTCTTCCTAAAATGGTATTAGTGAGCCCATTGTAAAAACGGATGCATCATGGGTGACTTTCATAAGAGCTATTCATACAAACACCAACCATACAAGTGCAATTTGTCCCCAAATTGCACTTGCCCTCCCGAAACAAGGCAAGCCTATTTCGTCTTCATCATTAATGAGTGTTTAAGTTTAAAGACACCAATTAACATCTAAATGACCCAATTATGCCACTAATTCACCAATTAAGCTCTTTGTCAAAGTTGTTATTCTTAAACGATTAAAATCTTTACAAAACAACTAGTTGTCCATTTTCAAGGTCAACGATTCCATTTTGACTCACCACATGTTCTAATGAACATCATAAACATTAATACACTAGCCATTTAGTGATTAACACCCAGAACCATTACTATATACTTCCAAATTCGTCAGCAAACACTAACTAACCACATTAGCGTTTACATACTCAAATTACACACCTAAAACCCCAAATATCATAAGAAGTGGGGTTTATAACTCATTATTAACCCAAACCCTAACCTTAGATAAAATCAATACAAAATATTCAAGTTGGAGTTTATCCTCAAGAACTGAAAAAGAATTAGATGGCTGCAACACTAGGATTGGGTTTCGATTCGAGTTGTACAAACCTCCTTCTTTTTATATTAATCTTTCTCTCACCAGAAATCATTCTAAGTAGGGGTGTTTTCAAGTAGATAGAAATGAAGAAAAATGGATTCTTGGGTCTGTTTTTAGCTCCCAATAACGTTCATGCAAAATTTCCATCCAATCCCCAACTTTACAATATTTACAAAACAACCCAAAACACTTCCAGACACATGTGCGGCGCACCTATGCCTAGGTGCGGTGCATCATTTTCCTCTCCATCTTATAAATTTTTCCAAAACATTCGGGCTCGATTCACGGTCGTCTGGGCTTTTGATTCGCCTCAATGCGAGTTCGTACGAGAAAGTTATGGCTCAAATGGTGAATGTGCGCATAACCTCACAACATACTCACAACTTTATACGTTAAACTCCCGACGCTCCAAACATTATATTATCATAAAAAATAATAATATTTTAAGTTACTTCTTACTTCCCAAAACATCGCGATCACTCCCGGTATTATTAACTTAATGCATAAAAATATAATAAAATGATACCCCAAATTTCTTGGATGTTACAATTTGATGATGATTAAAATGGAAGTAATGGGGTTTTTATAGGTAAAGTATGGATGAAATCTTCAAAACTAACCCCTTCTAGTAATTACACAACAGTCCCTCGGATTTTCAAAGTAAGAAAAACACCTGGATTGAAAACACGGAATAAAAATCCCAACTTTGCTGAAAATGGCTGGATCAGTGGTGTTGGTGTGACAACCCGGAAATTTTCGACCAAATTTAAACTTTAATCATTATATGTTTCCAACACGATAAGCAAAGTTTGTTAAGTTAAATCTCAAGAATTTTAAACTGTGTTCATACATTCATTTAACCTCGACCAAATTCCAACGATTCACGAACCATTAAATGAACGGATATGATTATATATGTATATGTGTATATATTATAACTTGAAAATATTAACAAAGTATTAAACGTAAAATACTTTACATGAACGTATTTGTTTCAATATGTTTATCGGTGGAATTAGAAGATAATATCAAATGATTGATTTATCAGATACATTGTATGATTATGAGTCTTTGTTGTGAGGTCCAAGTTGATTTAAGAAATCTATTCTTTTAACGATATTCGGAATAAATGGAAAAGTGATTTATAAGTAAGAACAAACGTGTCAATTAACAGTAATTGGACGAAAGTTAGTGGAGATTCCTGATTAATTTTTCAAAGCATGCTTTATAATAATTTCCTCGTGACCTTTGATAAGTTAAACATTTAGCTTTCATAATATTTAATGTAAAAGTGAAATCATGTATAGTAATTAATTGAAATAATGGTTGTCAACAAGATAAACTCATTTGACATGTTACATTAAGATGATTTCATATGTTTAATTACCCATTGGACTATTCCCGACGATTCATGAACAATTGTTTGCAAATAAATGTGCATATATTTATACATAAATATAAATATATGTGTATACCTAATAATGTGAAATAATAAAATATAAATTAATCAATAGAATTAAATATGTAAAATGAATATATATATATATATATATATATATATATATATGATATTATTATGAATATATATGTACATATATGATTCTTATTAATAATTATTATTATATTGTAATAAATATAATATATAAGCATTCAATAATCAATAAATGTTATCATATGATATATAATATAATTATTAAATATTACATAAATAATAAATTGTAATACTAAAGTATTAAGAATAAATACAAGTTGAAAATATATTTGTTATAATAATATTATTATTACTTTTATTACTACTATTAATATTAATATCAATATCAGTATTATTAATATCATTATATGAAAATGAAAACATGTAATTTATTATATCTTCATTATTACTAGTATTATTAGTAAAAATCATTATTTTAACTACGAATTAATATTATTATAAAAATAAAGTAAATTATTATTATTCTTAATAATATTATTTTTTTATATATTTCTATTAATATTTATTATTATCATTGTTGTTAATATTATTATTAATTATTATCATCATTTATATAATTATTATGATTATGATTAATAGCATTATTATTATTATACTTATTTATTTATTAATACTAGAATCCAATATTTTGTTATACATTACCATCAAGTTAAAAATCCTATCTGTAACTTGTACTGGGCGAATCTAAATCCAAAGACACAAACAAAATTCAATTGAGAGTCATACTCAACTTTTACTATTTCTTTATTCTTATTTATCTATTCCTGATTGTTACCTGATCGATCCATTCACAGAAACAAAACAAAATTCATTGAAATCAATGACAGATAATTGGTACGAATCAGTTTCATGTATCTATCATACGGTGTTTAATTTGTTCTTCTTGTCTCTAAAATGGAATAAATCAGAATTTAATAATAAGTATCAAACAAATAGTATTGAAGATGTAATTTACTTTTCTATTTTTCTTCTGACAGAAGATATGTTGTCGAACGAATCAAACTTTACAGAGTTTGATTCCTGACTAATTTGTTAAATATCTGTACCATATATTGTACAATTATGTTTTCAATCCTAATCTTCTTTTAAATTCTTATTTTCTTCTTCCTGGATTGATTCTTCCTGTCGACTCCTTCAATTGCATATAATTAGCATATCATTTTTTTTTTCATCAACACCCTTACAATCACAATTAATTCATCATCATATCTATTTTTATCTATCTAATTATATAGGTATACATATACACTTACATGAGTTATATGAAGCCTCATCACCAACTGCTACTTCCATTTGTGTTTCTTTTGACCACCATTAAAACCTGTTTCAAACACCACCATGTAACTTCGTTATTTTTGTCTCATTCATTTTTTTTCGTTTGAAGAACCACCATAGTGAATCCGTCGACAGCGAAACAAAAACCAAACTCATGATTGATTGATACTACTCGATTATAACTGTTATTCGAATGCTTACTGTTATCGATGACCAAAACAACCAACACCATTCGAAGCTTGTTTTGGGAAATACAACACACTTATATACCACTAGACCACCTCCTTTCCTTCTACAATTTTGTTGCTACTGTTTCGGTTCAAATTACCATATCATCACAACCCATCAACCAACAACTAAACTACCTTAAACCTTTGCTGCTACTGTGTTTTGCAGCTGATCAACACCACCTTCCTTCTCCTTCTTTTTCTTCTTCTTCAACCATCGATCACTACCCTCGTTATCACCACCAAACTGCTGTGTTTTAAATACCTTTATGGTTGCTTTCGAACAGGCTAGTAAACGAGAACACCTGCTACACACAATTATTTTTTTCTTCTAATCTTCGTGTGCAGCTGCAACTGCAGCTGCAGTTTCCACTTCTGTTCCTGATTTCTATGTCGCAAACACACCTGCAAACCCCATATTCACTTCTGCGATTTCTGTTTTTCTTTCTAAAAGGTTTGAAATAATGAATGGAATGATAACGATTAAATAAAACTTGTTAGGGTTGCTTTATAATTTTATGTGGCCGACACTATGTCATGGGTGACATATAATAGTTTAAAGAAAAAGGAATCCAAAGTATTAGATAGAGATGGAACGACTGTTTGATGAACTCACAAAAACCACGTCGACTACATAGGTTTAAGAATTGGGATTCCATAAAGTAATCAAACTTCCCATAAATGGGCCGTTTATCTTTAAATGGATTTACATTATGGGATGATTTATGGGCTACCGTGTCCATGCTTCTCTATTTGGGCCGTTTAATGTAGCAGAACTACTGATGAGGTGAAACTGCTACGGCCTCTTTAGGTTTTAGTTAACTTCATTTATTACTTGATATATAGCGATTGAGAGATGAAGATTATAGTAAGATTGAGTAGATATTAACGATAATGAAGTAAAGTTGTTGTTAAATTATCATGATACATGATAGAAACGATGATGATATTTATGTTGATCATAAGATAATGATGATGGTGATCCGTCAATGATGACTATGATAAACCGCATAATGATGATGATGGATTACTACGCTGATTGTTATGGTTTTAAAGAGGATTACATAGGTATGATGATGTTAGTTTAAGAAGATGATGATTAGGGTTTATTGTTTAAAGAAAATGATGACAGAAAAATCGGGTTAATTATAATTAGTGTTATAATAATTTGAGAAATACAAGACAGCTTAGATGGTTAAGGGTGTTTGGTTTAATCGAGAGGTCACGGGTTCGAGTCCGGGCCTTGGCGTTTATTGTTTTTAAGCTTGTGTTAAAGGTTCGTGAATCCGAGGCCAACCTTGCACTTGTTCAATGCCATCATATGCATAATTACTACGGGATACAATATTGTGATTTTCATTTGATCCCTTTTTCAATGCTTTTGCAATATATATTTTTGGGACTGAGAATACATGCGCTGCTTTTATAACAGTTTTATGAAATAGACACAAGTACTGAAACTACATTCTATGGCTGAATCATTATACCGGATATCACCCTTTTAGCTTGGTAGCCTAAGAATTAGGGAACAGGCCCCCTAATTAACGCGAATCCAAAAGATAGATCTATTGGGTCTAACAAACCCCATCCAGGTTATGGATGCTTTAGTACTTCGATTTTATATACAGATGAGTGTACCTGTATATTTGGGGATATACTAGATGCATTTGTTAATGTTGGTTACCAGGTGTTCACCATATGAATGAATTTTAATTCGCAGGTTACGCGTACTATTTTATTACACAGGTTATGTGTAATATAAAAGTGAAATCTTGTGGTCTATCAAAATGATGAATCTTATTGTTTACGATAAACTTATGAACTCACCAACCTTTTGGTTAACACTTGAAAGCATGTTTATTCTCAGGTATGAAAGAAATCTTCCGCTGTGCATTTGCTCATCTTAGAGATATTACTTGGAGTCATTCATGACATATTTCAAAATACGATGCATTCGAGTCGTTGTGTTCAACAAGTTTATTATTAAGTCATTGATAGTTTGATATAATATGAGATGGTATGCATACCTGTTAACTTTCGATGTAATGAAAGTTTGTCTTTTAAAAACGAATGCAATGTTTGTAAAATGTATCATTTAGAGGTCAAATACATCGCAATGTAATCATATATTATTGTATTCGTCCTTATGGATTAGGACGGGTCGTCTCAGTTGGGGGTCAGATCCGACCCTGTCGTAGGTCGATATTCTGGCTACGACCGGATCCGACCCTTGCTGGTCTTCGATTTCTTGGTGGCGATCGAATCTGGGTACCACCGACATACTGCATCCGGGTACGTGGGTCTTGGTACCAGTCGGTTGCTGGCCGGATGGTTGGCTGTCGGTCAAAATTTGAAAAGTGGGCCGGATTCAGGTTTGTCCAACAAGGTCCGGGTACGTCCCGGGGGGTGTTTCTCGATCGTTTACTGTTTTAGCTCTGGTTACTTCGTTATAACTCTGTTTTCTTGGATTCTTGCGCCATCGTCTTTGTTTTTCCAAGATCTTCAAAATGACTAATAAAAAGCTATTATTAAGAAAATTTCATATTTTTTTAGTTTAAATACAGGAAATAATGGGAGTAAAAACTTGAATTTTTACGTGTTATCACCACCCTTGATCGGAAAGGTTTACAGATGATCGGAAAGTTGAAAAAGTTATTTTCGCCAAAATGAGAGAGAATGTAAACGATTGAAAAGCTTATTTTTTAGATGAAATTTGAATAGTGAAAAGTATATTAATGAGAATTTTAAAACTATGTACATTTTAGATGAAATTTGTATGATTAACATAAAAAACTATTGTATATCATTTTCTTAAGACAAAATTGCATTGATCGTCCATCATGTTTATATCAAGTTGCACGGTTAACCTTTATCTTTATTTTCGACGTAAGTGACCCTGAACTATTACTTTTCGACATGGATGACCTGTAACGACCCGGCAAAAAAACGTCATTGACGGCGTCGTTAACTTAGGTCCCGTTACGTGGTCATAGTTCCTAAATGAGACGCGTTTGACCAAAATTATGTCGCATTCATTTGAAACGTATAAGACTTACAGAGTTTTAAGTTACCAAACGGTTCGACAACGAGTTAAGTTTACAGAAGTTGTAAAGTATAAATGAAATAACTTGTGACATAATATAAGTTGAAAATCAAGAATGCTATCAATAGCGTATGCATGTATGCTTGACCCCAAGCAAGTAATCAAAGTGTGCGGAAGCATGTATCAAGTAGCCAAGTATGAACCTGAGAAACATATAGAAAACTGTCAACGAAAAAGTTGGTGAAATCATAGGTGTATTTGTAAACGTTATTTTTAAACCACAAGATTTTGTACAAGTTGATTATCCAAATCGTTTGCATTCCAAAGTTGTTGTACGATCGCGAGTACCCAATTATCATGACTTAACTGTTTTACGAACCCCGTTATCATAGTGTTAGAACCTACACTATATACTCAAAAATATATATCATCCGCTAACGGTAGCGAATCGTTCGAATGAGGGCTTGTCGAGCTCGTATGGATCCACACAACATAAGTTCACGTTTACACCCTGCAAGTGTAACTAATGATAATTGAATTGAGGCCTTTTTGTTCTAACTCGCCGTGGAATGTTTGTTTTCGTACTTGTGTTCAAAGCATAAAAGTATGATATGTATATGTTTCTCATCCCATAATTTAAAGAATAAAAGTTGTTGAAAAGGTGGGACGATGATCTCACCGTAGTTGCACGCCAAAGTATTTGAATTTAAACGTTGTGCAAATGAAAGTTGCTTAGCCTTAACCTAAATAAGTAAGTCATACTAATACCGGTAACACGAGGTCGGTCAAAGTTGTTCAATTAGTCATATGGCTCGTTATGACTCGATTAAATAGCATGTGAGTCACGTTGTCAAGTTTCATGCAAGAATCAAGTATAAAAGAAGATTAGAACGATTGCATAAATATTTGGTTAAGTTTGACTAAAAGTCAAACTTGGTCAAATTCAAAGTCAACGGGGTCAGGTCGGGTATTCGACAATTTTTCTTCAATTAGTAATCATATATAAACATGTTGGTCAAGTTTCATATATAAAGAAGATTAGATGAAGATTATAGTAAGATTGAGTAGATATTAACGATAAGGAAGTAAAGTTGTTGTTAAATGATCATGATGATCATGATACATGATAGAAACGATGATGATATTTATGTTGATCACAAGATAATGATGATGGTGATCCGTCAATGATGACTATGATAAACCGCATAATGATGATGATGGATTACTACGCTGATTGTTATGGTTTTTAAGAGGATTACATAGGTATGATGATGTTAGTTTAAGAAGATGATGATTAGGGTTTATTGTTCAAAGAAAATGATGACAGAAAAATCGGGTTAATTATAATTAGTGTTATAATAATTTGAGAAATACAAGACAGCTTAGATAGTTAAGGGTGTTTGGTTTAATCGAGAGGTCACGGGTTCGAGTCCGGGCCTTGGCGTTTATTGTTTTTAAGCTTGTGTTAAAGGTTCGTGAATCTGTGGCCAACCTTGCACTTGTTCAATGCCATCATATGCATAATTACTACGGGATACAATATTGTGAGTTTCATTTGCTCCCTTTTTCAATGCTTTTGCAATATATATGTTTGGGACTGAGAATACATGCGCTGCTTTTATAACTGTTTTACAAAATAGACACAAGTACTGAAACTACATTCTATGGCTGAATCATTATACCGGATATCTGTAACGACCCGCACTTTTTCGATCATTCTATACTTATAAGATTAATATTTACATAAATTAAACCTTGCCAACATGATAAGCAATCCAAATTGTTGAGACTTATATTTCCGAAAAGAGTTTTACACAACGTTTGACTGTCTAGTTTGACCGATGATATCACGAACTATACAATATATGATAATTATACGTTTGTGTATATATATGTATATATACATATTTAACATGATTAAAGAATGTTTTAATATCTCATTTTGTATTAATAACAACAAGTTATAAGTATATTTTGAAACTACTAACTTAAGTTTTCAAAATGATAACAATACGTAACGTTAATTGACATAAATACTTAAGACTTATAATGTTTATACATATATTGTATAAGTAATGTATTTAATCATTTTTAAAGACTTAAATACATAAAACCATATAAGTGTATTCACAAAAGATAGCTATATTTGAACCCTCATTCCATTTTTCACAAAATTTCTATACGTATACCTAGAGTATTTATACTCGTATCATACCTAGCTTCTATACGTATTTACTAATAGTAAATACACATCAAATCACCACCAAACCTACTCTTGTTACTGCCCTTATAGCTAGGTAATTGAACTTGGAAGCAATTAAGACTAGATACATAAAATGATAGCTTGAATTTTGTCTTGATACCCCCCCATGGCCACGTTTTTTTTTCCTATATATGTATCATCATTCTCTTTCATTTTAACTCCAAATTTCTTAAGATAAACACACACTCTCTCTTCACTCTTAACCTCCATAATCATTCAGCAACTTACCAAGAAGATCTAGCTTCAAAAACCATACTAAAACACCATAAGAAAACCATACAAAAACACTTCAAGAAAACCTTCCAAGAACACCAACTTACTTCCAATCTTTCATCCACTTCTATCACCCTTTTGATTCTAGCTTCTTACTCCTCTTTTACAGCAACTTTATCCAAGGAAGTTGAGGTAGAATTTATGTTCATAACCTTATTCAATTCATATATATATAGCTATCTTATTTTGTGGTACAAAAGTTTAACAACAAGAACATAGTTTGAATGTTTTCAAACTTGTTTGCAAACTAAATAGATCCTTCTAACTTAACTTTTAAAATACTTCAAGACATGTAACATAACTTATTTATATGTTAATTTAACAAGGTAAAACTTGGTTTTTCAAAGTATAAGTATTTTTGGAAAAATGGTCATTAAATGATTTTGTTGTAACAAAAATGTTTAACTTCATATGTTTCACTAAACTTTCACCTATGCCGTATGATTTTGAATACAAACCAAGGTATTTATAGTTCATAGTCTTAAAGAAGAACTCGATCCAAGAAGATGGCAATTTGAATCAACGAAAACGGACTTGTAACGAAGAAACTATGACCGAAACAAAATTGGTTATCCAAGACTTAATTGACTTCGGGATTCATTGGAAAAATTTACATAAAATCACATCTTTATAAGATAACATGATATTTTATATATATGTACTCATAATTCAATTTCATATGGTTCAGGATCACCCGTAAGCAACACGAGAAGATTAATCATAAGACCCCATGATTGTACGCAACACGTCATTTGACAACACCGGTACTTTATGTACGCAACACGTCATTTGACAACACCGGTACCATGGGTCAAGATTAATCTCGACCAATACATATACGATGGGGTTTTATTTATTTCGTTGGGGGTTTTATTTATTGCGGGTATATTAAACATCTAAAAATGAACCATTAAAAAATTGAATTGCTAACCTCGGACAGCTAACTTCGGACTAAGGAAATATTCAAAGTATTAAAAGTATAACAAGTATATATATATATATAACGTTTGTTTTAAAATGAAAACATATTGATATATTATATATGGATAGGTTCGTGATATCAACCGGAAGACCGAGTCAAAATATATATATCATCAAGACAAGGGTGAGTATATAGTCCCACTTTTAAACTCTAAATATTTCGGGATGAGAATACATGTATTTTATGTTTTACGATATGGACACAAGTAACTGAAAAATATATTCTACGTTGAGTTGTACCACTGGCATACTTCCCTGTAGCTTGGTAACTAATATTTACAGCGGTATTGTAAACGCGAATCCTGTTGATAGATCTATCGGGCCTGACAACCCCAACCGGACTGGACGACCAGTATTCAACGGTTGCACAGTACTTCGTTTTGTGACTACACTTGGTACGGTGTAGTAAGATTTCATATTAAAGGGAATATGCGACGTGAAAATGTTAAGTATGGTTACCAAGTGCTCAACCACTTAGAATACTTTTATTAAACTGTTTATATACGAAATCTTGTGGTCTATATATATATATTGCTGCCGGCACTAAACCTATATCTCACCATCTTTATGTTGACCTTTTAAAACATGTCTATTCTCAGGTGATTTCTAAAGCTTCCGCTGCATCATGTTGGATCTAACCAGGATCTTGCGTACGCATGTTTGTGTCAAAAATAAAACTGCATATCCGAGATGTTGTATTGTAAAATATGCTAGAAACCGTGTTGTTGTCATTATTTGTAAAGTTTGTAAGTCGAAGATTATCGCTAAACGTTAATCTTCTTTTTATGGTCTTAAGCTTGTAACAAAAATAATGGTTATGGTTTGTAATGTATAATATATGCAGTTTTTCTTTAAAAATGTCTCATATAGAGGTCAATACCTCGCAATGAAATCATACGTTATCTAACGCGTTCTTATGGTTAAGGACGGGTTATGACATGTGGTATCAGAGCGTTGGTCTTAGCGAACCAGGTTTGCATTAGTGTGTCTAACCAAGAAGTCGTTAGGATACATTAGTAAAGTCTGGACTTTGACCGGGTCTGATTTTAAAAACCATTGCTTATCACTGTTGGTTAAAATTTATGTGTAAATATTATGTAAGTACTAATGGGTTAGTTGTTGTGTGATAGATGTCGGGCTCGAAACTTATTATCACATTCAGCGACTCCGAATCAGAACCTTCAGATTGTGTTTCAATCATTAACATATCCGATGACGAAAGTGGTATTTTTGGGGAAGACTCACAATTTCCGGATGAACCAACTATAGAAATATCGGAAAGTGAACCCGAGGAGGAAAGTGAACCCGAGGAGGAAAGTGAACCCGAGGAAGAAATACAGGAAATTACAAAAGACGAGTTCGAACTAGGAAAGAAACGAAAGGCTAATGAATTAGAAAATTCAAATCCCGAGTTTAGTAAGGATGATGTGGCACCAACTCCACTAAACACTACCACCCCTATCCCCGCTATTCCTATTAGTGCTATCCCGGCGTCTAGTTCTTCGGCTCCTCAGCCAAAACGTAGGGAGACAGCTAGGATTCGCGTTGGGGGATTCCCTGGACATAAATGTTTTGGGAAATAGACCAAATGATGCGCTACCGTATTAAACCATGGAATCACATAATGTTTTGTATAATATTATTAGTGTGGCTTGTTTAAAGTTTGATGTAAGCATATGTAAAATAGCGAAGTATGAAATGCAATAATTTTCCATGGTTAAGTATTATTTAGATTGTAGTAATTGGTTCTGTACTAAGCTATTAAGTATGAACATTAACGGGTAGGTACTACCCTAGATATAATTATAAAACGCTAATAAGAAGAAAAGGCTTTTATAATAATACCTGGTTCATATTATTAACAAGCTATAATGTACTATAAATACACACTACATCTATAATAATCCATGTGAATAATTATTTTCTTTCATTAGGAAATGGCGCGATTGAACCGAATGACGGAACAAGAAGTCGAGAACTTCATCAACCAGCGAGTCAACGATAGAATGCTATGGGTCGAAGCTGCAAGAGCTACTGCAGTTAATCCAAATCCTCGTGTAGGATGCTCTTACAAGACGTTTCAAGCTTGCAAACCTTCATCATTCAGTGGAACGGAAGGACCTATCGGTTTAACCCGATGGATAGAAAAGATGGAGACTGTGTTTAAAATCAGTGGTTGTGTTGAAAAGGACATGACCAAGTATGCATCGTGCACTTTACAAGATAGTGCACTCACGTGGTGGAAGAATTATGTGAAGGCGGTAGGAGGAGATGTAGCTTATGATACTCCATGGGAAGAATTCAAAGCAATGATAATCACCGAGTATTGTCCAAGGAATGAGGTTATTAAGTTAGAAGATGAGTTACGAAGTTTGAAGGTGGTTGGTACTGAAATCACCAACTACAATCAGCGATTCATGGAATTGGTTTTACTATGTCCTGAATTGGTTCCAACCGAAGCACGGAAGATTGAAATGTACAAAGGTGGTTTGCCCAAAAAGGTCAAGGCAAACGTTACGGCGTCGAAACCTAAGACAATTCATGAAGCTATAACCATGGCGAACGAGTTAATGGATCAGGTCATTCTGGATAAGAAAGCATTCACTACTGAGGTGAAGGTATCGAGTAACAAAAGGAAGTGGAACGGAAATTATGATCGAGGTTACCAACAGCAATCTTTTAAGAAACCAGAAACCCCGAAAGGTGCGGGTAGCGGTTCAGGCTTTGGTTACAAAGGACAAAGTCCTTTATGCAACCGTTGTCACAAACATCACTTTGGTTACTGTAGTGTGTTGTGCACCAAATGCAATCGACAGGGACATCTTGCTGAAGATTGTAAGGCTCTCGTTACAAATGCAAATGGTAACAAGACTCCTGCCACCAACGCAAATAGAACTGCTTTGGCTACCATTACTTGTTTTGGGTGTGGAAAACAAGGCCACTATAAGAGCCAGTGCCCGAATCCAGAGAAGAATATCGGACCTGCACGTGGAAGAGCGTTTGTTATTAATGCTAGAGAGGCACGAGAAGACCCGGAGCTTGTTACGGGTACGTTTACCATCAATAACTTATCAGCATCTATTTTATTTGATACTGGCGCCGATAGAAGTTACGTGTGTAGAAATTTTTACACTAAATTGAATTGTTCATCATTACCTCTAGATGCTAAGTACATGATTGAGTTAGCTAATGGAAAACTAATTAAAGCCGATAAAATTTGTCGTGATTGTGAAATAAATCTAGCCGGAGAAACGTTTAAAATCGACTTAATACCCGTAGAATTAGGAGGTTTTGATGTAATAGTCGGCATGGACTGGATGTCCAAAATAGGAGCGGAAGTTGTTTGTGCCAAGAAGGCAATTCGTATTCCTGGTAAGGATAAAATACCGGTGATGATTTATGGAGAGAAGGGTAATTCAAAGCTAAAACTCATTAGTTGTTTGAAAGCCAAGAAGTGTTTAGAAAAGGGATGTTACGCTATTTTAGCACATGTTAATAAAGTCGAAAAGAAAGAAAAGTGCATCAACGACGTGCCTGTGGCAAGAGATTTTCCTGAAGTTTTTCCGGAAGAATTGCCGGGATTACCTCCATTTAGATCGGTAGAATTTCAAATAGATTTAGTACCAGGAGCTGCACCAGTGGCTCGTGCTCCATATAGACTTGCACCGTCCGAGTTAAAAGAACTTCAAAGTCAGTTAAAAGAATTACTGGACCGTGGATTCATACGACCGAGTACTTCACCGTGGGGAGCTCCAATTTTGTTTGTTAAGAAGAAAGATGGATCTTTCAGGATGTGTATAGATTATCGTGAATTAAATAAGTTAACTATCAAGAATCGGTATCCACTACCGAGAATTGATGACTTATTTGATCAATTGCAAGGATCATGTGTTTATTCAAAAATCGACCTAAGATCGGGCTATCATCAACTACGTGTCAAAGAAGAGGACATTCCGAAAACTGCTTTTCGGACACGTTATGGTCATTACGAATTTTTGGTCATGCCGTTTGGATTGACGAATGCGCCAGCTGTATTCATGGACCTCATGAATCGAGTTTGTAGTCCGTATTTAGATAAGTTTGTTATCGTTTTCATTGATGATATTCTTATCTACTCCAAGAGTGAGCAAGAGCATGAAGAGCATTTAAGGTTGATACTGGAGTTGTTGAGAAAAGAACAACTTTATGCTAAATTTTCTAAGTGTGCTTTCTGGTTGAAAGAAGTGCAATTTCTTGGTCACGTTGTTAATAGCGAAGGAATTCAGGTTGATCCAGCAAAAACTGAAGCTATTGAAAAATGGGAGACTCCTAAGACACCAACGCAGATACGCCAATTTTTGGGTTTAGCCGGTTATTATAGAAGGTTTATTCAAGATTTTTCCCGAATAGCTAAGCCGTTGACAGCGTTAACGCAAAAAGGGAAGAAATATGAATGGACTTCTGAGCAGGAGAACGCATTTCAAATACTGAAGAAGAAGTTAACTACGGCGCCTATTTTATCGTTACCAGAAGGGAACGATGATTTTGAAATATATTGTGACGCTTCGCGACAAGGTTTTGGTTGTGTTCTTATGCAACGAAAGAAAGTAATTGCATTTGCATCCCGACAATTGAAGATTCACGAGCAGAATTATACGACGCATGATCTAGAATTGGGAGCAGTCGTGTTTGCATTGAAGATGTGGAGACACTACTTGTATGGGGTTAAATTCACTGTGTTTACTGATCATAAAAGCCTTCAACATATTTTTGATCAGAAACAGCTGAACATGAGGCAACGTAGGTGGGTCGAGTTAATAAACGACTATGATTGTGAAATTCGTTATCATCCCGGGAAGGCGAACGTGGTGGCCGATGCTTTAAGCAGAAAGGAACGAGAACCAATTCGAGTTCGAGCAATGAATATAAAAATTCGCATGAATCTCAACTCACAAATCAAAGAAGTTCAACGAGAAGCACTTACTAAAGAAAATAAAGGAAATGAAATAATGAAGAAGTATGAGAAGCAACTCGTTATGCGGGAAGATGGAATTCGATATTTTGCAAATCGTATTTGGGTACCGAAGTTGGGTGGATTAAGGAAGTTGATATTGAACGAGGCACATAAGACAAGATATTCGATACATCCTGGAGTTGGAAAGATGTACCAAGATCTTAAGACGCATTATTGGTGGCCTAATTTGAAGACAGACGTTGCAACATATGTTGGGGAATGTTTAACTTGTTCCAAAGTCAAAGCAGAACACCAGAAGCCGTCAGGGTTACTTCAACAACCAGAAATTCCAGAATGGAAATGGGACGGTATTACCATGGATTTCATCACGAAGTTACCAAAGACTGCCTGGGGATACGACACCATTTGGGTGATTGTTGATCGTCTCACCAAGTCTGCACATTTCTTGCCTATAAAGGAAACAGATAGAATGGAGAAACTATTACGATTGTATATAAAGGAAGTTGTTTCAAGGCATGGAATACCTATTTCCATTATATCCGATCGTGATAGTAGATTTACCTCAAAGTTTTGGCAATCACTACAGGAGGCACTAGGAACTCGTTTGGATATGAGTACCGCATATCATCCGCAAACGGACGGGCAGAGTGAAAGAACAATTCAGACTCTTGAAGACATGCTCAGGGCATGTGTGATCGATTTTGGAAACGGATGGGATAAGTATCTACCGTTAGCAGAATTCTCGTATAATAATAGTTATCATGCGAGCATTGGAGCTGCGCCATTCGAAGCATTGTACGGAAGGAAGTGTAGATCTCCTATCTGTTGGAATGAAGTAGGAGATCGACATTTAACTGGTCCCGAGATCATACACGAAACGACCGAGAAGATAGTACAAATCAAGGAGAGATTGAAAACAGCCCGTAGTCGCCAAAAGAGCTACGCCGATATCCGAAGGAAACCATTAGAGTTTCAGGTCGGGGACATGGTTATGCTAAAGGTGTCACCTTGGAAAGGTGTGATACGTTTCGGCAAAAGGGGTAAACTAAACCCAAGGTACGTAGGCCCGTTCAAGATCATCGAACGCATTGGACCGGTAGCTTATCGACTCGAGTTACCGCAACAACTCGCCGGAGTACATAATACCTTTCACGTCTCGAACCTTAAGAAGTGTCTTGCAAAGGAAGACCTTACCATTCCTCTTGAAGAAATCCATGTCGACGAGAAACTACAATTCGTCGAAGAACCAATCGAAATCATGGACCGTGAAGTTAAACAGCTCAAACAGAGTAATATACCGATTGTTAAGGTTCGTTGGAATGCTAGAAGAGGTCCCGAGTTTACTTGGGAATGAGAGGATCAGATGAAGCAAAAGTATCCACACTTGTTTCTCGATGACGCAAAATAGGTACAATTTTAAAATTTCGGGACGAAATTTATTTAACGGGGAGGTAATGTAACGACCCGCACTTTTTCGATCATTCTATACTTATAAGATTAATATTTACATAAATTAAACCTTGCCAACATGATAAGCAATCCAAATTGTTGAGACTTATATTTCCGAAAAGAGTTTTACACAACGTTTGACTGTCTAGTTTGACCGATGATATCACGAACTATACAATATATGATAATTATACGTTTGTGTATATATATGTATATATACATATTTAACATGATTAAAGAATGTTTTAATATCTCATTTTGTATTAATAACAACAAGTTATAAGTATATTTTGAAACTACTAACTTAAGTTTTCAAAATGATAACAATACGTAACGTTAATTGACATAAATACTTAAGACTTATAATGTTTATACATATATTGTATAAGTAATGTATTTAATCATTTTTAAAGACTTAAATACATAAAACCATATAAGTGTATTCACAAAAGATAGCTATATTTGAACCCTCATTCCATTTTTCACAAAATTTCTATACGTATACCTAGAGTATTTATACTCGTATCATACCTAGCTTCTATACGTATTTACTAATAGTAAATACACATCAAATCACCACCAAACCTACTCTTGTTACTGCCCTTATAGCTAGGTAATTGAACTTGGAAGCAATTAAGACTAGATACATAAAATGATAGCTTGAATTTTGTCTTGATACCCCCCCATGGCCACGTTTTTTTTTCCTATATATGTATCATCATTCTCTTTCATTTTAACTCCAAATTTCTTAAGATAAACACACACTCTCTCTTCACTCTTAACCTCCATAATCATTCAGCAACTTACCAAGAAGATCTAGCTTCAAAAACCATACTAAAACACCATAAGAAAACCATACAAAAACACTTCAAGAAAACCTTCCAAGAACACCAACTTACTTCCAATCTTTCATCCACTTCTATCACCCTTTTGATTCTAGCTTCTTACTCCTCTTTTACAGCAACTTTATCCAAGGAAGTTGAGGTAGAATTTATGTTCATAACCTTATTCAATTCATATATATATAGCTATCTTATTTTGTGGTACAAAAGTTTAACAACAAGAACATAGTTTGAATGTTTTCAAACTTGTTTGCAAACTAAATAGATCCTTCTAACTTAACTTTTAAAATACTTCAAGACATGTAACATAACTTATTTATATGTTAATTTAACAAGGTAAAACTTGGTTTTTCAAAGTATAAGTATTTTTGGAAAAATGGTCATTAAATGATTTTGTTGTAACAAAAATGTTTAACTTCATATGTTTCACTAAACTTTCACCTATGCCGTATGATTTTGAATACAAACCAAGGTATTTATAGTTCATAGTCTTAAAGAAGAACTCGATCCAAGAAGATGGCAATTTGAATCAACGAAAACGGACTTGTAACGAAGAAACTATGACCGAAACAAAATTGGTTATCCAAGACTTAATTGACTTCGGGATTCATTGGAAAAATTTACATAAAATCACATCTTTATAAGATAACATGATATTTTATATATATGTACTCATAATTCAATTTCATATGGTTCAGGATCACCCGTAAGCAACACGAGAAGATTAATCATAAGACCCCATGATTGTACGCAACACGTCATTTGACAACACCGGTACTTTATGTACGCAACACGTCATTTGACAACACCGGTACCATGGGTCAAGATTAATCTCGACCAATACATATACGATGGGGTTTTATTTATTTCGTTGGGGGTTTTATTTATTGCGGGTATATTAAACATCTAAAAATGAACCATTAAAAAATTGAATTGCTAACCTCGGACAGCTAACTTCGGACTAAGGAAATATTCAAAGTATTAAAAGTATAACAAGTATATATATATATATAACGTTTGTTTTAAAATGAAAACATATTGATATATTATATATGGATAGGTTCGTGATATCAACCGGAAGACCGAGTCAAAATATATATATCATCAAGACAAGGGTGAGTATATAGTCCCACTTTTAAACTCTAAATATTTCGGGATGAGAATACATGTATTTTATGTTTTACGATATGGACACAAGTAACTGAAAAATATATTCTACGTTGAGTTGTACCACTGGCATACTTCCCTGTAGCTTGGTAACTAATATTTACAGCGGTATTGTAAACGCGAATCCTGTTGATAGATCTATCGGGCCTGACAACCCCAACCGGACTGGACGACCAGTATTCAACGGTTGCACAGTACTTCGTTTTGTGACTACACTTGGTACGGTGTAGTAAGATTTCATATTAAAGGGAATATGCGACGTGAAAATGTTAAGTATGGTTACCAAGTGCTCAACCACTTAGAATACTTTTATTAAACTGTTTATATACGAAATCTTGTGGTCTATATATATATATTGCTGCCGGCACTAAACCTATATCTCACCAACTTTATGTTGACCTTTTAAAACATGTCTATTCTCAGGTGATTTCTAAAGCTTCCGCTGCATCATGTTGGATCTAACCAGGATCTTGCGTACGCATGTTTGTGTCAAAAATAAAACTGCATATCCGAGATGTTGTATTGTAAAATATGCTAGAAACCGTGTTGTTGTCATTATTTGTAAAGTTTGTAAGTCGAAGATTATCGCTAAACGTTAATCTTCTTTTTATGGTCTTAAGCTTGTAACAAAAATAATGGTTGTGGTTTGTAATGTATAATATATGCAGTTTTTCTTTAAAAATGTCTCATATAGAGGTCAATACCTCGCAATGAAATCATACGTTATCTAACGCGTTCTTATGGTTAAGGACGGGTTATGACAATATCACCCTTTTAGCTTGGTAGCCAAAGAATTAGGGAACAGACCCCCTAATTAACGCGAATCCTAAAGATAGATCTATTGGGCCTAACAAACCCCATCCAGGTTATGGATGCTTTAGTACTTTGATTTTATATACAGATGAGTGTACCTGTATATTTGGGGATATTCTAGATGCATTTGTTAATGTCGGTTACCAGGTGTTCACCATATGAATGAATTTTAATTCGCAGGTTATGCGTACTATTTTATTACACAGGTTATGTGTAATATAAAAATGAAATCTTGTGGTCTATCAAAATGATGAATCTTATTGTTTACGATAAACTTATGAACTCACAAACCTTTTGGTTGACACTTGAAAGCATGTTTATTCTCAGGTATGAAAGAAATCTTCCGCTGTGCATTTGCTCATCTTAGAGATATTACTTGGAATCATTCATGACATATTTCAAAAGACGTTGCATTCGAGTAGTTGTGTTCAACAAGTTTATTGTTAAGTCATTGATAGTTTGATATAATATGAGATGGTATGCATACCTGTTAACTTTCGATGTAATGAAAGTTTGTCTTTTAAAAACGAATGCAATGTTTGTAAAATATATCATTTAGAGGTCAAATACCTCGCAATGTAATCATATGTTATTATATTCGTCCTTATGGATTAGGACAGGTCGTCTCATGTGGTATCAGAGCGGCGGTCTTAGCGAACCAGGTCTTGCATTAGTGTGTCCAACTAATAGATATTAAGATGCATTAATGAGTCTGGACTTCGACCGTGTCTGCATGTCAAAAGTTTTTGCTTATCATTTTTGTCGAAAATTACCTGCTTATCATCTTAAGTCTAAACACGTCTTACTGCATTCATTGCATAGATAGTGTATAGACAAAAAACATATCTTAGCGTATCTGCTAATTCATATCTTAGCGTATCTATTACTGTAAACTTTGTCTGACATATTCCGTATATTCCTCCGTAATCTACGAAATCTTTTGCTCTATATATAGATATTTTATGTAATTAGAATACCATCCGATAGCCAGAAATCGCGTCATATTGAAAAATTCTTTATTCAATCGTACGAAATGGAACTCTCCACTAGTTCAAGTCCCTCAAATTCCGATATGGAGTTTCACTCGAGCTCCGAAAGCAGTGTGACCGGAATGGATCAACCAATTAGCCATCATCTATTCTGGATGAATTGTGGATGGGTTCGTAGTCTACTCAATCATTAGAGACAAGAAGAAGGCGATCCCTTCCATCCACCACATTGCCCTCTTGGTGAAGAACCTGAAGCACTTACCAGCGAACCTGTTCATAATACCATTTTCTCTCTCATTTCCAGAATATCTCGTCACGATTATATACTCTCTCACGTTCTAGATCTTATTCATCCACTCGTTCGAACCATCGATCATCCTGGTGTAATAGAAGAAGTCAACGAGCTTCGCGCTCGAGTATTGGCTTTGGAGAATACGGTGCAAAGGTTACAAGCACCAGCAGCAACACCGGCATCAATGGTACCACCATCAACAACACCAACAGTATCATTACCACCATCAACAACAACCGCATCGTAAACCTCAACTCACAATCCGTCCCACGAGCATCAAAGTCATACGCCCTATAGATACCAAGGAGTACCAACAACAATAACCGATAAAGTATTGATTCATAACTTCATTGGAGAAACATTCTGCGGCGATTATGTAATCTCTAAAGTCTTAGAGATTATCTATTCTAGCCTTAACCATAAACCAGATGAGTAGAAACTCTGATCAGAATAGTACGTGATTTACAAGCAACACTTGCTACATAGGCAACACCAGCAGTACCATTAGCATCACCAGCACCAGCAGCATCTACAACATCACAAGCTCCGTCAACTCTATAATCACCACAGATATCATCACAAATCAACAACAAGTATGTCATATCAATGAGTTATGAAGTATTAACTCATTTCCACTGAAGGATTTATATGTATATCTTATATATATAAATTTTTAAACCATAATAAATAGTTCCGTACAAAACTATTATGGGTGAATCTTAACTACTCGGTTAATTCATATCACTAATATGCTATGATGTACATCCTTCGTCAGCAACTTAACCATCGTTAACTACAATCTCTGTCTCAATTCAATGAATTTCATTTCATAATAAATTAAGTGTATTATTCAAATGTATGTTTGATTTTACACTTTCATCATCGATGTACTCGAAACTTTTCAGACAATGTCCTTCGTACCTTGCGAAGTTCACAAGAATTCCACAAATACCAACATCATGCATCAACAAATAACGAAGTATTAATTCATAATTTCAATCACATTGAGGAAATACTCCGTAAAAGTTATGTAATTTCTAAAGTTTCAGATTATTCAATTCTATTTTCAACCGTAAATCAAATGAGTTTAATTTAATATTAACTCATTAAATCTATGTTACATCTGAAGAAAATATACACATACATATTTTCATAAAGACTGTAATAAAATTCTTTTGTACAAAATATTAATTGTGAAATTTTTTTTTAACGGGTAGGTAATACCCGAGAGATATATAAATTCACAATTAATATGTTACATTCTTCGAATCTGATTCAGCAATCACCAACTATACTCACTACCTTCACAACAATATACATTCTTTTATAGAAATCAAAACAACCATTATCATTCAAATTTGATTACGTATTCTGATTTTGACAAATCAAAATTTAAGTCAAGATTCAACCGATATCATCACTCTTAGATTCCTACATCTTTCAAAGCTATACTTTGACTTGAAAACTATGCTAGAACATCATATGTATATTAACGATTACAATCTGTGTTCAAACCCTTCAAAATTCCTGAAGGCACTTCAAATAATGGGCACTCGAGATGATGATCCAACCACTTGTTACCCGCATTCTTGTACCTGAAAAACCCTCGAAACCAAAGTCATAGTTTAACATGTATCCGTGTCAGACCCTTTGGCATTTATTAGAAAAAATAACTTTGCGATTCCTTTTCAAATTAGCCAGTCTTGTCACAGCTCCAGCAAGTCAACTTCGACTTATCAGTTGAAACAGTCTTATTATAACCACGATATATACGTTGCCCTTTGGTCATCGTTACAGGAGAACCTTTTATATCTCACCACATTAGCAGTAAACTTACCAACAACTTCATTGATATTTAAGCCTCTCCGAAAAATCACTATACTTATTCATTAGAAACCCTATCATGTACTCATATGTATCTTGTAATGGTAGTTGCCATACCAAAAAGCTTGAATCATTATTCTCGCATTTCGCAGCAATTCTATGCCAATAGTTATATATACATATAACGTCTATCTCCAAGACTTACATACCTGGAATGTGAAGTTTCTGAAAAACACCCTAAACTACGAACTAGTTCTCGAAATTTTGCTGAGGAAGCAGCAAAAACCGTAAACGACCTTAACAGTAAAAAGTTTGATGATAAAGAATAGTGTGTTGGCAAAGCTCAGAAAAAGAGAAGGTTTGGAACTGAAAAATGGATTGAGCAAACTATGAAGGAGGCTGTGGGCAAATTACAAAGACGAAATCTACCTTCAAAGAATCCAAATGATTCAATGCCTGCTGAAGTCTTTAGCGAATACGTTGCTCTTTACTCTAAAACCCTTGAGGACAATATTCTTCATCATCCTCTGACCTTAGATATTCTAAGATATCATCGTATCTTTCATTATAAATATCTTCGATATTTCTGAAGATATATTCATAACTATTCTCATCTGAGATTATTTATCTCTTCGCGCTATCTGTATTACATCATAAAGGAAACTGTTTAGTTTCTAAATTCTGAAACCTTCGAGTTGAAGTATGAATGTTTTTGAAGAAGTGTTGGGAACTGAAGCAAGAGTTAGTATAATATAATGACACTTGATCAACATGATTATATTACAGTAAGTCATGTTGAGTTTCTAAATGGAACGTGATGATTCACAGATCATAACGTCATCATGTGCCATGTTACACGACTCTTGTATTCTATTTAAACTCTAAACATATCAAGAAAATATTTTTTCTTGATGATTCGGCCTTTTTCGAGGTATCCTGGTAATTTGACAAATCAAGATCGTGCCATTACAATTTCCTTCTTAGAACATTAACCATGTTCATTCCGAAATTTATATCTACGAACTCTGGACCCTTAAATGCGGTGCTTAATGGCAAGAAGAGAAAACAAAAGAATGAAGCTCTGAAATAGAAATTAGAGTATAAATCGCAGCAAATAGGAGAGAGCATTAACTGTGGATAACAATGATTAGAGAAGACAGAAGCAGGGACTTCTAAATATAAAGGAAGGTATAAAGCCCAACAATAACTCAGAAATTACAAACCGTGTATATCAATACGTATTGCCACGTAAAGACACGGGAGATTTAAAAACACTATAACCCCAAGGAAATAGTAAAAATAAATAAAATCCTCCGGTGGCAGATGAAAAAGAAGAACGATAGATATGAAAGTTAGGAGTATATCAAGAATCAGAATTGGATGAAGCACATTAAGGAATGCTTTAAAGTATGAATTAAGAAAGAAAGGTTAGAAGATGTGAGCTGTAGAAATAAGGAAACGAAGGGGGTGGATTTATAGTGAAATATCATACAAAGTAATCGAGACAGATCATCGAATTTAACCAAATAGGATTCTAATTTCCTTAATTACCGAAGAATCAAATCTTATTACGAAGATTTTCTCTAAATCCCTTGAATTCCGGAAATCAACCATGACTACGTCACCGGTTAAGTCAAACCTACATTTACTCATTTCCACTCATTTGCGATAGCTTCACTCGTACTCTTCACATAATTAAATTATTTTATCCATATTACTCAATAATGATAAAACTATATTTATCAACTCATATTCGTCATAATAACATTCTTATCGTTAGCCATGACGAACTCGATCAAATTTCGGAGACGAAATTTCTTTAACGGGTAGGTACTGTGACAACCCGGAAATTTTCGACCAAATTTAAACTTTAATCATTATATGTTTCTGACACGATAAGCAAAGTTTGTTAAGTTAAATCTCAAGAATTTTAAACTGTGTTCATACATTCATTTAACCTCGACCAAATTCCAACGATTCACGAACCATTAAATGAACGGATATGATTATATATGTATATGTATATATATTATAACTTGAAAATATTAACAAAGTATTAAATGTATAATACTTTACATGAACGTATTTGTTTCAATATGTTTATAGGTGGAATTAGAAGATAATATCAAATGATTGATTTATCAGATACATTGTATGATTATGAGTCTTTGTTGTGAGGTCCACGTTGATTTAAGAAATTTATTCTTTTAACGATATTCGGAATAAATGGAAAAGTGATTTACAAGTAAGAACAAACGTGTCAATTAACGGTAATTGGACAAAAGTTAGTGGAGATTCCTGATTAATTTTTCAAAGCATGCTTTACAATAATTTCCTCGTGACCTTTGATAAGTTAAACATTTAGCTTTCATAATATTTAATGTAAAAGTGAAATCATGTATAGTAATTAATTGAAATAATGGTTGTCAACAAGATAAACCCATTTGACATGTTACATTAAGATGATTTCATATGTTTAATTACCCATTGGACTATTCCCGACAATTCATGAACAATTGTTTGCAAATAAATGTGCATATATTTATACATAAATATAAATATACGTGTATACCTAATAATGTGAAATAATAAAATATAAATTAATCAATAAAATTAAATATGTAAAATGAATATATATAAATATGATATTATTATGAATATATATGTACATATATCATTCTTATTAATAAATATTATTACATTGTAATAAATATAATATATAAGCATTCAATAATCAATAAATGTTATCATATAATATATAATATAATTATTAAATATTACATAAATAATAAATTGTAATACTAAAATATTAAGAATAATTACAAGTTGAAAATATATTTGTTATAATAATATTATTATTACTTTTATTACTACTATTAATATTAATATCAATATCAGTATTATTAATATCATTATATGAAAATGAAAACATGTAATTTATTATATCTTCATTATTACTAGTATTATTAGTAAAAATCATTATTTTAACTACGAATTAATATTATTATAAAAATAAAGTAAATTATTATTATTCTTAATAATATTATTTTTTTATATATTTCTATTAATATTTATTATTATCATTGTTATTAATATTATTATTAATTATTATCATCATTTATATAATTATTATGATTATGATTAATAGCATTATTATTATTATACTTATTTATTTATTAATACTAGAATCTAATATTTTGTTATACATTACCATCAAGTTAAAAATCCTATCTGTAACTTGTGCTGGGCGAATCTAAATCCACAGACACAAACAAAATTCAATTGAGAGTCATACTCAACTTTTACTGTTTCTTTATTCTTATTTATCTATTCCTGATTGTTACCTGATCGATCCATTCACAGAAACAAAACAAAATTCATTGAAATCAATGACAGATAATTAGTACGAATCAGTTTCATGTATCTATCATACTGTGTTTAATTTGTTCTTCTTGTCTCTAAAATGGAATAAATCAGAATTTAATAATAAGAATCGAACAAATAGTATTGAAGATGTAATTTACTTTTCTATTTTTCTTCTGACAGAAGATATGTTGTCGAATGAATCAAACTTTACTGAGTTTGATTCCTGACTAATTTGTTAAATATATGTACCATATATTGTACAATTATGTTTTCAATCCCCATCTTCTTTTAAATTCTTGTTTTCTTCTTCCTGGATTGATTCTTCCTGTCGACTCCTTCAATTGCATATAATTAGCATATCATTTTTTTTTTCATCAACACCCGTACAATCACAATTAATTCATCATCATATCTATCTTTATCTATCTAATTATATAGGTATACATATACACTTACATGAGTTATATGAAGCCTCATCACCAACTGCTACTTCTATTTATGTTTCTTTTGACCACCATTAAAACCCGTTTCAAACACCACCATGTAACTTCGTTATTTTTTGTCTCATTCGTTTTTTTTGTTTCGTCTGAAGAACCACCATAGTGAATCTGTCAACACCGAAACAAAAACCAAACTCATGATTGATTGATACTACTTGATTATAACTGTTATTCGAATGCTTACTGTTATCGATGACCAAAACAACCAACACCATTCGAAGCTTGTTTTGGGAAATACAGCACACTTATATACCACTAGACCACCTCCTTTCCTTCTGCAATTTTGTTGCTACTGTTTCGGTTCAAATTACCATATCATCACAACCCATCAACCAACAACTAAACTACCTTAAACCCTTGCTGCTACTGCATTTTGCAGCTGATCAACGCCACCTTCCTTCTCCTTCTTTTTCTTCTTCTTCAACCATCGATCACTACCCTCGTTATCACGACCAAACTACTGTGTTTTAAATACCTTTATGGTTGTTGTCGAACAGGCTAGTAAACGAGAACACCTGCTACACATAATTATTTTTTTCTTCTAATTTTCGTGTGCAGCTGCAACTGCAGCTGCAGTTTCCACTTCTGTTCCTGATTTCTATGTCGCAAACACACCTGCAAACCCCATATTCACTTCTGCGATTTCTTTTTTTCTTTCTAAAAGGTTTGAAATAATGAATGGAATGATAATGATTAAATAAAACTTGTTGGGGTTGCTTTATAATTTTATGTGGCCGACACTATGTCATGGGTGACATATTGTTGTTTTATATAATAGTTTAAAAAAAAGGAATCCAAAGTATTAGATAGAGATGGAACGGCTGTTTGATGAACTCACAAAAACCACGTCGACTACATAGGTTTAAGAATTGGGATTCCATAAAGTAATCAGACTTCCCATAAATGGGCCGTTTATCTTTAAATGGATTTACATTATGGGATGATTTATGGGCTACCGTGTCCATGCTTCTCTATTTGGGCCGTTTAATGTAGCAGAACTACTGATGAGGAGAAACTGCTACGGCCTCTTTAGGTTTTAGTTAACTTCGTTTATTACTTGATATATAGCGATTGAGAGATGAAGATTATAGTAAGATTGAGTAGATATTAATGATAATGAAGTAAAGTTGTTGTTAAATGATCATGATGATCATGATACATGATAGAAACGATGATGATATTTATGTTGATCACAAGATAATGATGATGGTGATCCGTCAATGATTACTATGATAAACCGCATAATGATGATGATGGATTACTACGCTGATTGTTATGGTTTTAAAGAGGATTCCATAGGTATGATGATGTTAGTTTAAGAAGATGATGATTAGGGTTTATTGTTTAAAGAAAATGATGACAGAAAAATCGGGTTAATTATAATTAGTGTTATAATAATTTGAGAAATACAAGACAGCTTAGATGGTTAAGGGTGTTTGGTTTAATTGAGAGGTCACGGGTTCGAGTCCGGGCCTTGGCGTTAATTGTTTTTAAGCTTGTGTTAAAGGTTCGTGAATTCGAGGCCAACCTTGCACTTGTTCAATGCCATCATATGCATAATTACTACGGGATACAATATTGTGATTTTCATTTGCTCCCTTTTTCAATGCTTTTGCAATATATATTTTTGGGACTGAGAATACATGCGCTGCTTTTATAACTGTTTTACGAAATAGACACAAGTACTGAAACTACATTCTATGGCTGAATCATTATACCGGATATCACCCTTTTAGCTTGGTAGCCTAAGAATTAGGGAACAGACCCCCTAATTGACGCGAATCCTAAAGATAGATCTATTGGGCCTAACAAACCCCATCCAGGTTATGGATGCTTTAGTACTTCAATTTTATATACAGATGAGTGTACCTGTATATTTGGGGATATTCTAGATGCATTTGTTAATGTCGGTTACCAGGTGATCACCATATGAATGAATTTTAATTCGCAAGTTACGCGTACTATTTTATTACACAGGTTATGTGTAATATAAAAATGAAATCTTGTGGTCTATCAAAATGATGAATCTTATTGTTTACGATAAACTTATGAACTCACAAACCTTTTGGTTGTGAAATAACCCGTTCATATACATTATAAACGATTCACAATAGTTGATTACATCACGAGGTATTTGACCTCTATATGATACGTTTTACAAACATTGCATTCATTTTTAAAAGACAAACTTTCTTTACATCTAAAATTGACGGCATGCATACCATTTCATATTACATCCAACTATAATTGACTTAATATTAATCTTGATGAACTCAACGACTCGAATGCAACGTCTTTCAAAGTATGTCATGAATGACTCCAAGTTATATCCTTAAAATGAGCTAATGCACAGCGGAAGATTTCTTTAATACCTGAGAATAAACATGCTTTAAAGTGTCAACCAAAAGGTTGGTGAGTTCATAGGTTTATCATGACAATCATTTCAATATATTAATAGACCACAAGATTTCTGTTTATAAATATATGTATACTCGCAAGTGTATAAAAGTATTCTATAAGTTGTAGGCACCCGGTAACAAGCCTTAACGTTCATGTTTTACCCTCTGAAGTACACTAGATCAGGTGTGTTTAAAATAACCTCGAAGTACTAAAGCATTCCAAAGTTAGGATGGGGTTTGTCAGGCCCAATAGGTCTATCTTTAGGATTCGCGCCTATCGTACATAGACAAGTAGTTTAATGTTACCAAGCTAAGGGTATATTTCTGGTTTAAACCCACGTAGAATTAGTTTTAGTACTTGTGTCTATTTCATAAAACATTTATAAAACAGCGCATGTATTCTCAGCCCAAAAATATATATTGCAAAAGCAATTAAAAAGGGAGCAAATGAAACTCACAATACTGTATTTCGTAGCAATTATGTATATGACGGCACTGAACAAGTGCAGGGTTTGTCTCGGATTCACGAACCTATATTAAGTGTATATATTTATATGTTGGTCAATATCTGTCTAACAATTTAGGTCAAGTCATAGTGTATCACAATCCTAATGCTCGAGACCGACATGCAAAAGTCAACAAAAGTCAACTTGACCCAAAATGACTTCCAAAATCTATACATGTTTATTATATAACTTATATATAGTCGTTTTATATATTTAAATATATTTATCAGATCTTATTATACTAAATAATACAAGTCATTTATCAATAAATAAAAGTTTATATTTAAATTCATATATGATAAAAATATACTTTTATATATCTCAAGTAATAAAATTTATAAAATTCACTTAATATCATAAAAATATAGTGGTATGTATTATTAATGTAATTATATTACGTGTGGTAAAAATATCTTTGTACGCATATTTATTTGATTAAATAATATTGATAATAATAATAATGATAAAAATAATAAAATGATAGTTTCAATAAAAATATTAATTTTTAGTAATAAAGATAATTTTAGTAATAACATCAACTGATAACAATTATAATAATCATTTTAATAATAATATTAAATTTAATAATAATTCAGTTGACCATATCTTTTAATCCGTTCATCGAACCCACACGATTTCTAAATGAAAAGTTATTAATTTTTCTTTAGCTTTTCAACGACATGCATATCATATACCTTATCTCAGTAGCATATGTATCAAATTCGTGATTTATCATAAACTATTTAACGACGAAACTAAGCATACAAACATGCATAATCATATATACTCGAGCACTAGTCAGGGATACACTATTAATATATAAAAGATAAGATATGAATGCTCACGTATCAATATTGTGATTCAATATTGCAGGAAAGTACGTAGACTCAATGAAAATGATAAACGTTAGGTTGACCTCACGAGCAATACCCTCGAACAATACCCATAACCTCCATAGCTATAACCCATAATTTCCTTAGCTCTATTCCGTTTGAAAACTTATTTTGAAATCGTCTGAATATAACTCCGTCGTAGTATTTTATGTATACTAATAATATCTTGAAATAATACTAAGTAAATATATATATGTAATTCGATTGAGAGAGTTTAGAGAAATATATTTTCAAGTTTCTATGAAATAATGAAACCTATTGAATTCTATTTATAATAGATTTTTGAATTATTAAAGTGAATTATTAAAGTATGAATTATTAAAGTGAATTATTAAAGTATGAATTATTAAAGTATGAATTATTAAAGTGAATTATTAATGTATGAATTATTAAAGTATAAATTATTAAAGTGAATTATTAAAGTGAATTATTAAAGTGAATTATTAAAGTTAAAGTAAAGTAAAAGTAAAATAAAGTAAAGGTAAAGTTAAAGTATAGTAAAAGTATAAAACTATGTACGTATAATATGCGTATAAATATATTTAATATTAATTTAAATCGTTATATCATAAAACATTTTAGAAAAGTAGAATTATATATATTCATAATAGGTTTCAAGTTTTTAAATTACAGTCTGTTGGTGAAGCATGAGATAAAGTCCAAAGGTTTAATAAACGTATGAAATCATCTTAATGAAAAATGTCGAGTTACTTAACTTGTCGATATCCAACATCAAAGTTATTTACACTCCACGTTATTACTTATAGATCACTTTACCATTTTCCGAATATTGTCAAAAAGAATAGATTTCTTAAATCACAGTGGACCTCATAACATTGGCCCGTAATCATATCATAATGTATCTGATAATTCAATCATTTGATATTATCTCTTAATTCTGTCGATAAATATATCGAAACAAATACGTTCATGTAAAGTATCATATATATCAAATACTTTGTTAACGTTTTCAGTTATTATATATTATATATACATATCTATATACACATAATTGTTCGTGAATCGTCGAACACGGTCAAAGGGTAATTGATTACATGAATGTATTTCCAAACTTTTTGAGATTCAACATTACAAATTCTACTTATCTTGTCGGAAACATATAAAGGTTAGGTTTAAATTTGGTCAGAAATTTCCGGGTCGTCACAGTACCTACCCGTTAAAGAAATTTCGTCCCGAAATTTGATCGAGGTCGTCATGGCTAACTTTAAAAATGTTTTCATGACGAATATGAGTTGATAAATAGAGTTTTATCATCATTGAGTAATATAGATAAAACAATTTGATTACGCGAAGAGTATAAGTGAAGCTATCGTAAGAGAGTGAAATGAGTAAACGTATATTCGTTTTAACCGATGACGTAGTTATGATTGATTTCTGGAATTCATGGAATTTAAAGAAAATCTTTGTAATAAGATTTGGTTCTTCGGCGATTAAGAAAATCAAGATCTTATTTGATTAAATGCGATAATCTGTCTCGATTTCTCTGTCTGATATTTTACTATAAATCCACCCCCTTCGTTTCTTTATTTCCACAGCTCACACCTTCTAGTCTTTCTCCCCAATTCATACTTTAAAGCATTCGTTAATATGCTTCATCCAGTATTGATTCTTGATATACTCTTAACTTTCATATCTGTCATTCTTCTTTTTCATCTACCACCGGAGGAAGTTATTTTCTTCTACCATTACCTTAGGGTTTTTGTGTTTTTTCATTCTCCCGTGTCTTTATATTGCTATACACATTGATATACAAGGTTTGTAATTTCGGGGTCGTTATCGGGCTTTATATTCTCCATTATATTTCGGAGCTTCATGCTTTCGTTTTCTCTTCCCGACCTTAAGTCAAGCGGATAATGGTCCAGAATTTGTAGATATGAATTTTTGGATGAAAATAGTTAATGTTCCAAGAAGAAAATCGTAATGGCACGATCTTGATTTGGTAAATTACCAGAATATTCGAAAATATAGAGCTATCAAGATGATATGTTCTTAATATGTTTGGAAATTGGGTAGAATGTAAGAGTCGTGTAAATAGTACATGATGACGGTATGTTCTGTGAATCATCACGTTCCATTAGAAACTCAGTATGACTTACTGTAATATAATCACATTGATCAAGTGTCATTATATTATACTAACTCATGCTTCAGTTCCCAACACTACTTCAAAAACATTCCTATTTTAAATTCGAATTTTTTTTTTCTTCAGAATTTAGAAACTAACACAGTTTCTTTTTATGTTGTAACGCAGATATTGCGAATAGATAGAAGATTTCGGATAAGAATAGTTTTGAAAATATCTTCAGGAATATCGAAGATATTTATAATAAAAGATACGATGATATCTTAGAATTCTTAACATAGATGGATGATGAAGAAGATTTTTCTGTGAAGGTTTAGAATAAGAAGTAAGGTGTTTGCTAACGATTTCAGTAGACACTGAATCATTTGGATCCTTTGAAGGCAGGTTTAGTCTTTGTGATTTGTCCACAGCCTCCTTCATGGTCTGCTCAATCCGTTTTCCAGTTTCAAACCTTCTCTTTTTCTCAGCTTTACCACCATACTATTCTTTATCATCAAACTTTTTACTGTTAAAGTCGTTTATAGTTTTTGCTGCTTCATCAGCATTTTTCCAATTTCGGAGAACTAGTTCATAGTTTGGGATGTTTTTCAGAAAATTCACATTCGAAGTATGTAAGTCTAGGAGATAGACGTTATATGTATATATATAACTTTTGACGTAAAATTGTCGCGAAATTCAAAATACTGATTGCTAATTCCCAGTAGTTGGTGTGACAATTATTGTTACAGGATGTAGGTGAGTACATGATGGGGTTTTAATGAATAAGTATAGTGGCTTTTCGGAGAGACTTAAGTCGAAGGTTAATGAAGTTGTTGATAAGTTTACTGCTAATGTGGCGAGATATGAAAGGTTCCCCGGTAACAATGATGAAGGGGTAATTGTTATAATAAGGTTTATTCGTATAAACAAATGAAGGTGATTTATTGAAGCTATGACAAAACTGTCTATTTTGAAAAGAGATTGAAAAATTATATTTGGTAATAAATATCAAAGGATCTGACACGAATACGTGTTAAACTATAACTTTGGTTTCGAGAGCTTTTCAGGTGTATGACAGTGGGTAATGTGTGGTTGGATCATCATCTCGCATGTCTTTAAGAATTTCGAAGTGTTTGAACACATATTGTAATTGTTAATATACATATGATGTTCTAAGATTTTGAATGATACAAATATTTTTGTGAGTTCCATGAATAGAAATGAGGTTCTAGGACAGTTTTGAAGTCAAAGTATAGTTTTGAAAGATGTAGAAATCTAAGAGTGATGATTTCGGTTATATCTTGATTCGAATTCTGAGATTTCAAAATCAGAATATGTAATTTGATTTTGAATGAGTATGGTTGTTTTGATTTCTATAAAAGAATGTATATTGTTGTGAAAGTAGGGAGTATAATGGATGATTTGCTGAATCAGATTCGAAGAATGTAACATATTAATTGTGAATTTATATATCTCTCGGGTATTACCTACCCATTAAAAAAAATTTCACGATTAATATTTTGTACAAAAGAATTTTATTACAGTCTTTATGGAAATATATATGTGTATATTTCTTTAGATGTAATATAGATTTAATGAGTTAATATTAAATTAAACTCATTTGATTTATGGTTAAGGCTATGATAGATAATTTCTAAACTTTAGAAATTACATAATCGTCGTAGAATGTTTCCCCAATGAAGTTATGAATCAATACTTCATCGTTGTGGTATTCCTTGGTATCTACATGGCGTATGACGTCGATGCTCGTGGGACAGATTGTGAAGTTGAGGTTTGCGATGCGGTTGTTGTTGGTGGTGGTAATGGTACTGTTGATGTTGTTGATGGTGGTACTGGTTATGCTGCTGGTGCTGCTGCTGGTGTTTGTAACCTTTGCACCATATTCTCCAAAGCCACTACCCGAGCGCGAAGCTCGTTGACTTCTTCTATTACACCGGGGTGATTGTCGGTTCGGACAAATGGATAGATAAGACCTAGAATTTGGTGTAGTATATAATCATGACGAGATACTCTGGAAATGAGAGAGAAAATGGTGTTTCGGACAGGTTCACCGGTAAGTGCTTCAGGTTCATTGCCAAGAGGGCAATGTGGTGGATGAAAGGGATCACCTTCTTATTGTCTCCAATGGTTAAGTAGATTACGAACCCATCCCCAATTCATCCAAAATAGATGATGGCTAATTGGTTGATCCATTCTGGTCACGCTGCTTTCGGAGCTCATGTGGAAATCCATATCGGCATGGCTATCGGAATCCGAGGAACTCGAACTGGTTGAGGGATCCATCTTGTATGATCAGGGAAAGAATTTTTGGTATGAAATAGATTGTAGAATTTAGATTTGGTATTCTTCAATACATAATTTACATATGTATATATAATACCAAAATCCCATAAATTACAGAGAAATCTTTGAAAGATGTCAATCAAAGTTCATAGTAACAGATATGCTAAGATAAGAATTCGTCTATACATTATTATTCAATAAATGTAGGAAAACGCGTCTAGACTTAAGAATGATAAGCATGTAATTTCCTAAGGATGGTAAGTAGATGATTTTCAACTAAAAATGATAAGCAAAACTTTTGACATGCAGACACGGTCGAAGTCCAGACTCACTAATGCATCTTAACAACTATCAGTTAGACACACTAATGCAAGACCTGGTTCGCTAAGACCACCGCTCTGATACCAACTGAAATGACCCGTTCATATACATTATAAACGATTCACAATAGTTGATTACATCGCGAGGTATTTGACCTCTATATGATACGTTTTACAAACATTGCATTCATTTTTAAAAGACAAACTTTCTTTACATCTAAAATTGACGGCATGCATACCATTTCATATTACATCCAACTATAATTGACTTAATATTAATCTTGATGAACTCAACGACTCGAATGCAACGTCTTTCAAAGTATGTCATGAATGACTCCAAGTAATATCCTTAAAATGAGCTAATGCAAAGCGGAAGATTTCTTTAATACCTGAGAATAAACATGCTTTAAAGTGTCAACCAAAAGTCTGGTGAGTTCATAGGTTTATCATAACAATCATTTCAATATATTAATAGACCACAAGATTTCCGTTTATAAATATATGTACACTCGCAAGTGTATGAAAGTATTCTATAAGTTGTAGGCACCCGGTAACAAGCCTTAACGTTCATGTTTTACCCTCTGAAGTACACTAGATCAGGTGTGTTTAAAATAACCTCGAAGTACTAAAGCATTCCAAAGTTAGGATGGGGTTTGTCAGGCCCAATAGATCTATCTTTAGGATTCGCGCCTATCGTACATAGACAAGTAGTTTAATGTTACCAAGCTAAGGGTATATTTCTGGTTTAAACCCACGTAGAATTAGTTTTAGTACTTGTGTCTATTTCGTAAAACATTTATAAAACAGCGCATGTATTCTCAGCCCAAAAATATATATTGCAAAAGCAATTAAAAAGGGAGCAAATGAAACTCACAATACTGTATTTCGTAGCAATTATGTATATGACGGCACTGAACAAGTGCAGGGTTTGTCTCGGATTCACGAACCTATATTAAGTGTATATATTTATATGTTGGTCAATATCTGTCTAACAATTTAGGTCAAGTCGTAGTGTATCACAATCCTAATGCTCGAGACCGACATGCAAAAGTCAACAAAAGTCAACTTGACCCAAAATGACTTCCAAAATCTATACATGTTTATTATATAACTTATATATAGTCGTTTTATATATTTAAATATATTTATCAGATCTTATTATACTAAATAATACAAGTCATTTATCAATAAATAAAAATTTATATTTAGATTCATATATGATAAAAATATACTTTTATATATCTCAAGTAATAAAATTTATAAAATTCACTTAATATCATAAAAATATAGTGGTATGTATTATTAATGTAATTATATTACGTGTGGTAAAAATATATTTGTACGCATATTTATTTGATTAAATAATATTGATAATAATAATAATGATAAAAATAATAAAATGATAGTTTCAATAAAAATATTAATTTTTAATAATAAAGATAATTTTAGTAATAACATCAACTGATAACAATTATAATAATCGTTTTAATAATAATATTAAATTTAATAATAATTCAGTTGACCATATCTTTTAATCCGTTCATCGAACCCACACGATTTCTAAATGAAAAGTTATTAATTTTTCTTTAGCTTTTCAACGACATGCATATCATATACCTTATCTCAGTAGCATATGTATCAAATTCGTGATTTATCATAAACTATTTAACGACGAAACTAAGCATACAAACATGCATAATCATATATACTCGAGCACTAGTCAGGGATACACTATTAATATATAAAAGATAAGATATGAATGCTCACGTATCAATATTGTGATTCAATATTGCAGGAAAGTACGTAGACTCAATGAAAATGATAAACGTTAGGTTGACCTCACGAGCAATACCCTCGAACAATACCCATAACCTCCATAGCTATAACCCATAATTTCCTTAGCTCTATTCCGTTTGAAAACTTATTTTGAAATCGTCTGAATATAACTCCGTCGTAGTATTTTATGTATACTAATAATATCTTGAAATAATACTAAGTAAATATATATATGTAATTCGATTGAGAGAGTTTAGAGAAATATATTTTCAAGTTTCTATGAAATAATGAAACCTATTGAATTCTATTTATAATAGATTTTTGAATTATTAAAGTGAATTATTAAAGTATGAATTATTAAAGTGAATTATTAAAGTATGAATTATTAAAGTGAATTATTAATGTATGAATTATTAAAGTATAAATTATTAAAGTGAATTATTAAAGTGAATTATTAAAGTTAAAGTAAAGTAAAAGTAAAATAAAGTAAAGGTAAAGTTAAAGTATAGTAAAAGTATAAAACTATGTACGTATAATATGCGTATAAATATATTTAATATTAATTTAAATCGTTATATCATAAAACATTTTAGAAAAGTAGAATTATATATATTCATAATAGGTTTCAAGTTTTTAAATTACAGTCTGTTGGTGAAGCATGAGATAAAGTCCAAAGGTTTAATAAACGTATGAAATCATCTTAATGAAAAATGTCGAGTTACTTAACTTGTCGATATCCAACATCTAAGTTATTTACACTCCACGTTCTTACTTATAGATCACTTTACCATTTTCCGAATATTGTCAAAAAGAATAGATTTCTTAAATCACAGTGGACCTCATAACATTGGCCCGTAATCATATCATAATGTATCTGATAATTCAATCATTTGATATTATCTCTTAATTCTGTCGATAAATATATCGAAACAAATACGTTCATGTAAAGTATCATATATATCAAATACTTTGTTAATGTTTTCAGTTATTATATATTATATATACATATCTATATACACATAATTGTTCGTGAATCGTCGAACACGGTCAAAGGGTAATTGATTACGTGAATGTATTTCCAAACTTTTTGAGATTCAACATTACAAATTCTGCTTATCGTGTCGGAAACATATAAAGGTTAGGTTTAAATTTGGTCGGAAATTTCTGGGTCGTCACAGGTTGACACTTGAAAGCATGTTTATTCTCAGGTATGAAAGAAATCTTCCGCTGTGCATTTGCTCATCTTAGAGATATTACTTGGAGTCATTCATGACATATTTCAAAATACGTTGCATTCGAGTCATTGTGTTCAACAAGTTTATTATTAAGTCATTGATAGTTTGATATAATATGAGATGGCATGCATACCTGTTAACTTTCGATGTAATGAAAGTTTGTCTTTTAAAAACGAATGCAATGTTTGTAAAATGTATCCTTTAGAGGTCAAATACCTCGCAATGTAATCATAAGTTATTGTATTCGTCCTTATGGATTAGGACGGGTCGTCTCAGTTGGGGGTCAGATCCGACCCTGTCGTAGGTCGATATTCTGGCTACGACCGAATCCGACCCTTGCTGGTCTTCGATTTCTTGGTGGCGATCGAATCCGGGTACCATCGACATACCACATCCGGGTACGTGGGTCTTGGTACCGGTCGGTTGCTGGCCGGATGGTTGGCTGTCGGTCGAAATTTGAACAGTGGGCCGGATTCAGGTTTGTCCAACAAGGTCCGGGTACGTCCCGGGGGGTGTTTCTCGATCGTTTACTGTTTTAGCTCTGGTTACTTCGTTATAACTCTGTTTTCTTGGATACTTGCGCCATCGTCTTTGTTTTTCCAAGATCTTCAAAATGACTAATAAAAAGCTATTATTAAGAAAATTTCATATTTTTTTAGTTTAAATACAGGAAATAATGGGAGTAAAAACTTGAATTTTTTACGTGTTATCACCACCCTTGATCGGAAAGGTTTACAGAAGATCGGAAAGTTGAAACAGTTATTTTTGCCAAAATGGGAGAGAATGTAAACGATTGAAAAGCTTATTTTTTAGATGAAATTTGAATAGTGAAAAGTATATTAATGAGAATTTTAAAACTATGTACATTTTAGATGAAATTTGTATGATTAACATAAAAAACTATTGTATATCATTTTCTAAAGACAAAATTGCATTGATCGTCCATCATGTTTATATCAAGTTGCACGGTTAACCTTTATCTTTATTTTCGACGTAAGTGACCCTGAACTATTACTTTTCGACATGGATGACCTGTAACGACCCGGCAAAAAAACGTCATTGACGGCGTCGTTAACTTAGGTCCCGTTACGTGGTCATAGTTCCTAAATGAGACGCGTTTGGCCAAAATTATGCCGCATTCATTTGAAACATATAAGACTTACAGAGTTTTAAGTTACCAAACGGTTCGACAACGAGTTAAGTTTACAGAAGTTGTAAAGTATAAATGAAATAACTTGTGACATAATATAAGTTGAAAATCAAGAATGCTATCAATAGCGTATGCATGTATGCTTGACCCCAAGCAAGTAATCAAAGTGTGCTGAAGCATGTATCAAGTAGCCAAGTATGAACCTGAGAAACATATAGAAAACTGTCAACGAAAAAGTTGGTGAAATCATAGGTGTATCTGTAAATGTTATTTTTGAACCACAAGATTTTGTACAAGTTGATTATCCAAATCGTTTGCATTCCAAAGTTGTTGTACGATCGCGAGCACCCAATTATCAAGACTTAACTGTTTTACGAACCCCGTTATCATAGTGTTAGAACCTACACTATATACTCGAAAGTATATTTCATCCGCTAACGGTAGCGAATCGTGTCCGAATGAGGGCTTGTCGAGCCCGTATGGATCCACACAACATAAGTTCACGTTTACACCCTGCAAGTGTAACTAATGATAATTGAATTGAGGCCTTTTTGTTCTAACTCGTCGTGGAATGTTTGTTTTCGTACTTGTGTTCAAAGCATAAAAGTATGATACGTATATGTTTCTCATCCCATAATTTAAAAAATAAAAGTTGTTGAAAAGGTGGGACTATGATCTCACCGTAGTTGCACGCCAAAGTATTTGAATTTAAACGTTGTGCAAATGAAAGTTGCTTAGCCTTGACCTAAATAAGTAAGTCATATTAATACCGGTAACACGAGGTCAGTCAAAGTTGTCCAGTTAGTCCTATGGCTCGTTATGACTCGATTAAATAGCATGTGAGTCACATTGTCAAGTTTCATGCAAGAATCAAGTATTAAAGAAGATTAGAACGATTGCATAAGTATTTGGTTAAGTTTGACTAAAAGTCAAACTTGGTCAAAGTCAAAGTCAACGGGGTCAGGTCGGGTATCCGACAATTTTTCTTCAATTAGTAATCATATATAAACATGTTGGTCAAGTTTCATGTTAATCGGAGGTGCGTAGCATAGTTAGAATTAAACGTGAAAACGTAAATTTGGACAGCCCCTGACAGACCATCTGGACGGCGTCCAAAATGGCTGGACGGCGTCCAGCAGTGAAGAACAGGACGGTGTCCAAAGGTTTGGACGACGTCCAAGACAACTGGTCTGCTAAAGTGCTGAAATTTCACAAGTCTCGAACCAAAACACTTTTGAACACAATTTATGAACCGAGAACACTCAAAACACGTATCTGATAATGCTAAAAACGAACATATATTTCATAGCATTATCCCTCAAGAAATACAAGCTTTTAGTTGCAATTGTTCTATTTACAAGTGATATTCGTTTAAATATTAAAAGGTGAAGACAAAAGACAGATTCGACGAATTGAAGACGCAAACGACCAAAAAGCTCAAAAGTACAAAGTACAATCAAAGTGGTTCAAATTATTGATAAGAAACGTCTAAAAGTTACAAGAGTACGAGCCGCAAAACGCAAAGTACAAGATATTAAATAGTACGCAAGGACGTTCGAAAATCCGGAACCGGGACCAGAGTCAACTCTCAACGCTCGACGTAATGGACTAAAAATTACAAGTCAACTATGCACAAGAATATAATATAATATATAATTAATTCTTAAAAATTATATATATATATATTATATTATATATTAAAACCGTCGGCAAACAAGAAAACAAAGTATGTGAGCTGGATCCTTGCTCCATGCGATCGCATGGCCTGGAGGCCTAATTCCCATGCGATCGCATGGCCTACTTTTTCTGGCCACATTCCTATAAAAAGCAGTTTGGTGCTCGAGCTCAAAACACATCTTTTTCTATCTCTCACTCTCTACGATATATATATATATATATATATATATATATATATATATATATATATATATATATATATATATATATATATATATATATATAATATTTTTATTTAATTTTAATTTAAGATTAATAATAATAAGGGTATGTTAGCGAATGTTGTAAGTGTGTAAGTCGAAATTCTATCCGTGTAACGCTACGTTATTATTAATCATTGTAAGTTATGTTCAAACTTTTTAAATTAATGTCTCGTAGCTAAGTTATTATTATGCTTATTTAAGCCAAAATAATCGTAATGTTGGGCTAAATATTAAATACGGGGTAATTGGGCTTTGTGATGTGGTAGCGGAGTGGTATAAAATAGTTATTAATTTTAGCAGAAAATACTATTAAATACGATACAATTTTACACAAGATATTTATTTATTTAGAGAACGGATATACTTAAACCTTGCTTCAACACTTATAGGCAGTGTACCTAATCGTACAGTAGTGTAGTTTTTAGTAAGTCCGGTTCGTTCCACAGGGAATCTTTTTAAACAAAGCTTAACGCTATATTAGTTTACTTTTATAAAAATACAAATATATATATATATATATATATATATATATATATATATATATATATATATATATATATATATATATATATATATATATATATATATATATATAAGTAATATTATTATTATAAAGGGGGGTTTTTACCATTTAATGACCGGTTTGTCGATTTTAAAACTTTAGTCGCAGTTAAAACCAAATGTAAAATATTAAAAATAAATACAAGACTTAAATTAAAGCATAAAGTAAATAACGATAATGAAATTGCGAATAATAAAAGTGCGATAAAATAAACTTGCGATAATTAAAAAGTACGATAATTAAAAGTGCAATTAAATACAATAACAATAAAAATGCGATAATTAGAAGTGCAATTAAATATAAAATAAAGGAAATTAAATATGAAATAAAAGAATTATGCTTATTTAAACTTCCATAATCATGATGTTTGACGTGTTGATTTTAATTTTATGCCCATGGGTTAATTGTCCTTTGTCCTGAATTATTTAATATGTCCGTTTGGTTTTTGTCCATAACAGTCCATCAGTCATAAATATAAAGTGCGAGTATCCTCATCAAATTATTCTTATACCCGAAGTTAAATATTCCAACTAATTGGGGACTTAAACTGTAACAAGATTTTAATACTTTGTTTAATAATTACACCAGGATGTCGACTGAGTGTAACCCAAGGTTTTAATATTTTGTTATCAATTATACCAAGTGTCCTTGTACATTATTTCACCCATGTTTTAATTATTCTAGTGGCTATTAATCCATTCCCGTGTCCGGTTAGATGAACGATTATTCGTACATATAAATACCCCGCCCATCGTGTCCGATTGAGTGTATATGGTAATTTATAGGGACGCCCAATTGTAAATCTTTATATTAACATTAACAAACTATCATTTAGTTAAACAAATATAAAGCCCATTAATAGCCCATAGTCTAATTTCCACAAGTGTCGTTCTTTTGTCCAAACCCCAATTATGGTACAAAGCCCAATTACCCAATTTTAGTAATTAGCCCAACATCATGATTACTTCGTTTTAAATAAGCATAATAATAACTTAGCTACGAGACATTAATGTAAAAAGGTTGAACATAACTTACAATGATTAAAAATAGCGTAGCGTTACACGAACAGAATTTCGACTTACACCCTTACAACATTCGCTAACATACCCTTATTATTAGAATTATAATTAAAATTAAAATTAAAATATAAATATATATATATATTTTACGTATGAGGAGAAGAAGAAAAAGATGATGATTACGATCAGAATGCGCGAGCTTTATAGGGAGATTCTGAAATTGGGGCTCCGCGACTCGCGGCCTTTTTGGCCTTCAAACTCCGCGAGTCGCGGAGTTTGCTTTTACAGCTCAGAGGAGTTTGGCTCTTTGTTTACCGACGGTTTATAATATATATATAATATATATATAATTAATATAATTAATTATATATCATATTAGATTTATATACATAGTTAACTTGTAATTTTTAGTCCGTTGCGTCGAGCGTTGAGAGTTGACTCTGGTCCCGGTTCCGGATTTTCGAACGTCCTTGCGTACAATTTTATATTTTGTACTTTGCGTTTTGAATCTTGTACTCTTGTAATTTCGAGACGTTTCTTATCAATAATTGGAACCTCTTTGATTGTCTTTTGTACTTTTGAGCTTTTTGGTCGTTTGCGTCTTCAATTCGTCGAATCTGTCTTTTGTCTTCACTTTTTATTATTTAAACGAATATCACTTTTAAATAGAACAATTGCAACTAAAAGCTTGTCTTTCTTGAGGAATAATGCTATGAAATATATGTTCGTTTTTAGCATTATCAAATATTCCCACACTTGAGCATTGCTTGTCCTCAAGCAATATCGTCTTGAAATACTAGAATCACTTCTTTATTCTTCACACTTTGTACATCAGTGATTTCTATACGGTGGTATAAACAATGGTAGTAACGATATGGTTTACAGTCCCACATGACTATAAAAATTTAGATCCATTAAGGAAATTGGATCTTTATGAAAACATTTGATCTTTTGAAAATTAAATCTAGTTTTTACCCTAGATAAGTTTTCCGGAATAACCCTTCACCGGTGTTGCAAAATATTTTTGTGGGTTTGGTGGGTTTCAGATTTGAAAATTTTAGCTCAAAACTTATGGTTTTGTGTCACCCACTTGCTAACCTTGTATTTGGAAAGCAACACGTCCAGTTTACTTGTCCCGTATATTACCTTTCGGTAAACTACCGTCCGGTTGTAAAGGAAAGCGTTGAACAAGCAACTGTTAAGGCAATGTCCCCTGACATGCTTTTAATTATGGTCTATAACGTGTCGGACGCAATTACTATCCTTGGTAGGAGCAATAGTAAAGCTCACCCTTATAATTTTTCGGTATGGCACAAGGTCCTGTCTTTGACCACTATGCAACCACCGTTCTTACGGTTGACACCCGATTTGGTTCAGGTGACCTAATGAATTCCAGGTGAATTCCTAGGATTTTACGTTCAATGGTAATGAACGCATTGAAAATAGGGTTTTCAGAAAACAAATCGGTTTGTAATTTTTGATCAAAATATTTTCTCGTTCAAGCTCGAGTTTAGATATCATTGAATTCTATGAGTTTGTAATTCTCAATCTTTAAGGTCAATCTCAAGGATTGAGTAATATCAGGCTTAAAAGCTGATTTTTGATCTTTTAAGGAGATTATCCTTTCTGGGAATCTGATTCATTAGTCTTATCCAGCTAATTTGCATGGTGCCCCCCCATTGTACGAGATAAATCCTTCTCATGGTTAGGATAAATCTGACCACTTGGCGACCCTGTTTAATGCTGAGGTCCGTGGATTTCCTGCTGATTTTAGTGATGACTTTTCTGGATTTTTCGTCAACCTACAGCTGGTCTGGACGACAACTTCATGACCTAAATCAAGAAGCGCGTGTCTTTTTCGGAAGACTTTACTTCCTTTTAATGATGGAATTGATTCATCGTGTAGATCCATCTTTTCTTTTCTTTCATCGGGTAAAACAGTTTAGTTTAGTCCAAAGCAAAAGTATTTTCAGTTATTTGTTACAGAAATATGTGATATATGTTTTGAATAACTTGGAGAATTTTCCCACACTTGGCTTTGATTTTCCTTTTTATCGTCCTCTATTCCATTTTAAATGAATTTTAACATTTTGGTTTGTTTCTCAATTTATGTCCTTTCCGAGGTTACAATAATTTCGGTGTTAAAACCTAGTTTTATCGTTCATAAATATGTATAAACATGATTTTGAGTTCATTTAATTGAAAATTTTGAAAAATTTTACTAGAATTGGGTAGTCAGTATATAAGACTAGGGCTGTTCTTTATTATCAGAGAGCACTAGATTCTAATACAACTACTGCTTTACTAGTATTTTTAATGGTAACCAAGAGTATAAAGTAAAAAATTTTAAAATCCGAAAGAATTTAACCCCTTCCCACACTTAAGATCTTGCAATGTCCTCATTTGCAAGAAATCAGTAATAATTTAAATTATTGAGGGTGATTTGTGTGAAAATGATTAAATATTTACCAAAGTTTCCAAATATATTGGCGTTTGTTTGCTGAATGATAAATGGTGCACATCATTTGTTCATTCCGTCTTGTTGTTATTTCACATATATTTTGCATCTTGTCGTCAAAATTAGTTGCTTTTGCTGAACTTAATGCCAGTCTTTGAAAATGCGATGTTTTACCCTGTTGTGTACATAAGATAAACTGCAAACATATATACATATTTTTGAAGTTTGGTATATTACCCCACATTCAAAAATTATTAAAATCTAAGAATAAAAGTTAGACAATTAAAAAAACTATTACAATATTAACAAAAGTATTAAACGTATCAATCATTACAAATTACAAAATAAATAAAACTAAGTATACTAGGGATGATACTGGTACCAATAGGGGTTCCAGGCATAACCATAGGTGCTATAGAATGCTTCGGCAGGGTCATACGTAGGATACGGTGGCTGCATCTCTATAGACCAGGGAGGGAAGATGGGTTTCGGTGTAGGAATATAGTTTCTACCTATATGTTGGCAATGAGATATGATTTGGTTCTGATGAACTTGCCAATCTTCAAATGCTCTCTGTCTAGCATTTTCGTACTCCTGAGAAGCTATAAACCTTTGCATTTCTTGCATCTCATTCCCCCCTCCTACATTACCTTGCTGTTGGTTTCTCTCAACCTGTGGATGTCTACCATGGTATGGTACTGCGGCGTTATTTCGCCTTTTCAAAACTTTCGCACCATGGTATACATTTAAACCTATAGTATCGCGGGGTTCTGGTTCTTCTACTAATAATCCCCCCCGACTTATATCCACACCGAGATATTCACCAATCAAAGTAATAAAAATACCACCTCCTATTATGCTATGCGGTCGCATCCCCCGAACCATAGCTGATAAATAATAACCCACACAATACGGTATACTTACAGCACTTTGTGGGTCTCGAATACACATATGGTAAAACAAATCCTGTTCATTTACCTTTTCCTTGTTTTTACCCCTTTGTGTAATCGAATTAGCTAAAAACCTATGAATCACTCTTAATTCGGCTCTATCTATATCCAAATAAGAGTAATTTCCCCCTTTGAAACGGTGATGGCTTGTCATTTGACTCCACACATCGTGTGTATCAAAATTTTCATCTATCTTTCTACCGTTTAGTATCAACCCTCTACAATCGGCAGATGCTAACTCCTCAGGCGTATATATACGTAAAGCCTGAGCCATGTCCAGTAAAGACATGTGGCGCATCGAACCACCTAACAAAAATCTAATAAAAGAACGATCGGTTAAACTAGCTACCCGATCATTCAACTCTATACTACATAACAATTCTTCACACCATACTTTATATACAGGTCTACGCATGGTGAATAAACGTACCCAGTCATTAAAAGTAGAATTACCATACCTCTGTACAAGTAATTCCCTAATTGGCCCGGCCAATTCTACAGCTTCTAAGGGTCCCCATTCTATGACCCTTGGTACCTCAACAACCTTAGAATGAAGAGTATGCAAACCCCTTTGATATTTTGGATAATCTATCCAAAGTCTGTCAAATCTCAGGTTCGGGTGCAACTCTTCCAAGTGCATATCAGAAAAGGTCATGACTGGATGAGGTATATCCTGCTTGTAGTAGTTATCCACCTCCTGTTGTTCCGCATTCTCAGCAGGAGCATTGCAGGCTTGTGATGAAGATTCACCCCTTTCAGTCTGCAAAACACATCAAACACAATTTTTGTGCATCCAAATATGCATTAGTGTCAGCAAAATCATCAATCAAAATAATCACAATGACATGATCAATTTATATCAAACTTAAGCTCATTTTCACATTTTCATCAAATCTACACTTTTTCAGATAAGCATATACGAAAATGTTTGCCAAGTTCATAAGCATTCAACTCAAATAACATGTCAAAATAATCATTACTATCAATTAAACAAGTTTCAAATGGCATTATCTCTCAAAAATCAAATTCATGAATTTTTAGACTTGAAAAAGTCTACTTTAATTCACAAAATCATGTTTAAGCTCAAAGTTTGGATCATTTAACTACCTAAACATGTTACACTACTTATTTTAGCAACAATTCATGACAAAAATCGTCCATAACCTGTTTATATCAAAAAGCCCCAAATTTGCTCAAGAACACAAACCCTAGATTACTCAAAATTTGAAGTTTAAGGCTTCTAATCATGTTAAATAGCATCAATCTAGGTTATACAAGCATAATACATAAACAATTTAAGCATAATTACACTAAAAAGCATCAAAATCAAATTGGGGAAAAATTGCTCAAGAACACCAAATTTCGGATTAAATGGTGTTTAGGTGTAGAAATTTACCGTTTTTCTTGAGTAATTCCTAGATAGCATCCTTCTCAACATGATTTTAGTAAAAGATTTGGTGATTAACGGTTAAAAATTGTGATTTTGGGGGTGTTTTTGGGTATTTTTTCTGAGTATTTCGCAGGTTTTCGGTTTTGGGGAGTAAAACTGAGCTGTTTCAGCTCGTTTTATTTTTTTTTCTGTAATCCGGTCCTCCCGCGAGTCGCGGCCTATTAAGCCTTCAAACTCCGCGACTCGCGGAGTTTGCTTTTTTTTTTTTATAATCATTAACTTATAAAACAATTAAGTACTTAATTTTAAAATTTTGTTTTCCTTGTTATTTAGGACGAGGTCGTTTCGGATCGATGTCCTAGTCCGTCCCTCGACAAAATTTTAAAATTTGTCTTTTTGTAGCGATTGTTTTAAAAGCTAATATTTTTGGGTTTTTTTAATGTTTTTGGCATACTTTAATTCAATAAGATTAAAAACAATGATAATAAAAGTTCTCGTCCCTCCTTCGGGTAAAGCAATTTCGGTTCAAAGACCTAGTCTTCAACTTACGACGAATTTTAAAAATCATATTTTTAACTTAATGAGATAAAGTAAATTTTTGATTTTAAATTCACACAACTTAAATATAAAATTCAAAATTAATATTAAAAATTCATACCAAACTTAAAATTTGAAATGCATAAAATTAAAAATTCATATTATAAATTCACACCAAACTTATATTAATTTTTCAAATATTTACAATTTTAAATATATTGTTTTTACAAAGTTTACAATATTAATTTAAGATTTAAATATTAATTTTAAAAACATGGTAAAAATAAAATTAAAAATCTTTTTGTCTTTTTATCCCACTTTAATCAATCAAATATTATCAAAAATATGCGCCCCTCTTTTCGGTAAAGTAATTTCGGTTCTAAAACCTAATTTAACTCATGACGAATTTTTGAAATATTTTGGGTTGATTGTTTAAAGATATTTATACCTTAAGAATAAACGTTAAATTTCGCAGTGATGTAATAAATTTTTGAATGATATCAATAATTTCGGTCGCCAAACCTAATTTTATTCAATATCAATTTAATACTTTTTAGCGAACAAATTAGCGTTTATTATCAAAAGGTTAAAAATAAAAATAAAAATAAAAACTGTACAGACATACCTGTGAAATAGATTTCTTAGTTATATGATCTATCTCATTCATAAGATAGTCGGTTTAATTGGTTTTCCATGGCTACATAGGCGTAACCTCGAGCATTCAGTGTCTTTTCTTCTAAACATATGAACGGTCCGTCTCTGCATAAAGTAACAAATTCAGTGTTTGAATAGGTTTGATTATTTGAACATTTACCTCCATGTGACCATTTTCCGCATTTTTGACATCGTTCTAGGTGTCGTGCTCTTCTTTTCGCTGCGGATTTTGATTTTCCTTTACCAAATTGTAACTTATTATCTTCGCATCTGGATTCTTTTCTAACTCCGTCCATTCTTTCTCTGATTACTGATACTAATTCACTCGGTAGTATGTCATTATTACATTTAGTGATCAAAGCGTGTAGCATTAGACCATGGTTTAGTTCACAGGCAGTCTTCATTTCGTAAAAACCTAAAAAAAATTAAAAATTCAGAATGGGGGGAGAAGACTAGTTCTTTAGGGTCTGCTAGGGAAAAACCATTCGGGTTCCATTTTCGAGAACTACACGAAAACAGACAATCTAACTCTAACAGAAATACATATTATGCTTTAAAGACTTGATTCTCCCCACACTTAGTTAGCTGTGGTGTCGAAATTGTGATTAACTTCGTTGTCGACTTCCATCAGACCATGTATGTAATGTTTAACTCTGTGACCATTAACTTTAAATTCAATCCCATTTGAATTTATTAATTCTATCGTTCCGTATGGGAAAACTCTTTTGACCATGAATGGTCCAGACCATCTTGATTTCAATTTTTCAGGAAATAGCTTGAATCGTGAATTGAAAAGAAGAACTCTGTCTCCTTCTTTAAATTCTTTTGAACTTCTGATTCTTTTATCATGCCATTTCTTCGTTCTTTCTTTATAGATTAACGAATTTTCGTATGCTTCATGTCTTAATTCTTCTAATTCGTTTAGTTGACTTAATCGTAGACGTCCGGCTTCATGTAAATCAAGATTACATGTCTTCAAAGCCCAAAATGCTTTGTGTTCAATTTCTACTGGAAGATGACATGCTTTTCCATAAACAAGTCTAAAAGGTGTGGTTCCAATTGGAGTTTTGTAGGCTGTTCTAAAAGCCCAGAGTGCATCCTCCAATTTAATGGACCATTCCTTCGGATTTGATCCTACGGTTTTCTCTAGAATACGTTTTAAAGCTCGGTTGGTGTTTTCAACTTGTCCACTTGTTTGTGGATGATATGCGGTGCAGATTTTATGAGTTACTCCATATCTTTTAAGAACTTTCTCAAGTTGATTATTACAGAAATGAGTACCCCGATCACTTATTAAAGCTTTCGGTGTTCCAAACCTTGCAAAAAGACGTTTTAAAAAGTTGACTACAACTCGTGCATCGTTAGTTGGGAGAGCTTGTGCTTCCGCCCATTTAGATACATAATCAATGGCTACGAGTATATATAGATTATTATGAGATTTTGGAAATGGACCCATAAAGTCAATACCCCAAATGTCAAATACTTCACATACTTGGATGACATTTTGTGGCATTTCATCACGTTGACTTATTTTTCCGGCCCTTTGACATGCATCACAGGATTTGCAAAGAAGGTGTGCGTCTTTGTAAATTGTAGGCCAATAGAATCCAGCATCATAAACTTTTCTTGCTGTTAGTTGAGGCCCATAATGTCCTCCTGTTGGTCCTGTGTGACAATGGTTTAATATTTTACTAGCTTCATCTCCAAATACACATCGGCGTATTATTTCATCGGGACAACTTTTAAACAGATGTGGATCTTCCCAGAAATAGTGTTTTATATCACTGAAGAATTTCTTTCGTCTTTGGTACGATAATCCTTTTTCAAGGAATCCACATACTAAATAATTTGCATAGTCTGCAAACCATGGGATTTCTTTATAATCTATCTTCAATAGATATTCATCAGGAAAGTTGTCTTGTATGGCTGATTCATTTAGAACTTCTAATTCGGGATTTTCAAGACGAGAAAGATGATCAGCGGCGAGATTTTCTGCTCCTCTTTTATCTCGGATTTCAATATCAAATTCTTGTAAGAGTAAGATCCAACGGATTAATCTTGGTTTAGCATCTTGTTTCGAAAATAGGTATCTAAGACAGAATGGTCGGTATAGACCACCGTTTTTGCTAGAACGAGATATGATCGAAATTTGTCAAAAGCAAAGATAATAGCAAGGAGTTCTTTTTCAGTAGTTGTATAGTTCGTTTGTGCTCCTTGTAACGTCTTACTAGCATAATATATAGGTTGAAATCGTTTTTCAATCCTTTGTCCTAAAACGGCTCCCATTGCAAAATCACTTGCATCGCACATTAGTTCAAATGGTAGATTCCAATTTGGTGTTATCATGATCGGCACATTAGTGAGTTTTTATTTAATAATATTAAAAGATTTGATACACTCATCTGAAAAAATGAATGGAGCATCCTTTTCTAGGAGTTTATTCATAGGAGTGGCAATTTTAGAAAAATCTTTTATGAAACGTCGGTAAAAACCGGCATGCCCTAGAAAACTCCTAACTCCTCTAACATTGGTGGGATGTGGAAGTTTAGCAATTATATCTACTTTAGCTCTATCCACTTCAATTCCTTCTTTTGAAATTTTATGACCAAGAACGATGCTTTCTTTAACCATGAAATGGCATTTCTCCCAATTAAGTACTAGATTTGATTTTTTGCATCTAATAAGCATTCGTTCCAGATTAACTAGACATGATTTAAATGTATCACTGAAGACTGAAAAGTCATCCATGAATACTTCCATGCATTCTTCTATCATGTCGTGAAAAATTGCCATCATGCACCTTTGGAAGGTTGCTGGGGCGTTGCAAAGTCCAAATGGCATACGTTTGTAAGCAAAAGTACCATAAGGGCACGTGAATGTGGTTTTCTCTTGGTCTTCGGGTGCTATTGGAATTTAAAAATATCCGGAAAATCCATCTAGAAAACAATAGTAACTATTTCCGGCTAATCTTTCCAACATTTGATCTATGAAAGGTAAGGGAAAGTTGTAAAGACCCGTCCTTATCCATCCGGACGAAGTCTTCAACAGTTGGTCTCATTACAATGATCGACTCCAAGTAAGGTCCTTAATATGAGCAAATGCACAGCGGAAGACTTAATTCGTACCTGAGAATAAACATGCGCTGTTTTTTTTATAAATGATTTACGTTATGGACACAAATGACTAAAATTACGTTCTACATGGGTTTGAATCAAAAATCCCTTAGCTTGGTAACTTTAACTATTGGTTTATGAACTGGTAGGCGCGAATCCTAAAGATAGATCTATCGGGTTTTACACCCCCACCCAGATGTTGTTCTAGTAAACTAGAAGAACGGGTGTTTAGTACTTCGAGGTTAACGGAACGCACTTGATTCGGTGCACATATTATTATAACTCAGGGGTACACACTCTTGTTAAGGCTAGTTACCGGGTGCCCACTGCTTGGAATGCTTTTCATACACTTGCGAGTGTATTATGTTTATAAATATGAAATCTTGTGGTCCATAGTTATAACGCTGCTAGCATCAAACCTATATATCTCACCAACTTTATGTTGACGTTTTAAAGCATGTTTATTCTCAGGTACGAATTAAGTCTTCCGCTGTGCATTTGCTCATATTAAGGACCTTACTTGGAGTCGATCATTGTAATGAGACCAACTGTTGAAGACTTCGTCCGGATGGATAAGGACGGGTCTTTACAGGTGGTATCAGAGCAGTGGTCTTAGTGAACCAGGTCTTGCATTAGTGTGTCTAACTAGTAGCTGTTAGGATACATTAGTGAGTCTGGACTTTGACCGTGTCTACCTGTCAAAAAGTTTTGCTTATCATTTCTAGTCGTAAATTATTTGCTTATTATCCTTAGGGAATTGCCTGCTTATCATTCATAAGTCTAGACACGTCTTACTGCATTTAGTGCATCGATAGTGTATAGACAAAATTCATATCTTAGCATATCTGTTACTTTGGACTTTAGATGACATCTTTTCAAAGATTCTCCGTAATTTACGGGATTTTGGTATTATATATACATATGTAAAGTATGTATAGAAGAGTACCAAATCTAACTTCTATAATCTATTTCATACCAAAAATTCATTTTTCCGATTATACAAGATGGATTCCGCATCTAGTTCGAATTCCTCAGATTATGACGGCTATGCCGATATGGATTTTCATTCAAGCTCCGAAGGCAGCGTCACCGGAATGGATCAACCAATCTCCCATCATCTATTCTGGATGAATTGGGGGTGGGTTCGTAATATACTAAGTCACTGGAGACATGAAGAGGGTGATCCCTTCCATCCACCAAATTGCCCTCTTGGCGATGAACCTGAAGCACTTACCGGCGAACCTGTTCGAAAAACCATTTTCTCTCTCATTTCTAGAGTATCTCGTCACGATTATATACTATCCCATATTTCAGATCTTGTTCATTCGCTCACTCCAACCACCAATCATCCCGGTGTACTAGCAGAAGTTAACGAACTTCGCGCTCGCGTGACGGCTTTGGAGAATATGGTGCGAAGGTTACAAACACCAGCAGCAGCACCAGCAGCATAATCCGTACCACCATCATCAACACCGACAGTACCCATATCACCCTCAACCACAACCGCGTCGTAAACCTCAACATCACAATTTGTACCTCGGATATCAACATCACACACCTCAATATCACTATCTGTACTTCGAGTATGATCTTCGTTTTACATATCATTCTATATCGATTATCTTCGCTTTACTTATCGTTCTATCTCATTTATCTTCTTTCGACATGGTAATTATGTAATCTTTAATGTTTTAGAGATCATGTAATCAAGTATTAACGATAAATCAAAAAAAAAAAAAAAAAAAATTTAATATCTTATTGACTCATTAGATCCATGATTACATCTGAAGAAAATATATATACAAGTATATTTCCATAAAGATTGTAATTAAAAATTCTTTCGTACAAACTGTTAATGATGAAAATATTTTAACGGGTAGGTAGTACCCGAGGAATATTTAGATCTCACATTAATAAGTTACAGTGTATATTCTTTGAATCTGATTCAACGGTTATTTGCTATCTCACCTACAATCACCGATATACGTATCTGTTCACCCCAGATTTACCATTTCCATTTCAATTTCAAATTTGGATTTTTATCTATCAGAATCCAACAAGTGGCATAAAGAAGAAACATTGGACAAAAATAAAAAGTGTTAGAAACAAACGAATTAATTAATTGGAATTGTGATAGGATTTCACGCTAACTGTTCCGGCTAACTGTTCCCAGCTAACTGTTAATTCCGTATTACATTTTATCGCAATTTAGTTTATGTCATTTAAGTTCTGTTATTTATTTTACGCACTTTAAATAACGGGACACGTATACAAGGTTTCGACCTATCATATCGACCCATCTATATATATATTTCGGAACAACCATAGACACTCTATATGTGAATGTTGGAGTTGGCTATACAGGGTTGAGGTTGATTCCAAAATATATATATACTTTGAGTTGTGATCGACACTGAGACTGGTACACGGGTCACGATATGTATTAGTTAATTCAAATATTATATATTTAATTTATATATGAATATATTGGATCATTGTACAATCGGACTATTGGACTGCTAACTTTGGACAATTGAAATGAATTAAAATATTGATTATAACATATGAAACTAAACTAATCATCAAGTTTGCCACTTGATTTCATCCTAAACCTCATTTGTATCTCGACGTTTACAATCCGCGTACAAACCTATCAGGATTCTTGAAAATACCTCAATCGAGAAGATGAACCAGCCGTACTTCATCTACGGAAGAAAAGATTTATGCACCTGAAAAACTCTCGAACCTAAATTCCTAGATTAACAAGTACCCGTGTTGAATCCTTTACCAGTTATTAACATAAACAACCTTACGATTCCTTTTCAAAGTAGTCAATTTTGTCACAGCTCCACTTCGACTTCTCAGTAGGACTACTCTTATTATAACCAAGATATATATCTACGTTATCCTTTCGACGTTGTTACCAGAGAACCTTTTACAATCCACCATACTACCATCAGCGTTTAATCATCTAAAAACACAATGCTCCTGAAATCACCTCGGTTTGATAACCGATGACCCAGATCTGTTAACTTTGAAAATGCTGACGAAGCAGCATGTTGTAGATGGTCTTAATGGTTAAAAGTTGATGATAAAGAAGGAAGTGTAAGAAACACTCGATAGTAAATTTGGTAAAAAAAAAAAAAACGGATTGAGCTAACCGTGAAGGAAACAAAGAACAAATACAAGAACTAAATCTGCTTTCAAAGAATCCAAATGATTCAGTGCCTGCTGAAATCATTAGTAAGAACCCTACTCTTTATTCTAAACCTTGCCCGGATGATATTCTTCATCATCATCTTATCTTAGATATTATAAGATATCTTCATACCTTTTCTCCATATTTCTGGAAATATTTTCACAACTATTCATATCTGAGATCATTTATCTCTTCGTAACATTTGCGTTACAATATAAAAGAAACTGTGTTAGTTCTAAATTCTGAAACTTTCGAGTTTAAAATAGGAATGTTCTGAAGCAGTGTTGGGAACTGATGCATGAATTAGTATAATATAATGAAACTTGATCAACTTCATTATATTATAGTAAGCCATGTTAAGTTTCTAATGGAATATGATGATTCACAATACCATCATCATGTGCCATGTCACACGGCTCTTACATTCTATTCAATCTCCAAACGTATTAGGAACATATCATCTTGATAGTTCTATTTTTCCAGGGTATTTTGGTAATTTAACGAATCAAAATTTGTACCAATACCAATTCTTTCTTAGAGCATTAGCTATGTTCATTCTGAATTTTATACCTACGAATTTCGAACTATTGATCGCTTGACTCAAGGACGGGAAGATATCAAACTCAACAACCACCCAGGATCTACAAACCGTGTATATCAAAACGTATTGCAACGTAAAGACACGGGAGAATTAAAAACATTATAATTTCGAATGATAGAAGTGAATAGATTCTTCTGAGAGTAGATGAAAAGAAGAATGACAGATGTAAAAATTAGGGGTATATCAAGAATCAGAATTAGATGGAGCATATCGACGAATGTTTCAAAATAGGAATTAAGGAGAAATAGTGGAAGATGTAGGCTATGGAAATAAGGAAGTAAAGGAGGTGGATTTATAGTGAAATATTCGACAAGAAAAATCGAAACAGATTGCCGCATTAAATCAAAGAAAATCCTGATCGTAGAAGAATCAAATCTTATTATAAAAGATTTTCTTTAAATTTCTTAAATTCCGGAAATCAAATCTAATCACATCATCGGTTAAAACAATTCCATATCTACTCATTTCATTCTTTTGTGATAGCTTCACTCGTGCGCTTCACATGATCGAATCGTTTTATCCATATCTTCCAATAATGATAAAACTCTATTATTACCTCATAATTGTCATGAAAACATTCCTATTGTTATTTATGACAACCTCAACCAAATTTCGAGGACGAAATTTCTTTAACGGGTGGGTACTGTAACGACCCAGAAATTTTCGACCAAATTTGAACCTTAATCTCTATAGGTTTCCGACACGATAAGCAAAAACCCTAATGTTGAGTCTAGAAAGTCTGAAATCTATAATTGGATAATTAATTACCCTTTGACTAGGTCTGACGATTCACGAACAATTATGTGTATTAGATATATAATACTTTACATAAAAGTATTTTGTTTTGATATAACTGATTTACAAGATTAAGTGATAATGATGATTTACATGATTAGTATTCGATACTGTACGTTTCTTGAAATGGAGATTCAATTATTACTTTATGTTTACACGTTTCTTTGAATTTAACATGGGATATTTTATTATGATTATTTTATTTGGATGATCAACACTCGTGAATCAACATTGATTAATTAGATTACTGTGTTTATTTTTTTTTTCTATACTATATTATTACTCTATGTATTATCAATATAGATACACAGACATAATATCTTAAGAACCACCACTTGTAAACTATTTTTTTCTTCCATCGTGAAACCCTTTTCTTTTGTTTCCTGATTCTTATGTAAACTTCATCATCACCATTTGTTATTTACAAACACCACCTTATGATCTTTATTCATCAATCGATTACTGGATATTTCCTGTGTTAACCAAATCGAACCTTTTCTTGTTGGTGTTAACACACGAAACCCCTTTAACCATCAACCTCCACTCCACCACCTTCGGCTATAATCATCAACGTAAACTACCACCATCAAGCACCACCATGTTCGATGATTGAGAACCAAACCATTTTACTACAAACTAACCCGAACATCTTTGTGGTGTCGCTATACGAACCTCACCTTGAATCTCTTCTTCATCGTCCATCATTTGATCATCTTCACAAACCACCCTACGGTTCACCACAACTCAATCATCACCTCTCTAAACCGACACCCTAAAATAACCAACACCACCATTTGATCTCTGTACGACTACTTGTTTTGCTTCTAATTCTGTTTTCTGTTCAACAAGAACACAAACCGAGATCCTTCTGACCTGCTGTTGTTATTTCGAAGATAAACAAATCATCATCATCGAATAATCACTACCTGCTACCGTTTTGCTTCGATTCTATTCATCGATCACAACAAACCACCTTAACCCTCGACAACAATATATCTCTCTCCCTCTCCTGTCCTCGCTGTAAATCATCAAGAACCCACACCAAATCACCATGATCCATCATTCACAACCATTACATCGCCAAACACCATAATCTCTCTCTCTCACTATCTCTCTCTCTCCTCTTTCTGTTTTCCTGTTTCAGTCGACAAAACAATCACCAAACTATCGACTATTGTTTCGTTCGGTTCTTGAAACCACCTTCACCATTCCTCATCAACAAAACATAACCATAACCATAATCTTCCTGTCTCTGTAACCGCTGTAAAGAACCGAAGAAAACACACACATAACTATCACGACTCTATCTATTTCTCTCCTCTTTCATTCTCTCTCTATAGTCTTTGTTAAGAAGACCACCATGAATCATTACCTTTGAACCCGTTTAACCACCAAAGATCGACTTTAACCGCTGCTAATCACTGCTACTGCTAGAAACTGTTTCTGTCCACCGATTCCTATCAAAACCACGATCCCAAAACCACCAATTTTTTTAATAAATTCTATTGTGGTTGGTTAAATAGAAAAGGTGATCACGTAAAAAGGATAATGATTGGGTTGGATAAAGGATGATGTGCTGTAAAGGCATCCAAATTTGTTTTGTATCGATCTGGATTGTTTTGTGTCGATGAGCCGTAAGGAAACAGAACCCTAGGTATCGAATCCTAAGTAAAAATATGTGTGGACTTGTTTCAATATTACAATGGACTTGTATGTTTATGGGTCGATATGTTAGATTAGGTTTTGGGCCGAGATTATGTGTCAGTTGGGCCACCGGATGTTCGATTTTCTGTTTGGGCCGAAGTTGGGTCTTATAATCCTGCAATTAATCGGTGGAGTATTTTGGTCGAAGAAGAGGAAAACTGAAAATACGTATTTATTATATATAAAATACGAATATTAATAGAAAAAGAAAGGCAGATGGATGGTTAAGGGCGTAGTTTAGCTAGCGTGAGGTCGGGGGTTCGAGCCCCGTTGTGGACAATTCTTTTTATCATAATTTTAAAGGGTATACACTCATTTTATTATTATTATTATTATTATTATTATTATTATTATTATTATTATTATTATTATTATTATTATGTTATTACAAATATTAAAAATATAAATATTAGTATCATTATTATTATTAGTAAAAATCATTACCTTATAGTTATTATTATTAGTATTCATTATTATTAAAAATTAACATTTTATTAAATGTATCATTTTAATTACAAGTATCATTGTTAACTCTATTATTATTATTATTATTATTTTTATCATTACTAATATTATTTAAGTATTGTTATAATTTTAACAAACAAACGATATAGATACATATACAAAAATATATTCATATTTTTTATATATAAAATGAATATATGAAACATATAAATTATTAAAATAATAGTTGCAATTAATTAAAATAACATATAAATTATTATTATAACAAATATAGTAGTTAATATTAATATTAATACTTATACTTGTTTACTTGCTAGAATATGTGTTAATATAAATAATTGATATAGGTTCGTGAATCCGAGGCCAACCCTACACTTGTTCAATGATGTTATATGTATTTTTACTACAAAATACAGTATGGTGAGTATATAGTCCCTTTTAAATTTCAAATATTTTGGGCTGAGAATACATGCGCTGTTTTTTTTATAAATGATTTACGTTATGGACACAAATGACTAAAATTACGTTCTACATGGGTTTGAATCAAAAATCCCTTAGCTTGGTAACTTTAACTATTGGTTTATGAACTGGTAGGCGCGAATCCTAAAGATAGATCTATCGGGTTTTACACCCCCACCCAGATGTTGTTCTAGTAAACTAGAAGAACGGGTGTTTAGTACTTCGAGGTTAACGGAACGCACTTGATTCGGTGCACATATTATTATAACTCAGGGGTACACACTCTTGTTAAGGCTAGTTACCGGGTGCCCACTGCTTGGAATGCTTTTCATACACTTGCGAGTGTATTATGTTTATAAATATGAAATCTTGTGGTCCATAGTTATAACGCTGCTAGCATCAAACCTATATATCTCACCAACTTTATGTTGACGTTTTAAAGCATGTTTATTCTCAGGTACGAATTAAGTCTTCCGCTGTGCATTTGCTCATATTAAGGACCTTACTTGGAGTCGATCATTGTAATGAGACCAACTGTTGAAGACTTCGTCTGGATGGATAAGGACGGGTCTTTACAAAAGTGATCTTTTCTGGTGGCGTCATTTAATTTTCTATAATCAATACACACACGCCATCCTGTTAAAGTTCTAGTAGGAATAAGCTCATTTTTCTCATTTGTAATGACAGTCATGCCACCCTTCTTAGGCACGCATTGAACTGGGCTTACCCATGGACTATCAGAGATTGGATAAATTAGACCTGCATCTAGCAGTTTAATAATCTCTTTCTTAACTACATCTTACATATTAGGATTTAGTCTTCGTTGGCGTTGCACATACGTTTTATGACCTTCTTCCATAAGGATTTTATGTGTGCAATACGAAGGACTTATTCCTTTAATATCATGAATCTTCCATGCAATGGCTGGTTTATGAGCTTTCAACACAGAAATGAGTTGTGATTTCTCATTTTCAGTAAGAGAAGACGATATTATTACAGGAAATTCAGATTCACCATGTAAATAAGCGTATTCCAAATGGTTTGGAAGTGGCTTTAACTCTAATTTCGGAGGTTCTTCTATCGATGATTTGTATCGATATCTGTCTTCTTCTTTTAGCATTTGAATTTCTTCTGTTGTTGGTTCATATCCATTAGCTATAAGTGTAGCTAACATTTCAGCTTCATCAATTGGTTCATTACCTTCTCCTAAAGAACATTCTCCTGTTCCTTGTAATTCTGGAAATTCTTCTAATAATTCTGCATGTGCATCTATAGTTTGAATATAATAACATGTATCATCTGCAGATTGTGGTTGTTACATTGCTCTATCAACTGAAAAGGTAACACTCTCATCCTCTATACTTAGGGTCAGTTTCTTACCGAACACGTCTATCATTGCTTTAGCCGTGTTTAAGAATGGTCTTCCTAATATGAGAGGAACTTGAGAATCTTCTTCCATGTCCAGAACAACAAAATCTACTGGAAATACTAAAGTACCAACTTTAACTAGCATGTTCTCCATTATCCCTCTAGGATATTTTATTGATCTATCGGCTAGTTGTATGCTTATTCTGGTTGGTTTTAATTCTCCAAGGTCTAGTTTAGCGTATAGTGAATACTGCATTAGATTTATACTAGCACCTAAGTCTGCCAATGCTTCTATTGAACTAAGACTACCCAGAAAACATGGAATTGTGAAACTTCCTGGATCAGATAGTTTTTCTGGTATCTTATTCAACTGCACTGCTGAACAATTAGCATTCATAGTAACAGCCGAGAGTTCTTCCATTTTCTTTCTATTTGAGATTATATCTTTCAAGAATTTAGCATATCTAGGCATTCCTGAAATCACATCAATGAAAGGAAGATTTACATTTATCTGTTTAAACATATCTAAGAATTTGGATTGCTAGGCTTCAAGTTTTTCTTTCTTCATTTTACTCGGGTAAGGAAGTGGTGGTTGGTATGGTTTAACATAAGGTTTAGCCTTAACTGTGTTATCTTCATTAACCTTTTCAACTACCGGTTCTTTTTCCTTATCTTGATCAGGTTGTGGTTCTTGTGGAGTAGGAATAGCTTCATCAGAAGTTACAGGTATTTCAGGTGGTTTAAGTGTTGTACCACTTCTTGTGGTAATGGCTTTAGCTGTTTCATTCCGGGGGTTAGCATTTGTATCACTAGGTAGACTTCCCGGTTTTCTTTCACCTATTAACCTTGCTAGGTTACTTACTTCTTGTTCCAGATTTTGAATAGAAGCTTGTTGATTTCTAAATGCTTGAGCATTTTGTTCATTGGTTTGTTTTTGAGATGTGAAAAACTGTGTTTGAGTTTCAACTAGCTTTGTCATCATATCTTCTAAATTCGGCTTTTTATCATCGGTTTGTTGTGGTGGTTTGTTTTGAAAATTCGGTCTTTGCTGATTGTAATTATTATTAGATACTTGTTGATTGCTAGGACCTTATTGGTTGTTGTATGGAATATTTCGGTTATAATTCTGGTTTTGATTGTAAATCGGTCTTGGCGGTTAATAATTATTCTGATAATTATTTCTAGGCCTTTGGTTTATGTATGAAATATTCTCTCTTTGTTCCATTGTTAATTCAATACTGAGACAATCTTTTGTCAAATGTGGTCCTCCACACTGCTCACAACTAATTCGTATTGAGTGAATATCCTTAGTCATCTTTTCCATTCGTCTTTCCACAGCGTCTATCTTTGCGGAAATGGAATCTAAGTCATGGCTAGAATCGGCTCTAGCTGCTTTAGATGATCTAACGATGTCTTTTTCTTGGTGCCACTCATGTGAGTGGGAAGCAGTGTTATCAATAATTTTGTAAGCATCAGTTTCGGTTTTCTTCATAATAGAACCACCAGCTGCTATATCTATGTCTTTTCTTGTAGTGATGTCGCATCCTTGGTAGAATATTTGTACTATTTGACAGGTGTCTAAACCATGTTGCGGACATCCTCTTAATAACTTTCCATATCTTGTCCACGCCTCATATAGAGTTTCATTTAGTTTCTGTGTGAACGTAACAATTTCTGCTTGAAGTCTTACGGCTTTAGATGCAGGAAAGAATTGTTTAAGAAATTTGTCAACTAAAACATCCCATGTATCAATCGCCCCTTCAGGTAACGATTCCAACCAATCTTTGGCTTCTCCCTTTAAAGTCCAGGGAAATAACATAAGATATATCTGTTCATCCTCCACTTCTCGGATTTTAAATAGTGTGCAGATCCTATTAAAGGTACGTAGATGTTCATTTGGATCTTCCTTCGGCGCACCACTAAATTGGCATTGATTAGTCACCATGTGTAGAATTTGTCCTTTGATTTCATAATCTGGCGCATTAATGTCTGGATGAGTAATTGCGTGACCTTGGCCAGTGCGTTTAGCTCTCATTCGGTCTTCCATACTTAAAGGTTCCAGATTCTCCATAATTGAATTTGTTGAATCGGAATCACTAGAGGATTCTGATTTAATGGTTCGTTCCTCAACAATCTCTGTTTGAATGATTGGTGGTTCCGGAGGAAAGTTTAATGGTTCGGGATCTACGAACCGTTCCTGAATATTCTCCGGATTCTCAATTGTGAGGTTGGGTTCAAAAAATGGATTATCGGAAATTTGAACTGAAGTACTTGGTCGACTGGATGACGATTCTAAAGAAAAATCAACGGCGGTTATATTTGCTAAATGTCTTGATCTAATTACAGGTGGTGAACGTACAAAGGGTGGTGAACGTCTTGATCGGTGCATTCACTGAATATCCTATTAGTTTTTAAAAGGAAAGAAAAATTATAATAAGTTATCCAACCAATAGACTTTTCTGATTTTGCCCACGTTTCGAATAGCCAAAAGATGCAGCAGAGGGGCAGGATTCGTTTGGTCTCAATATAATTGAGGACTGTTTGGCTCCAATAACCCGGTCCACGTACAAATCCAACTATTACTACGAACCAGAAAATTTTGATGTCTATTAATTTAACCACTTAAAATAAATTTTCGTAATTTTAAGAAATTTAGATAAGAAGTAGAATAAAAATCTATGTCCTAAAACTAGAATAGCGAGAAATAAGAAAGAAAAAGAGTTCGTCGGAAAAAGGTTGAAAAAGAAAAATGGTTGAAAAATAAAAGGTGACGGAAAAATAAAAGAAACTTATAAAAACTTAAAAATACTTGACTAACCTAACCTTATTACTACAACTAACTTAAAATTATAATCGCAAATTGAGATTACTAATTGGAATGATAATTGATACATAGGTAAAAGTCGTCTAAAAATATTAAAGCTTACAAGAAAAACTAAATCCCAAATGGAATTAACTTAAAAAGAAACTAAAACTTAAAAAGGCGTCGCAAAATTCTAAAGTACCTAAATCTTAGTCTAGAGAAAAAGCACTTAAGGAATTCTACGGCAAAGACTAAAAATCTAGGAGTAAAAATGACTATGGCAAAAACTAAGTTTAAAATTAAATATGAGCGAAAAATACAAATATTACGTTAAAACGATTAAAAAAAAGGACAAAATATAAAAATATACAAAAAGTTGTAAAAAAAAATACAATTTTTATAAATATTATTTTTATATTATTTATTTATTAAAACTACTAATTTTACAATTTAATAAAACTAATTAATACTAAATACATAAATTAAATAAAAAAGTAAAAGTTAAAATAAAACTAATAATAATAATAATAATAATAATAATAATAATAATAATAAATAGGGTTAAATAATAATAATAATAATAATTAATTACCCCGTAATAAATGCAGGATTAGGGCTTCTGTCGCGTGTCAGGTTTTCTCCGCGAGTTGCGGTATTCAAGGCAGTAAACCCCGCGAGTCGCGGGGTTCAGAAATTCAACTGACAGCTTTTAATTTCGACGCGTTTTTATTTTATTATTTTTTTATTTTCTATTTTCTGTTTTATAATTTTCTGTTTTATAATCTAAAAGTTATATATAAAAACTTATATTTTTACAAACTAAAGATACTTTATAAAACTTAAATATTTAACAAAATCTTAAAAATATACAAATTTTCTGTTTTTTTTTTTTAATATTTTCGAATATTTAAAACGTATTTTTACAAAAACGTACTAAAAGTAAATTTTTTTTTTTTTTATATATAGCGTTGCGCTTCCGGCTTTTAAGATAGTTCCCCGGCAGCGGCGCCAAAAAATACTTGATTTGGTAGCGGAGTGGTATAAAATAGTTATTAATTTTAGCAGAAAATACTATTAAATACGATACAATTTTACACAAGATATTTATTTATTTAGAGAACGGATATACTTAAACCTTGCTACAACACTTATAGGCAGTGTACCTAATCGTACAGTAGTGTAGTTTTTAGTAAGTCCGGTTCGTTCCATAGGGAATCTTTTTAAACAAAGCTTAACGCTATATTAGTTTACTTTTATAAAAATACAAATATATATATATATATATATATATATATATATATATATATATATATATATATATATATATATATATATATATATATATATATATAAGTAATATTATTATTATAAAGGGGGGTTTTTACCGTTTAATGACCGGTTTGTCGATTTTAAAACTTTAGTCGCAGTTAAAATCAAATGTAAAATATTAAAAATAAATACAAGACTTAAATTAAAGCATAAAGTAAATAACGATAATGAAATTGTGAATAATAAAAGTGCGATAAAATAAACTTGCGATAATTAAAAAGTACGATAATTAAAAGTGCAATTAAATACAATAACAATAAAAATGCAATAATTAGAAGTGTAATTAAATATAAAATAAAGAAAATTAAATATGAAATAAAAGAATTATGCTTATTTAAACTTCCGTAATCATGATGTTTGACGTGTTGATTTTAATTTTATGCCCATGGGTTAATTGTCCTTTGTCCTGAATTATTTAATATGTCCGTTTGGTTTTTGTCCATAACAGTCCATCAGTCATAAATATAAAGTGCGAGTGTCCTCATCAAATTATTCTTATACCCGAAGTTAAATATTCCAACTAATTGGGGACTTAAACTGTAACAAGATTTTAATACTTTGTTTAATAATTACACCAGGATGTCGACTGAGTGTAACCCAAGGTTTTAATATTTTGTTATCAATTATACCAAGTGTCCTTGTACATAATTTCACCCCAGTTTTAATTATTCTAGTGGCTATTAAACCATTCCCGTGTCCGGTTAGATGAACGATTATTCGTACATATAAATACCCCGCTCATCGTGTCCGATTGAGTGAATATGGTAATTTATAGGGACGCCCAATTGTAAATCTTTATATTAACATTAACAAACTATCATTTAGTTAAACAAATATAAAGCCCATTAATAGCCCATAGTCTAATTTCCACAAGTGTCGTTCTTTTGTCCAAACCCCAATTATGGTACAAAGCCCAATTACCCAATTTTAGTAATTAGACCAACATCATGATTACTTCGTTTTAAATAAGCATAATAATAACTTAGCTACGAGACATTAATGTAAAAAGGTTGAACATAACTTACAATGATTAAAAATAGCGTAGCGTTACACGGACAGAATTTCGACTTACACCCTTACAACATTCGCTAACATACCCTTATTATTAGAATTATAATTAAAATTAAAATTACAATATAATATATATATATATATATATATATATATATATATATATATATATATATATATATATATATATATATATATATATATATTTTACGTATGAGGAGAAGAAGAAAAAGATGATGATTACAATCAGAATGCGCGAGCTTTATAGGGAGATTCTGAAATTGGGGCTCCGCGACTCGCGGCCTTTTTGGCCTTCAAACTCCGCGAGTCGCGGAGTTTGCTTTTACAGCTCAGAGGAGTTTGGCTCTTTGTTTACCGACGGTTTATAATATATATATATAATATATATATAATTAATATAATTAATTATATATTATATTATATTTATATACATAGTTAACTTGTAATTTTTAGTCCGTTGCGTCGAGCGTTGAGAGTTGACTCTGGTCCCGGTTCCGGATTTTCGAACGTCCTTGCGTACAATTTTATATTTTGTACTTTGCGTTTTGAATCTTGTACTCTTGTAATTTCGAGACGTTTCTTATCAATAATTGGAACCTCTTTGATTGTCTTTTGTACTTTTGAGCTTTTTGGTCGTTTGCGTCTTCAATTCGTCGAATCTGTCTTTTGTCTTCACCTTTTATTATTTAAACGAATATCACTTTTAAATAGAACAATTGCAACTAAAAGCTTGTCTTTCTTGAGGAATAATGCTATGAAATATATGTTCGTTTTTAGCATTATCACTTTGTACCATAATTGGGGTTTGGACAAAAGTACGACACTCGTGAAAATTAGACTATGGGTTTTTAATGATCTTTATATTTGTTTAATTGAATGATAGTTCGTTAATTTAATATAAAAATTACAATTGGACGTACCTATAAATAACCACATACACTCGATCGGACACGATGGGCGGGATATTTATAAGTACTAATAATCGTTCATTTAACCGGACACGGGAATGGATTAATAGTCAATGGACTTATTAAAACAGGGGTGAATTACATACAAGGAAAATTGGTTTAATTATAGTTTAAGTCCCCAATTAGTTGGAATATTTGACTTCGGATATAAGGATAATTTGACGAGGACACTCGCACTTTATATTTATGACTGATGGACTGTTATGGAAAAAACTAGATGGACATATCGAATAATCCAGGACAAAAGACAATTACCCCATGGTAATAAACTAAAATCAACACGTCAAACATCATGATTACGGAAGTTTAAATAAGCATAATTCCTTTATTTCATATTTCATCGCACTTTTATTTACTGTCATTTTATTTAATTGCACTTTTAATTATCGTACTTTTTAATTATCGCAATTTTATTTATTGTCATTTTATTTATCGCACTTTAATTGTTATCATTTACTTTACGCTTTAAATTAAGTTATATTTATTTTTAATATTTTACATTAGGTTTTAACTGCGACTAAAGTTTTAAAATCGACAAACCGGTCATTAAATGGTAAAAACCCCCCTTTTATAATAATAATACTACTTATATATTTATATATATATATATATATATATATATATATATATATATATATATATATATATATATATATATATATATATATATATAAATATAGTTTTAAAAATATGGCGTTAAACTTGGCTAGCTCCATGTGGAACGAACCAGACTTACTAAAAACTACACTACTGTACGATTAGGTACACTGCCTATAAGTGTTGTAGCAAGGTTTAGGTATATCCACTCTATAAATAAATAAATAACTTGTGTAAAATTGTATCGTATTTAATAGTATTTCGTAGTAAAAATATAACTATTTCGTATACACCTCTACGCACATCAAGTATTTTTGGCGCCGCTGCCGGGGGCTCCTAAACGCCGAAAGAGCAACGCTATAAAAAAAAATTAGTTTTAATTAAGTTTTTGTATAAAATATAAGTTTTAAATTTTTTAAAAAAAATACGAAAAATACAAAAACAAGAAAAAGAAAAATATATCTATATTTTAAAGTTTAGTTAAATTAAAAAGTTTATATTTTTTATTTATTATGAAAAGTTATAAAAACTAATAATAATAATTTTTTTATTTACTAATAATTTATATTTATATTTTATATATATTAAAAACAGAAAAAAAAATCAATCGGGCCCGAGAACTGTAGCAACCCAATTTTTGAACCGGATCCGAGGCTCATGCGATCGCATGAGATTTTAACTATCAACCCATGCGATCGCATGGTTTGAGTTGACAGCCCTGAAACCTTTGACTGCCGAATATGTTTAGGGTTTAATATTAATTATTATTATTAATTAAAACCTAATTAGGGTTTTATTTATTTATTAATTAGTTTTAGTTTTATTATTTTGTATTTTTAGTTGTAAACTAGTTTTATTAAATTATAAAATTAATACTTTTATAAAATAAATAATAATAAAATAATATTTTTATAAAAATTGTATTTTTATAAATTTAAGTTTCTTTTTATATTTATATCTTTTTAATCGTTTATTCGTAATATTTATATTTTTCGCTCGTAATTAGTTTTAAGTTATAGTTTTTGCCGTAGTTATTTATATTTTTAGATTTTTAAGATTTGCCGTAAAATCCCTTAAGTGCTTTTTCTTTAGACTAAGATTTAGGTGCTTTAGAATTTTACGACGTCGCTTATCGCCTTAATATTTAATAAATTTTAGTATTTTTTAAAGTTATTGCCGTTTTGGATAAAGAATTCCTTTTAAGCTTTAATACCTTTAGACGTAACTTTTAAATTTTAGTTTTTAGAATTCTAAGTTTCGACGATTTATTTTCTTATTATTATTTTTTTTCGACCTTTTATTTTTCGACGTTTATAGACGCACTCTTTTGCTTTCTTATTTCTCGACGCTCTAGTTTTTAGGATATATAATTTTCTATTTCTTCTCTAAAATTTCAAAACGAAAAATTATTTTAAGCGGTTAATTTGATAGACATCCAAAATTTTCTGGTTCGTAGTAATAGTTGAATTTGTTAGTGGCGAGTTGTGGGCTTCCGATTTAAAGGGTCCTGGCTACCTGCTGCATCTATTGGCTATTCGAAACGTGGGTAAAATCAGAAAAGTCTATTAATTTGATAACTTATATAATTTTTATCTTTTATAACTAATCGGATATTCAGTGAATGCACCGAGCAAAACGTTCACCACCTTTCATACGTTCACCACCTGTAACTCGATCAAGACATCTAGCCAATATTGTTGCCGTTGATTTTTCTTTAGAATCGTCATCCAGTCGACCAAGTACTCCAATTCAAATTTCCGATAATCCATTTTTTGAACCCGACCTCACAATTGAGAATCCGGAGGATATTCAGGGACAATTCAGAGATCCTGAACCACTAATCTTTCCTCCTGAACCACAAATCACTCATACAGAGATTGTCGAGGAAGAAACCATTAAGTCAGAATCCCTTATTGATTCAGATTCAACAAATTCAATCATGGAAAATCTGGAACCCCTAAGTATGGAAGACCGAATGAGAGCTAAACGCACTGGCCAAGGTCACACAATTACTCAACCAGACATTAATGCGCCAGATTATGAAATCAACGGACAAATCCTACACATGGTAACTAATCAATGCCAATTTAGTGGTGCGCCGAATGAAGATCCAAATGAACATCTTCGTACCTTTAATAGGATCTGTACACTATTTAAAATCCGAGAAGTGGAGGATGAACAAATCTATCTCATGTTATTTCCCTGGACTTTAAAGGGAGTAGCCAAAGATTGGTTAGAATCGTTACCTGAAGGGGCGATTGATACATGGGACATTTTAGTTGAAAAATTTCTTAAACAATTCTTTCCGGCATCTAAAGCCGTAAGACTTCATGGAGAAATAGTTACGTTCACACAAAAGCCAAATGAAACTCTATATGAGGCGTGGACAAGATTTGGAAAGTTCTTAAGAGGATGTCCTCAACATGGTTTAGACACTTATCAAATAGTACAAATATTCTACTAAGGATGCGATATTACTACAAGAAAAGATATTGATATAGCAGCTGGTGATTCCATTATGAATAAAACCGCAACTGAAGCTTACAAAATTATTGATAACACTGCTTCCCACTCACATGAGTGGCATCAAGAAAAAGATATTGTTAGATCATCTAAAGCGGCTAGAGCAGATTCTAGCCATGACTTAGATTCCATTTCCGCAAAGATAGATGCTGTCGAGAGACGAATGGAAAAGATGACTAAAGATATTCACTTAATACGAATTAGTTGTGAGCAGTGTGGAGGACCACATTTAACAAAAGAGTGTCTTAGTATTGAACAAACAATGGAACAAAGAGAGAATGTTTCATACATGAACCAAAGGCCTGGAAATAATTATCAGAATAATTATCAACCGCCAAGACCAATCTACAATCAAAACCAGAATTATAACCGAAATGTTCCATACAACAATCAACAAGGTCCTAGCAATCAACAAGTATCCAATAATACTTACAATCAGCAAAGACCTATTTTTCAAAACAAACCACCACAAACCGATGATAAAAAGCCAAATTTAGAAGATATGATGTCAAAACTAGTTGAATCTCAAACTCAATTTTTCACATCTCAGAAACAAACCAATGAACAAAATGCTCAAGCATTTAGAAATCAACAAGCTTCTATCCAAAATTTGGAATAAGAAGT